>NC_050072.1:132133887-132447722 GCF_009764565.3 Dermochelys coriacea
AAATCTGTACATGAAAGAAGGCCTTCTCCACATCCTCTGGCAAAAGATAACGAGTCTCTAGCTTCTGTGGAAGTGTCCGATAACCAGGACACGATATAAAGCATCCAGATTATGAAACAATATACCTCCACTACACTTCACGTTGTGGGGAACCTCTTAAAAAAGAGGTTGGACTGGAGATGCGCTCACTCATTGTTCAGTGCTGAGCCATCTCATTCCATATGGACCCTGGAGGGCCTTGCACTGGACCTGAAGTTTTGTTGGTCGGCTCTGAAGCAATCTAACTAATCTGCCAAGACTCAGTCTGGTGCAGGACACCAAGAAGGAGCAGCCTAACCCAGCCAATGCTGAGTGTCCAGCTGAGGCAGTGTTTGTGTCGCTTTCTGCCAACAACAACAGCAGCGGTACTGAAGTGGGAGGATGCAGATGGAGGCACGAGACAAAAGGATTGTTTCTGGCCTGCTTTCCCCACCTACATGCCAGAGGGCAGCATGGTTGGAGCCTAGCAATGACCTGCAATTGATTAGCATAATGGCAACAGTCAAGGGTAAAGCTAAAGAATTTTCTAGGTCAGGTCTGAGAAGCAGCTATGAGGATTACAAAGCTCAACCAGTCAGTTCCCCTTCCCTGTCTCCTTGATCCCAGAGGGCATTTCTGGCTTTCAAAATCTCCCTGATTCTCTTCTCCTGCAGGCGATTCCTCACCAGCCTGGGCTAAGACCTTCCCCTAGCACATCCCCTACCAGCTGAGCCGGGCTCTGAAAGGCTCTGCAGGGACTTTGGAGGACAAAATTGTCCCTTACATGGGCCTTAAATGAATCTTTACAAAATATCAGTGGACTGAAACTTTTTTTTCCCTGAAGGAAGCTGTTAGCAAACAATGTATTGCCTTAAAAAGCCAATGAGGCAGCAATAGAAAACAGCGTAACTCAAAATGTCAGGGTCTGATTTTGCTGTCATTCATTTAGTCCATTTTTGAGTCATTTGGGCTCTCAGAACATTCCCTAACAATATAGCGAAGCCCGGCTTCCTAGCTAGTTACTAAAAATTAACAATCTTCTACCAACAGAGAAAAGTTCTGGATTCAGAAAAAATTTATTTTTTTTCCAAATTTCGGAGTGCTTTTGGCAACCATAATGAATATTTAAGACTGGCGATTTTTTTGGCCATTTATTTTGTGTTTTCAGCTAATAAATGGCATGTTGTAAAGGGAGGAAGGCTGGTCTTATGGTTGAGGTATAGAACTGTGAGCCAAGAGAACTGGGGTTTGTTCCCAGCTCTGCTACAGACTTCCAGGGTACCTATGGCCAAGTCACTTGGTTGACTTTTTGTAGACTTGGGCAATTAGACTTGTTTCTGCTCAGCAAATCTGAAAACCAGGCCCTTTGTATCTCAGTCTGGACACGCAACATGAGGGGAAACTTTTGCAAACATTAGGCACTATCTCTCTGTGCCTCATGTTCCCAATCTGTAACACAGGGAAGATGATAACAACGCTTACCTACCTCATCGGGTTGTTATGAGGGTCACCTCACTAATAATAGTATAACTATTTAAGCTCCTTGGATGGAAGCACAAAACAGTATTATTTAATGTCAAATTTCGTGCATTGCTTAAAAACTATTTTTCATCCTACATCCCCTCCCCCCCACACCCACCCAGCAGTCCTACCCTTTTTCTTGGTATGAAACTGACAAGAAAAGCGGTCAGAGACTGGAATGTGGCATGTGGTTCCTTTAAATAAAGATTCAGCAGCAGGTTCATATTAACACTATAATAGAATTCACTGGTAATTTGTCATTTTAATTAAAAATTGTAGTTATTTGTTTTCAAATTTGAACATTAGCCAGCAGCATAAAGCAAGCTCTGTGAGGTGAGGACTGTCTTTTTGTTCAGTTTGCACAGCACCTGGCACCATCAGGTCCTGGTCCATGAGTAGGCTCCTAGTTGCTACCACAGTACAAATAATAAATAATAAAATAATGCCACAAACACTATAACACCAAAAGAACTGTCAAAGCTGAGATGCAGGATAAAGCTTCATAAAAGCTGCAGCAAGATCCTCCACCTGCGCAAAGCAAACGCGACAAGCCTTCACATTTTCCCCACTGTTTGCAAGGAAAAAGAAAAAGCACTTGTATCATCCTGTATCTGGGGCAGGCAGTGAGCAGCTCAAGAACATCCCTAGCAAGAACAATCTCTCCAGGAACTCGGTACCATTTAGCGCACAAGCCCAAAGGGCCAACGCTACTGTGACATTTCAATCAGTCACTAATTTTTTCCAGATTGAAGCCCATTAACAGTCCAATCTGGGCTCCTTCCCAATGGTCGACTGAAGGAAGCACTTTGCTGACAGTTCGGAGCCTAATAAATCTTACCACAAAACTCTAGCTGGTGCTCTCTCAGGTGATTAAATAGTCAGGCAGGGGAAAAAATGGTACAATTCAAGGATTGCTTTTAACCCAGCTAACACATAAAAAATGAAAAGTGGCAGTATATTACTTTGCCTCCCCCTTCCGCCCATCATCACCCCAAATAGTAGCTATGGAGTGTTGTCCCCTATATTATGGGCTTATGCATAATTCAAAAATCCTGTACTGTATTCAGCTGTATGGAAGAACTGATCACCAGGTCTATGTACACTGAGAATATCAAGTGGCATGTGTCTGAAGCTAAGAGCTTGGACAAGTTCAGAGCAAGAAAATGAAGCACTAGCTGTCATGACCCCTCTGGGCTGAGATAATTTGTGTGATCAGAATAGAAGCTTCCAAAGGGATAGATTGCTCTAAAGCTTTGCTTGCAAATTAACAGAGGTATTGGGACATTTCTTAGCTGCCCTTTGACTAAAGGTTTTTTTTCCCTTCATTGAACAAGAAATGGGTCAAAAGCCAACCTTTCACATTGCGCATTGCCTTCACCACAGGCTGGTCTCAGAACAGTTACAGAATTTTAAAAGGCAACCAGTTTTTCTCCTACTTTCCATTTGTTAAGCTAATAGGGAACAGGAAGGAAAGCAGAGGGAGATTCTAAAATGCAAAAATCTAAGCCGCAGTCTCCCATTGCACTCATCGCAAAATGCAATTCCTTAGATCGGCCCCTCTTCTAAGCATCCCTATGATACGTCATGTACATTCACCATGCAAACCACTGGTCTGAAAGGAACTCACTGTACTTTACATTAGCAAAACAAATATTAGACTCTGGATGGTGTTATGGAGGTTCTGCTTGTTCCCTAACATCTGAGGCCCAGCTATAACTGGAAAGGTGGAGGACACTTTGAATGCTGAGCTCTATTTTGAAAACTGCCTAGTTTACAGCTGAAGTGCATTATTTTACAATGCAAACTGGAGTCAGCATTGAAATAAAGAGCAGTTTACATTATTCAGAATTAAAAGGTCTCCATTTGCCTTCAGTTACCAGACAGCGTGGTTGGAATTTACCACAACTTTACTTGGAATAGAAAATGTGTGGTACCCGTGTGGTGACAGTTAACAAATTCTGACTTTTCAATGGCTTCTTCTAAGTTATATTAATGCATTAATCCTCCCATTACAAGGAGATAAACTTTACATGAGTAGGAACTGTGAGCCATTTTATCCATGATAATTAAAGGACCATTTGGATATCCATTACCAAAATTTGGATAGCCCTACCAAACTCATGGTCCATTTTGGTCAATTTTACTGTCATAGGATTTTAAAAATAATAAATTTCATGATTTCAGCTATTTAAATCTGAAATTCCATGGTGTTGTAGTTGTAGGGGTCCTGGCCAAAAAAGGAGTTGTGGGAGGAGGGGTTGCAAGGTTATTGTAGGGGGTAGTTGCAGTACTGCAACCCTGACTTCTGCACTGCTGCTGGTGGCGGTGCTGCCTTCAGAGCTGGGCAGCTGGAGAGTGGCGGCTGCTGGCCGGGAGCCCAGCTCTGAAGGCAGAGCTGCTGCCAGCAGCACAGAAGTAAGGAGGGCATGGTATGGTGTTACCAACCTTACTTCTGTGCTGCTGCCTGCAGAGCTGGGCCCTCAGTCAGCAGCCGCCACCCTCCAGCCACCCAGTTCTGGAGGCAGCAGCGCAGAAGTAAGAGTGGGATGGTATGGTATTGCCACCCGTATTTCTGTGCTGCAGCTGGTGGGGCGCGGCCTTCAGAGCTGAGTGCCTGGTCAACAGTCACTGCTCTCCAGCCGCCCAGCTCTGAAGGCAGCGCAGAAGTAAGGGTGGCAATACTGCGACCCCCCCCGTAAAATAACCTTGTGACCCCCCTGCAACTCCCTTTTGAGTCAGGACCCCCCAATTTGAGAAAGACTGGTCTCCCCCATGAAATCTGTATAGTGTAGGGTAAAAGGCCACAAAAGACCAGATTTCATGGAGGGAGAGCAGATTTCATGGCTCTGAATTTGGTAGGGCCCTACAGATCATCCATCTTTTCCCCTCCAGCGAAAAAATGACATTGTCCAACAGACTATTAAAAATGATCCTCAAAGCCCCCAATTGTACATGTCTTTCCATTTCACAAAGTGCTAGTATTGCTTCACTGCTGCCATGTGGAAAACATTGAACCATGTTCATTGTCGAGTCAATGATGTATCTATCTCCTGCCCTGGAGATAGCTATTGGCAAAATTCACCTGTGGCATAGAAGGCTGTACAGCGCCCTCCACATCATCTAAATCTGGGGTTATCACAAGAAATTTTTTGGTGGCCTAGAGTGTGGCCACCAACTCTTGCTGAATAGAAACAAAATAAGATGCTTTGCACATTCTTGTCTATTTTGTTGTTGTTTCTTTTGCCTTTTCAGTTGCTTTTTTTAAAGACTTGCTAGCTAGTAAGGCTGCTGCTGTGAAAACTGATACATGTATATTTGTATGTAGCACTTTTCACAGGAGACTTACCAGCTAGCTGGGAGGCAGTGAAAAGTGATATTAACAAACATACAAATATTGCTTTTCACAGCAGACTTATGCAGCTCTGGCAAGCCGGGGGACAAATTAAGCTGTGGATGCAGAATTGGGTAGGGAAGCCAGGGACGATGGGGGTGGGGGGAGGGGACGGGTGAGCCCGGGGCTGGAGCCCGAAGCCTCGTGGCTGGGGGATGGAGCCTGAAGCCCTATGGCCAGAGCCTGGCACTTGCCACTCCAGGGCTAAGCCAGAAGCCCAAGCCCCAGCATCCCTGGGAAGGTGGGGAACTCACACCAGCTGCCTGCTCCTCTGGCATTTGTGGCTGCAGAAGAGGGCAGGCCCCAATCCCTGCTGGCAGCTTCCTACCCACCATCACTGCCCAGGAGGCTGTGGCTGCAAGAAAAGCCTCTGGTGGCCGCATTTGAGAAACACTGATCTAAACACTGCACACAGGGCCAGATGGTGCAAGGAATCAGAAAGGGTCTGCATGCTCCCTCCACAAAGACCGTCAGAGGTGTAAATGAAGAGAGAGACTCCAGGATCCCCACTGACATAGAGCTAGAGGCTGGAGCAGTGACTGAAGATGAGCTGCGCTACCATCCCGTGCTATGCGCCAAACCTGGGAGTGGTGAATTTCACTTTCTCCTCGTCCCTTCACTTCACCCACATAGCGCCCCAGCACTCAGGCTGTATGTGGGTGACGTGGTTCTCACTCCTCACGCGGCCATAGTTCTCCAATGGTTACCTCGCAATCACGGCTGCAGCACGCAACTGCCAATCACAGGAAGAGAATGGGTACTTCAGGCCAGGAATGAGAAGCTAACGATGCTGAAGAGAAAAAGAGCTTGGTCTCATGCAAAATTTCACTAATACTAAAAAGCAAGAGAAGGAAAGGTCTGGTCCAAGGGATAGGGCACTGGATTAGAAGTCAGGAGACTTGGGCTCTAGTTCCATCTCTGACAATGATGTACTAAGTGACCTTGGGCAAATTGTGTCACCTGCTTCCCCTCCCACCTCTTTGTGCAGCTTGTTTATTTAGATCATAAGCTCTTTGGGTCAGGGAGTCTCTCTTATTACATAAGCTATATGAGAGCTGGCTTATGTATACCGAACCTAACATGATAGAGCCCCAACTGCATCCGGTGCCACCTCAAAGTGCTACTGTGTTACTAATACTAACATTACTAGCACTAAGAGGGAAATTGTTTCTCTGCTCCACCCATTCTCCACATGCTTCCTTTCGAATTCTGCCTTTATTCTACCTTAACAACTTAACACCGATCAGTGGAACACATTCAGTCCCAAACCAAGCATCTACTATTGTCCACTTACATTTGGAAAACATTGCTCTCATGGTTTGGTTTATGTTTACTGTTACTAACAAATGAAAAGTGTCCCCAGACACCGTCATCATATCTACATGGTCTGAAATATCAGAGCAAAGGAGAGAAGTCAACTCCAAAAAGATCACTGTAGAGTCATAATTTTCAAGGCCAGATGGGACTATTATAATTGTAGTAAGAGGAAGCCCAGAAACATAAACTCTTGTATCAGAGGCCCAGTCTGAGGCCTGAAGCCTGAACCAAAGTACTTCTAGGCAGTGCTAAGCAAAGCTGGGCTGTGAGCCAGAGGCAGGCCCCACTCACAGAAGTTGGCAAGAAAAGGTTGTTAGAGGCACCTGCACACACACACATAAGTGCTAATGAGAGGAACTTGCACCAAGACGGCATCAGAACACTCCACAGACATAACATGGAACTGGCAGGTGCATCTTAAAGACAGGGTCAAAAGAACAACATGATGGATAGATTCGTTTGAACTATGATGAGTAATCTGTCCTGCAACAGTGTAAAAGTAGGTTCCTGAAGCGCACATCTTTGTCCAGCCTAGGGGACAGTGGAGTGTCCCGCCACTGACTCAGCTGTGTCCATTGCCAGGGGGCACATATTCATAGGATTCCCTGTAGAGTCTACAGGGAACTATTACTGTGCTTCGTTTGGCAATAAACCTGGCCGGGTGCCTTTGTACCTTCCTAGAGTCTGTGGTTTTGGGGGGTTCTCTCGGGGTCTGCTGTGTTAGCGATCTGCGCAGAGCTGGAGCAGCACACAGAGGGAACACGCACGCAGCTGACTGTTATCATCATCGAACAAGAGCAGAGCGCCACACCAGTAGTTACTGACAACAATAATCATCTAGTCTGACCTCCTGCACAACACAGGCCAGAGAATTTCACGCAGCGATTCCCACATCAATTACATATTTTATGGTTGAAGTACATCATCCCTTTTAGAAAGACATCCAGTCTTGTTTTAAATATTCCAAGTTGCAGAGAGTCTACCACATCCCTTGGAAATTATTCCATGAGTTAATTACCCTCACTGTTAAAAGTTTATGGCTTATTTCTAACATGCATTTCTAGCTTCAGCTTCCAGCCACTGGTTCTTGTTATACTATTTGAAATCTTCTCTTCAGGTAGGTACTTTTGGACTGTAATCAAGTCACCTCTTAACCTTCTCTTGGATAAACTAGATTGAACTTCTCAAGTCTTTCCTAAGTAAGTTTTCCAGGCCTCGAATTATTCTTGTAGCTCTCTTCTGATCCCTTTCTAATTTTTCAGCTAGCACTATTACACTGTCCTCATGTGATCCTTGTTAAAAAAAATCACTCAGCAAATATCCATTGTACCTTTCTGTAATGAACTTGAGTTCAGCACCATGCAGCTGTCACACAAAAGCAACGCTGGGACCCCAATTGGGTATTCAATACAAAAAGTTCACCCAATTAAAATAGCACACAAGATCATTGGCGGGATAATGGCCAATAGAATATATATTACTATCCAATTAAAGTGGAGAATATTACAGGAAAAAAATAAAATATAGGAAATTAAATCAACAACAAAATGGCAGGTATATATGGCTGTTAGCATTAATGAGTCAATATTTACCAACATCCAGAATGGGTCAGAATTCACTAACAGTCACCATAATGAGGTATCTGAGATGCCACCATTATTTTCCATTGTAAGGAGAGGGCATAACTGGATTGTTGGCACATGCTAACTTTCTAATGGCGACAACTCTATTCACATTCTACATGGCTTTTTGAACCGTGACTTATTGAGACTCCACATTTGTCAAATCTCAGTACAGAACATAAGGAAAATAAATGTTCCTTTTCTTTCTCCTCTGCCCCCATGTTACCAAGTCCCTCTTTGACCAGCTAACCTCTCCACTTAGCAATGTAAGTGCTTTTATATTTCATCTGAAACCACAGCTACTACTACAGCGTTCTACTTCCTAAGCTTGTTACCACTGGTCTACCTGCACTCACAGCAGACAAAAAAGAAAATACTGCTTTCAGATTTCACAGTGGCATAAGGGGAATGCGGCAAATGGAAAACTGCTGATTACGGGCAGTTAGTAAAATTATAAAGTTACTGAGCAACCTACTAATCCAAAGAAACCTCCATTAATCTCCATGGCAGGGTCAATTTAAAAGCTTGAAGCCAGCAAGAAAAAATAGCTGGAGAAGTTGCCAGCTATATACTAGGACCTGTTTGTTCAACAGCCCATATATTGGCTTTATTGGCCACACACTGTTTTATAAAGAAAAGGGGGAATTATATGGTATCTTTCAGTTAACTAGCTTTGAAAAATAGACTCTGTGCACTACCATATTGATTGTCTCTTTGAACCTGAAATATGGCCTTTCTTTGCAATAACAGACTATATGTACACAGCCATATATCACTAAAATTACATGGCTGAAGGAGCTACAAATTGAGACTACTGTTACTGGTAACCTGAAAACGTCTATTCGCTCTGTAAGTGAATCGAAGCAGGTCTGGACACAAAAGAATGGTTGGATTTATGAAACTTGTTGAGGTGGCATCCAGAAAGCATGACGACTTTCAAACGAAAGGACAGGAAGGGGTTAATAATGAAGAGCCACCTGGTGCTCTGATCTGCAGGCAGAAGGGGCCACTCTGGGATCACTTTCTTCTGCGGTGGAGGTGCTGTCCATGGGTCTCAGGATCCACATAGTCCCCGCAGTGGGAAGGCCTAGGACGAAGGGGGCATGCAGTAGCAGAGGCCGGGGAGGTTGGGCCTCTTTCCCTTCATTTTGGGATATGGATATGGATACAGCCCTTTTTCATGTCTTTAATAAAGTAAATACTAATGGAAACTGCATGATCATGGGAGACTTTAACTTCCCAGATATAGACTGGAGGACCAGTGCTAGTAATAATAATAGGGCTCAGATTTTCCTAGATGCGATAGCTGATGGATTCCTTCATCAAGTAGTTGCTGAACCGACTAGAGGGGATGCCATTTTAGATTTAATTTTGGTGAGTAGCGAGGACCTCATAGAAGAAATGGTTGTAGGGGACAATCTTGGCTCAAGTGATCATGAGCTAATTCAGTTCAAACTAAATGGAAGGATTAACAAAAATAAATCTGCAACTAGGGTTTTTGATTTCAAAAGGGCTGACTTTTGAAGGGGTCGGTCCTGGGGCCCGTTTTGTTCAATATCTTCATAAATGATCTGGAGGATGGTGTGGATTGCACTCTCAGCAAATTTGCGGATGATACTAAACTGGGAGGAGTGGTAGATACGCTGGAGGGGAGGGATAGGATACAGAAGGACCTAGACAAATTGGAGGATTGGGCCAAAAGAAATCTAATGAGGTTCAATAAGGATAAGTGCAGGGTCCTGCACTTAGGATGGAAGAATCCAATGCACCGCTACAGACTAGGGACCGAATGGCTCGGCAGCAGTTCTGCGGAAAAGGACCTAGGGGTGACAGTGGACGAGAAGCTGGATATGAGTCAGCAGTGTGCCCTTGTTCCCAAGAAGGCCAATGGCATTTTGGGATGTATAAGTAGGGGCATAGCGAGCAGATCGAGGGACGTGATCGTTCCCCTCTATTCGACACTGGTGAGGCCTCATCTGGAGTACTGTGTCCAGTTTTGGGCCCCACACTACAGGAAGGATGTGGATAAATTGGAAAGAGTACAGCGAAGGGCAACAAAAATGATTAGGGGTCTAGAGCAAATGACTTATGAGGAGAGGCTGAGGGAGCTGGGATTGTTTAGTCTGCAGAAGAGAAGAATGAGGGGGGATTTGATAGCTGCTTTCAACTACCTGAAAGGGGGTTTCAAAGAGGATGGCTCTAGACTGTTCTCAATGGTAGCAGATGACAGAACGAGGAGTAATGGTCTCAAGTTGCAATGGGGGAGGTTTAGATTGGATATTAGGAAAAACTTTTTCACTAAGAGGGTGGTGAAACACTGGAATGCGTTACCTAGGGAGGTGGTAGAATCTCCTTCCTTAGAGGTTTTTAAGGTCAGGCTCGACAAAGCCCTGGCTGGGATGATTTAACTGGGACTTGGTCCTGCTTTGAGCAGGGGGTTGGACTAGATGACCTTCTGGGGTCCCTTCCAACCCTGATATTCTATGATTCTATGATTCTATGACTTTCAAAAATTAAGGAAATTAGTTAGGGAAGTGGATTGGACTGAAGAACTTATGGATCTAAAGGTAGAGGAGGCCTGGGATTACTTTAAATCAAAGCTGCAGAAGCTATCGGAAGCCTGTATCCCAAGAAAGGGGAAAAAATTCATAGGAAGGAGTTGTAGACCAAGCTGGATGAGCAAGCATCTTAGAGAGGTGATTAAGAAGAAGCAGAAAGCATACAGGGAGTGGAAGATGGGAGGGATCAGCAAGGAAAGCTACTTAATTGAGGTCAGAACATGTAGGGATCAAGTGAGACAGGCTAAATGTCGAGTAGAGTTGGACCTTGCAAAGGGAATTAAAACCAATAGTAAAAGGTTCTATAGCCATATAAATAAGAAGAAAACTAAGAAGGAAGAAGTGGGGCCGCTTAACACTGAGGATGGAGTGGAGGTTAAAGATAATCTAGGCATGGCCCAATATCTAAACAAATACTTTGCCTCAGTCTTTAATAAGGGCTAAAGAGGATCTTAGGGATAATGGTAGCCTGACAAATGGGAAGGAGGATATAGAGGTAGATATTACCATATCAGAGGTAGAAGCGAAACTGAAACAGCTTAATGGGACTAAATTCGGGGGCCCAGATAATCTTCATCCAAGAATATTAAAGGAATTGGCACCTGAAATTGCAAGCTCATTAGCAAGAATTTTTAATGAATCTGTAAACTCAGGAATAGTACCGAATGATTGGAGAATTGCTAATCTAGTTCCTATTTTTAAGAAAGGAAAAAAAAGTGATCCGGGTAACTACAGGCCAGTTAGTTTGACATCTGTAGTATGCAAGGTCCTGGAAAAAATTTTGAAGGAGAAATTAGTTAAGGACATTGAAGTCAATGGTAAATGGGACAAAATACAACATGGTTTTACAAAAGGTAGATCGTGCCAAACCAACCTAATCTCCTTTTTTGAAAAAGTAACAGACTTTTTAGATAAAGGAAATGCAGTGGATCTAATTTACCTAGATTTCAGTAAGGCATTTGATACCGTGCCACATGGGGAATTATTAGTTAAATTGGAGAAGATGGGGATCAATATGAACATCAAAGGATAAGGATAAGGATAAGGAATTGGTTAAAGGGGAGACTGCAACGGGTCCTACTGAAAGGCGAACTGTCAGGTTGGAGGGAGGTTACCAGTGGAGTTCCTCAGGGATCGGTTTTCGGACCAATCTTATTTAATCTTTTTATTACTGACCTTGGCACAAAAAGTGGGAGTGTGCTCATAAAGTTTGCAGATGATACAAAGCTGGGAGGTATTGCCAATTCGGAGAAGGATCGGGATATTATACAGGAGGATCTGGATGACCTTGTAAACTGGAGTAATAGTAATAGGATGAAATTTAATAGTGAGAAGTGTAAGGTTATGCATTTAGGGATTAATAACAAGAATTTTAGCTATAAGTTGGGGACGCATCAATTAGAAGTAACGGAAGAGGAGAAGGACCTTGGAGTATTGGTTGATCATAGGATGACTATGAGCTGCCAATGTGATATGGCTGTGAAAAAAGCTAATGCGGTTTTGGGATGCATCAGGAGAGGCATTTCCAGTAGGAATAAGGAGGTTTTAGTACCGTTATACAAGGCACTGGTGAGACATCACCTAGAATACTGTGTGCAGTTCTGGTCTCCCATGTTTAAAAAGGATGAATTCAAACTGGAGCAGGTACAGAGAAGGGCTACTAGGATGATCCGAGGAATGGAAAACTTGTCTTATGAAAGGAGACTTAAGGAGCTTGGCTTGTTTAGCCTAACTAAAAGAAGGTTGAGGGGAGATATGATTGCTCTCTATAAATATATCAGAGGGATAAATACAGGAGAGGGAGAGGAATTATTTCAGCTCAGCACCAATGTGGACACAAGAACAAATGGGTATAAACTGGCCACCAGGAAGTTTAGACTTGAAATCAGACAAAGGTTTTTAACCATCAGAGGAGTGAAGTTTTGGAATAGCCTTCCAAGGGAAGCAGAGGGGGAAAAAGATCTATCTGGTTTTAAGATTCTACTTGATAAGTTTATGGAGGAGATGGTATGATGGGATAATGTGATTTTGGTAAGTAATTGATCTTTAAATATTCAGGGTAAATAGGCCAAATCCCCTGAGATGGGATATTAGATGGATGGGATCTGAGTTACTATAGAAAATTCTTTCCTGGGTATCTGGCTGGTGAATCTTGCCCATATGCTCAGGGTTTAGCTGATTGCCATATTTGGGGTCGGGAAGGAATTTTCCTCCAGGGCAGATTGGAGAGGCCCTGGAGGTTTTTCGCCTTCCTCTGTAGCATGGGGCATGGTTGACTTGAGGGAGACTTCTCTGCTCCTTGAAGTCTTTGAACCATGATTTAAGGACTTCAATAGCTCAGACATGGGTGAGGTTTTTCATAGGAGTGGGTGGGTGAGATTCTGTGGCCTGCGCTGTGCAGGAGGTCGGACTAGATGATCAGAATGGTCCCTTCTGACCTTAGTATCTATGAATCTATGAATCTATCATTTTGAGGGTGCCCAGCAGAGAGTCTCTCAGACTCACAGTACAGCCAGAGAACATATTGCTTTTACACCTGTGCCCCTTTGCAGAACGTCCTGGAGCCAGCTGTGACCATGGGAATCCTAAGGAGCGGGTCCGAGGCTGATGCGGGGCAAAGAGCCCTGCACTGATCTCAGGGTGTCTGTGGCACCAAGGGCCAGATCTTCCCTGATTTCTTCTACAAGGGAGAGAGGACAAACCTGTCTTCCCTCACTTCTCCCAGGCACATTGTCTCTTCTCTATTCGCCAACGTCTTAAAATGCCAAAGCTTTTCCTGTTCATCTCTCCCTGGTCCATCCACAGCAGGCAGAAGGAGACTTCTCTCCTGCTGTCCTCTCTGTGCCTAAGTGACCCCAAGCTTCTTTCAGTCCTTCCCATGCCCTCCTCTTTTATTTCTAATCCTCTCCCTAACAAAATATTCACATAGGAAACCCATTCGTCACCCAGAAACTACAATGCCTTCCATCCCTCCCATACCAAAACTACACAAGCTACCCACAACTTACATTGTTTAACGGTATTGGAAGCATGTCTAACAATCACTGAAGCGTGCTGTGCTATTTTATATGAACTGCAGCAAATAAACGTACAGCAAGAAAGCCTAGAATGTGAGATGTGAATAATAACCTCCCCAGGGAGCTGATGGAAGACCTCTTGTTCGGGACAGTTAAAGCTAGATTGGTCAGATCCCTACACATTATATTGTAGCGGACAAACCTGCTTTTCCTATGGTGGATGCCTTCAAAAACTTCCACTGACATAAACAAAAGCTGCATCTGTGAGCAAAGTGGTACCACTTCCTGGAATAGGCAGAGCACACAGAGGGCTATGAGTATTAGGGCCCAATTCTTAGCTACACAAAAGCCCCTTCATATAGTTCTGGCGATGTTCATGGGCCTTAGAGAAGGTGTTACATTATTTTTGCCAGAATGGCAGAAAAGGGCTTTTAGTATTACTGAATTCAGGCCAGTGTGTCTATTAAGGCTGAAGACGCTAAATTACCATAGCCAAAACAACAAATGCACTTGAAATTGTGAGGTGCTCTCTTACTGAATCTAATTCTGGCACCTTCATGCTGACTTTAATCAACACCTTAAAAGAGTCAAGTCATTTCTTTTTATAAGGCTGGTGGTTTCTTTTGCATTCAGAGAGGCTTATGAATGTGCCTGATGTCTTTTGCCCCTTTGTTGTGTCTAATCTTAAGAATTAATTGACTGGTAAAAGTATAAAATTCCAATCTTTTGGGGGAACTCCAGAACAAAACTGAATCATGTCACAAATCATACTGAAGATCATAGCTTCATATGCATTACCTGGCATCATGCAACTAGCAAGCCATGACTGATTTCTTTTCTTCTTGAAAACTGAAGAAAAACATGAACTGCCAAAAAGACAATACACATCTGAGTCTTCAGAACCCTCTGCCAGCCTGTTCCAGAATGGAGTATATTAAGAAAAAGAATCATACATGAAAAAGTTTTATTTCATTTAAATAGGAAATACAATGAAATAATTGATGTAATAATGTAAAATAGAACTCAAAGAGGAGCTTTATGCCCTTTCCTCTTCCCTTATTCTGGGCTGGCCGGGAACTGAAATTACATCTAGTGTAACTGTAACCCTCTGGGTTGCTCTAAATTATGTCAGAGGCAGTCAGCCACTATGCCACACAATCAATGTCCCAATCTGCTCCTGATAACCCCCTTGTGTCTCTGACACAGCCCGTGCATGGATCAGGGAGGGCAGTGAGCACAGGTTGGTTACATCAGCTTTGTGCTACCCAAGGAATCTCCTGTGTCAGACAGATTTCTCATTTGCACCTCTGGGGAGCTTTCTGGCTGCTGAGGACTGAGCCCAAATGCTCCCTTCTTCACTTTGCATAGTTTCTTCTTAGAATAGATACAGCTTCCATAAACTGACCAGAACTCCCCAAAGAAATATTTTACCTGCACCCAGAAACAGTACAGTACCTACAATCACAACCAATAAATCTATGAAGCCTTTTCTCCTAACACCTCTGTGACCTTGATGAAATATGCCTTTCCTACAGGAAGCCCTTCATCACCTGCCATGCTATTTTATCAGGCCTGTCTGCCATTTTCCGCCATCCAGCCAGAGTGGCTGTCTGCTGTAGATTGCTATCATATGATCTTTCCCTGAACCAGCTGCCTCATTGAATCGATATTGATTCAGACTTGGGTTTCTGCAGCAAATCTGTTGCATTTCCATTAGCAGGGCTGCAAATGATCAAACGTAGAAAGCTTCATTTACATCATTCCAGCTCCATGTCGCAGAGTAAATGCACAAATACATATTAACGTGATCTGAGCCAAATTATGCCTTCTTGTCTCCTGCTGGGAAAGTAGCAGATCCCCTTTTAGAGCCAAAGAATATCATCTTCAATGTAAACTGCAAATATAATAGTGAACTTAAAAGTGCAATAGGTGCAGAAAGATACGAATTCAAGTCCCCTGCAGTGAAAATCCAAATTTAGGGCCTTATCATGCCACCAATTTTTAAGCAGTTCTCCCCACTGATCGAAAACTAATGACGTGCTATGGCCCCAGATACCATTTTTAAAAATGAAGTCATGATGAATATATACTTACGTATATATTTACAGATTATACATTTATATACGCATTAATATAACAAATACACATGGCTATATACATATATAAAGAGACAAAGATTATTGAAGTTCTCCACGGTAAGAGCAAATACCTAATTTTCCATTACAAAAGAGGCTTACAAAGAAATGTTCAGATTAAGCAATTATAAACAAAAGCTGCCCCAACAAACTAAAACATGGGTAACTGCAATCACTTCACTCTGAAAAAAACAGAGCATCTTTAGAAGCAAAGGCTTTAGAAATGACTAGAGGCAACACATTTTAATGCTATGAGCTTTACATAACCAAATATTGAGTCAAGCACTGCCCTGCGTTACTACAGGTACAGTCCAGTGACTTGGGGGCTTTTGCACCAATGCGAGCGAGCAAAGAATGTGGCCCATTGGTTTTTGATCAATTTAGCCTGCTGCACATACAAACTGAATAATTGTTTTTCAATTAATTAATTTCATGAAAAGGGGGAAAATGGGAGCGAGAAACTAAAAAAAGAACCAAAACTACACAAAACGAATAAAATGTGTGATCCTATCTGGTGCTATTAAGGTGTTATTATGACATGTTTCGGAAATCTGAATAGGTTTGCTACTTGTAGCTAATATGAACGATACACATTTATGGCTCTCCACCCGTTTCACACACACGCACATATGCTTATACGTTACAGCCCTGTTGTATTCTGCGTATTGTTACCTTGATTACACATGTCTAAAGCTCCTCTCAGCACTTGGATCCTACAGTGACAGGGCTTTAGGAATACACAGAGATTGGAGGGCTCAGTATCCGGGAATATCCTTAACCAAACCTGCTTAACAGAGGCCCAGCTACATCTCTCAGGATTTATAATGCTAGGCAGCCAGCCAGCGTATCTATATTGCACGGTGGGTTGGTGGGTTTGGGGACCCTTTTGAATGCTTTTTCACTGGGACCCTTGGTCATATGAAGCCTCATTTTTCCAGAGGGTAGGGTGTAACCTGTTGTAGATAAATGGGGTAGTCAAGCATATACGTACACACGGACATACCAAAAAAAACCCCTCTATTATCAGTAGTAGCTGGAGTAATGGAGGCCAGTCAACAGAACAGGCCATGTTTGAGCCGGCATCTTCAGAGTCAATGGGAGCCTTGCCATTAACTTCAATGTGCATGAAATCAGGCCCCAGCTGTTTCAAGGCCCAGGCTTTGGGAATGGGAGGCCATCTCTTGAGCTCTCCTCTTATGTGTTTAACCTTCATGAAATAAACCTCTAGGCTGTTTATCAGCTCTGGCTTCCTGCCCCCTTACTGAACACAGCTCTGTGCACGACCTCTGAGGGTATGTCTACATTGCAATTAAAAACCCAGGACTGGCCTGTCCATGCCAGCTGTCTCAGGCTCGTGGGGCTCGGGCTAAGGGGCTGTTTAATTGCAGTGTAGATGTTCGGGCTCGGGCTGGAGCCCTGGCTGTAGGGCCCTGCAAGGAGGGAGGGTCCCAGAGCTGGGGCTGCAGCCCAAGTCTGAAACTCTACACCAGGGGTGGGCAAACTACGGCCCGGGGGCTGCATCCGACCCTCCAGACGTTTTAATCCTTCCCTTGAGCTCCTGCCAGGGAGTGGAGTCTGGGGCTTGCCGCACGGCTCCCAGAAGCAGTGAATGTCCCCCCTCCGGCTCCTACGTGTAGGGGCAGCCAAGAGGCTCCGAATGCTGCTCCCGCAGCTCCCCTTGGTCAGGAACCTTGGCCCATGGGTGCTGCAGGGGCGGCGCCTGTGGACAGGGAGGCATGCAGAGTTGCCTGGCCGCGCCTATGCGTAGAAGCCGGAGGGGGGCATGCCGCTTCTTTTGGGAGCTGCTTGAGGTAAGCACCAAGTGGAACCTGCACCCCGACCCCCACCTGTCCCCCCTTCCTCCAAACTCCTCAATCCCACCCTGGAGCACCCTCATGCACCCCCAACCCATCATCCCCAGATGGAACCCTCACTCCCCCCCCCCCCGCACCCCAGCCCCCACTTTTGTGAGCATTCATGGCCCATCATACAATTTCCATATCCACATGTGGCCCTTGAGCCAAAAAGTTTGCCCACCCCGGTCTACACTGCAATTAAATAGCCCCTTCGTCCAAACTCTGCGAGCCCGATTCAGCTGTGGGTGTCCAACTGCAACGTAGACATACCCTAAAAAGCATCCCCCAACTTGCACTACCAGAGAAAGAGAAAGGAATAGCACACCTAGGCCTGTCAGATTACATAATCCCTGCCCAGTGAAAACCATTGCATAAGGGAAGCAAGAAGTGAGAGTGGTATGTGTCTGTGGGGAGGGGCGGTGGGTTGAGATGGAGAATTGAGGGCAGGTGAAGAAGAAAAATCAAAAGCAGAGGTATAAGAGCCAATGTGGAAAACGAGAAGAGGTGAAGGAGGCAGCAAAACCAGAAGAGTTAAGGGGACAGAACCCAGGGTAAGAAGCAGAAATGTGGACAATATCGACAATGTGACGTAAAGCCACTTAAAAGTCAAGTTTACCCTTACTTTTTTTCCAAACCCTAAAATAGGCCCATTTAGATCAGAAATTATGCCATGGTGCATCGATTATTTTGAATGGAAAGAGGATTGTTTTTGAGCTAAATGGTCCTGTTCTCAAGTCTGAGATGGCTTTTTTAATGGCCTGAACATTGAAAATAATCATTTTGCTGACACTTCTCCTGAGGAAAGGAACAAAAAGGGGAGGCAAGTAAAATATGAGGCAGAAATCAGAGAAATGAAAATCAGAAGAGCTGTCAAAGCCAAGGGCAGACAAGTAACAACAATACTTACAGCTTTCCATCTTTAATGCACAGTGCAAGCGATAGCTAACCCCTGGGAGAGAGGGACATATTATCATCCTCATTTTACAAATGGAGAAACTGAGGAAGTGAGGGGTCATTTGCTCACAGTGACAGTCACTGGCAGAGCTAGCATTAGAATTCATTGGAATCAATACGCTGACCACTTGGCTACGCCAGCTCAATGTGTACAAGAGTAGAGACACAAGGAAGAGCCATTCTGCCATGAAAAGCCCAGGTTTTTAGGCACAGTGAGGCAGCCCTTCATCCAGAAATGTCAAACCAGGCATTGCAAGTGTCAGAAATGTCATAAGAGACTAAATCACCTGAGCTGACGGAGGAAAATAAAAATGAAAAGATAAAAAGACAAAGCAGCTGTGTAGGCTGGGCCTGCCTGGGACGAGCTCAAGCAGCTCTGCAGTGCTATGCAAGATGCCTGCCGGCAGGTTCCAGATCTTGTAGCAAATGATGTGCTCAGCTATGCTCATATATTCATCTAAGCTACTCCAGCAAAATGGATTTACTTCTGATTTAAAGTGATGCAACCTGAGAGCAGAATTTGACCCACCTTGTGCAATCAATTACACCTATGCAAGGAGAGTGCGGAGTGCTGGGGCCCGTTTCGCTGTTGCCTTGCACCTAATACTATCCTTTTCACTAGTGCAACACCAGAATCTGAGTGTTTTACGGTTACTTTGCACTGATGCAATTGACTACGCAAAATGCAGGGCTACGAAGACTCAGGCCAAGGTGTAAGGAAGTGGTGAATCGGACCCTGTGGCTGTCCAGAGGAACTATAAAACCCATAGCTCTAACTCAGATGTTACTGAGATCTTAAGGCTAGCACCACAGCTTTCTAGCTACAATTTATCCTCTATCTTCACTTGCATATTATCAGTTTTGCTCACATAAATAGGTTTAAGAACTTAATTGGTTTGGGCACAATCCATTTAAATGGAAAGTGAAAGCAGCTTAAAGATCTATCACGAGGGAGGAATAGTTTAGATATTATGCAGTTATAAACAAAACAATTATTATGAAAACATACCCATTAGAGGACTATGGAAACATAATCATTAGAGTATGTGATGCCTTGCTGCAGTATTGCACTTAATGAGAAAAAATAGAATTTAGTTCCTGCACTATATTCCTATTCAAAAGATCTACATGTCTTAGACATAATATTCTATAGACCCCACCTAAATGAAACATTTCCACATATAATTTAGCAGAAACTGACATGCCTCACACATGTGGACACTTAAAAATTTTTACTTCTCTTTTCTGTTTCAGCAAAGGACCATTTAAAATGAGGAGCCACCAAGGAAGGAAAGACCTTATTTCTGTACTGAGAGAACACAAAGTATAATAATACAAGGTAGACCAGTCTTGGGACTAACACAGCTGACACAATTACTAGGATTGTCTCTCTCCTGCTCTCTCCCAGATTCCAATATAAAGAAGAATCAATTAGCCCTCAACAGACTATGACCTTCAAGGGTAAAGCTCTAAACGGAATATGCTGAGTTAGATAGAAAAGAAAAGAGGAGAAACGGATTCTGAATGATATGTCAGTCACAGAATAGGAGCCATGACAGCTCTTACTTAGTCCTCGATGGAAAATTATCAATGCAAAGGGAAAGCTCACTTGCTTTTTCTGAATAAATTACCTAGTCATGCTGGAAAAAGGAGAGAGGGTGAGATGCCATAAGGCCAATCCAACTTACAGATGTTACTTCCTGAGACACCTTTCCCAGAATTTTACACTTGACACCACTGTTCATAAATAATAAAGTTTCAATGCAGTTTCTTGTTTATCCCTCTCACTTTTGCTGGGCATAACATAGACTATGTTCGCAATCCAATTTAAAAAACCTCAGGACCAAATGCCTCTTTGAACTCTGTGGTAGATATTGTACTATCTGCCTTTTCCACCCTTATTTCCACAGGGATTCAAGGAACTGCAGCTGCTTGAAGCTTCAGAACTTGCTACACTTACGCTTTTAGGCAGCAGTAAATCTTTCCCACTCCGTGCAAACCAAACAAAATCAATTGCCAACTCCCTCTTTTCTTTCTATCAAGATCTATGTGGAAGTCAGATCCCTTAACACACTTAGTAGATATTTATCTAAAAAAATTAATTCCCGGACAGCCGTTTATTTCCCAGATGTGAGTGGATCTGAATGCAGATAATGGCTTTTTGCCTGTGGCTGCTCACCAGCTAGTCATTTACTTCAGACTCTGAGTGATCAAGTGAGAGCAAACCAGCTGTTCCATGTTGAATTTTGCAGGGTGGTATGTTGCTGCTATTGTAGAAGCTGCTCTTGATTCCTCCCATCCCCAGCCCGCAAACCATTTCAGTGGGATGGTGTTCTTAGGTCACTTTGCCAGGTGCAAAGAGGTGGGGACTGCAGTGACATCTGTCACACCTTTAATGATACTTATGAGATTTGTAGATGATACTGCTACAAAAAGGAGTTGCTGTGGTAATTACTTCTGGGAGGAAAAAACCCTTTGTCATCATTGCAAAAGCTGGTCCCAATAACTTAATCCATAGTCTCCCAACTGATTTTAAACTAGACAAATAAAGCTTTTGTTTGAGTGCACACCCGTGTTTTCTTATCAGACTCTTATCCTCGGAAAACTTACTCTCCATCCAACAGCAAGCCATCGTACATTATTGAAGCAAAAGGCTACATAGGGTTATACATTTTTATCTTTAAATTTTCCTTTCAATATCGTTGGAACATCATTGGACATTATACTACCTGGGCCATGGGTCAAGGCAATGAAGGTATACCTACGCACAGCAGCTGAGGGTCTGGCTCATGACATTTTCTAATATAAAACATAACTAACCCAAGATGATTACTGAAAGAGTAAACGGCGCTGCTGATCCTACATTGAGTCTGAGCAAGCTTCAAAGCTGGATTCAGTGGCAAAACTCTCATTGATTTCAGTGGAAACAGGATGAGGCCAAGTACGTATGAATCACCAAGTCATCAGCCTGCAGTGGTTTAGGAAGGGCACAAAGGAAGGAGACTAGAGGGTCTCCTAAGCAAGCTTACAACAAAATTTGTTGCCAGTTTTAACCACTGGAGACCTTGATTGTGGATACCCGGCCTGGTCTTTAGCACAGCTGTCTTTTCACTTACAAGAGTT
The DNA here is from genome assembly GCF_009764565.3 of Dermochelys coriacea. Classification (NCBI taxonomy): domain Eukaryota; kingdom Metazoa; phylum Chordata; order Testudines; family Dermochelyidae; genus Dermochelys; species Dermochelys coriacea. The sequence continues at coordinate 132,155,400 of NC_050072.1, forward strand.
ACAGAGATCACAGGCTGTCTGGCCTAACCTGCTCCCATCTGGCAGGTTTCAATGAAACATTGAATAAATCATATGTTTTACAATGTTTTACACAGATGTTTTACAATGAGCACGGAGAAATTTCTCCAGAAGCTTGATTTGTAAAAGGCTAATTTGGGGCCCAATTCTACATGTATGAGCTCCTTAACCAAATCATCCTAGCTAAATCAATGAGACAACACTCATGAGTAATTGGTTTCAGAGTAGCAGCCGTGTTAGTCTGTATCTGCAAAAAGAAAAGGAGTACTTGTGGGACCTTAGAGACTAAAATTTATTTGAGCATAAGCTTTCGTGAGCTACAGCTCACTTCATCGGATGCATTCATGAGTAAGGTTTTGCAGCGTCAAACCCTTGAGGAAGAAAAAAGCCCCAGCAACCTGTAATGAGCCCTGAATGAAAAAATAGCCATAATTGTAATTGCTACATTAACAACTCTGGAATGTTTAGAGCTGCTACAAATGTATTGTCGCCCTTTCCCACTGCACTCACTGACTGCTTCAGGAAGATGGCAGGGGCATTTATCAGCAATGCAAGACAGGAAAGAGGAAATAGAAGTGCTTTAGAGACAGGACAATGATATTAACAAATATAGGGGACTCAAAGCAATATGCAAATCAAATTGATCACTGAAATGGCATGCTATATTACATGAAAAAGATACCAATCAAAATGTATTTAAACTGATTCATCCTTTTGTATAATGTATGCAATGAAATAACTTGTGAAGACTTGCCTCTTGATAACTGGCCAGGATATATGTCTTTAAAAAATATCCTTTCTGGTTCAACCACCACGTCTATTTAGCAACAGTTTCATAGAGCTTGTGATCCACCCCGAACCTCGCTCAGTTTATTCCAACCTAACATGCAATGTCAGATGCAAGGAAAAGATACAGAACAATCAAAGTCCTTTGTGGAAGAAAAAAATTAGCTGCTACTTACAAAGTTTTGGTGCAATTTGGAGATTAGTTTCTGTTGTTTGTGCCTGAGACACGGTGGTAGCCTCTCTCACCTCAGGCTCCAGCGTGGGTGGAGGGAAGGAAGGTGCGGCGGAGGGCAACAATGAAAAATCTAAGACACGGTTATGCGGAGAAGGCAAGAGGAAAGGCTCGGAGGGCACTAGTGAACTATCAGCTTGCACTGTAACTTCAACCTTGGTTTCAGGGCTCGGTACTGGGAAAGATGAGGTAGGCGCTACCGAAGGCACCCAAGCAGACGGAGCAGTAGGTTCCACTGAAATCACTGGGTCTTGCCCTATCCTCCCAGGGTCTAGGTGGGTAGGAGAGTCATACTCAAAAATTTTGTCTACAAAGACCCACTTGAGGCCAGCAATGCAGAGGCAGAGGCTGAGCAGGCAAGCCAGGATAGGGACAATGCAGATCTTTTCAGAGCTGAGGCAGCCCCTCAGTCGCTCTGCCTCCAGGCACACGCAGCAAGTAGTGGCAAGGCCTGCTGTCCCCTGGACCCTCCCGTCCTCCGTTTGCATCCCTGACATGTTGTCCTCAGCTGGGAGCCCTTCAAGAGATGCAGCAGGGTTCAGCTGAGTCGAGGAGTGGGGAAAAGTCTCTGCAGATACTTCAGACATATTTAAGCATAAAAGTCTCAACCAGCTCACCTCCAAAAGGCCTTAACTCTATCACAGTCCATTACTATGAGATGGGCAAAAATCAAATCGCCCAACTCTGGAAAAAAAATCATACACTGGGAGTCAGTTGAGAGTCCAAGTTCAAGAACATCATCTGGACTGGGAGAGGGAAAAAAAAAACACCCTCTCCTATTAAACAAGAAATAGAGTTGCTTAGTAATTATTCAGCTCCCATTTCCTGGCCACTTTTATAATTCCTTCAATGCCTCTCAAGCCATCCCAGCTCTTCCGAGGGGGCTGGCGGTGGCGGTGTGTGTGTGTGTGGGGGACACCGCACCAAACAAAGCACAAATTGTTAGATTAAGTGAACCAATAGCCCAGAGCGAAGGGCTGGCTCCTCACCTTGAGCATCTGAGGCTGGTGTTTGCTTCGATGAAGAAAACAATTGTCATGCAGCAGAAGCAGAAGCAAAATGAGGAGCAGCAGCAACGGTGGCAACAGTGGCAGAGGTAACAGTGACAGTAGCAACAGCATCCTGTTGTGTTAAAGCGACGGCTGAAAGAGGCTGAATCATTACAGAGCAGCAGGTGCCTGCTCTCTGAGCATCACTGCAAACGATATCATTACACGGAGGTTTGAAAGGAAGCGCAGTGCCAGGAGGGTGGTAACTCCCTTCTTCCCCCCACCCCTTCCTCTTTGTCCTTCTTGAGCACTCGCTCACTTTCCTCCTCTTTTTTCCCCCCCTCTCCTCCCTCACAGTCTGTTTCTCTGGTATACGGACACCCTCTCTTCTTTGTCTCCCCACCCCCACCCCTCTGCAGGACTGCTTTGAGTGAAATCAGTACACCCAGCAACACAGGACTGCTAGTGACTTCCTATTTTATCCAATTAGAAGGAATAAAGGCCATCAAATCAAAGGGAGGCAGGCAGGCAGCAGTTATGCGCTCTCTCTCTCTCTCTCTGTCTCTTCCTTTCACCGTTTGGTCAGAAGAAGATGGTAATCTATTACAACAATCTAACAAAGCTGAGATGGGGGTGTAGATGGTAGGCTTATGGGTTAGACCTGATACTCAGCAAGTCTGATATCTGATCTCTCCCAAGGGAAGTAGGCTTTTCTACTGCAGTTTCTTCCTGCCTGATGGGTAGAGATAGCATTCCTTCTCAATCACTCTAATAAGTTTAACTCTCTAACAATGGGGTAATGCATCTTAGGGAAATGAATATTTAAAAAAAATCATTTTAATCTTTGACAAATTTGCCTGTAAGTTATTATGGAGAGGGGGATTGCACCAGCTTTTTAAATTCTGTTTTGGAAATAAATTTAACATTCTTAAAAGAAAATCAATCTCTCAAGAGCTAGTTTGTAACTGATACAGAAAATACAATGTTTAGGTCCTGCCTGAAATTGACAAAGATCAAGGAAATCCAGCATTAATAAAGCTTCTGCACTGTTCTTAACTTGGTCCATTGTTTCTCTGTATTGCAAAGATCTATTACGTCCTACGGTGCTTATTCATGCCTCACTTAAATTAGCATAAATCAAGGAGCAGCTTCACTGAAGTCAATAGAGCTATAATGGTGTAATGGAGATCAGAATCAGGCCCTTTATGTGTTAGAATACATTGGCATAATATTAACATATACAATGAGAAAAGGGGTTCTGATTCTCAGCTCCTCTCCTCCGCCTTGTGCCATCATTTCCACTACGGAATTGGCAATGTTTTACATCCATTTTATACTTGTACAAATGATGGCACAAGGTGCAAGGAAACAAAGAATCAGTCCCTCTGAATTGTCCTGGTTTTGTTTCTTGTTTCGAATGATACTTAGTGACTAGTTTCCTTTTTATTTATTCATGGTAGCTGAAAATAACTAACTCCCACCAGGACTGCAGTGTAAGGGGGTGTAATCTTTGTATAAAGCAGGGTTATTGGAACTGAGGTAGTTCCACGGGTGATCTGCTGTTTATCAAGAGTGAACACCACCACCAGTTTCTTTGATGCCACTGAGACACATTTATACCTGGTGAAAATCAACTGGTGTCAAAGGAATTATACCAGGAATGACTTTGTCCCATTATATTAAACTAAACCAATAGGGGTCTGCGCTCAGCTATGTTTATCAAATACTTCCTCTTAAATGAAAACAAATTGAGCATTAAGGCTCAGAAGTCAAGCTCTCATAAGCTAGACAATGCCAAAATGTTGCAGCAGTAGACAATGCGAGTCCAAGGTACTCAGCACCTTCCGGAAATACATCCATGCAGAGTATCTTTGCTTGGCCAACTATAGCAGCGGTTCTCAACCTATTTACCACTGCAGACCTCATATGCAGCTCTCTCTGTGTTATGTGGGTGGCATCCACACAACATATATACTACCTGTATGGCCCTGAGGATGACACATGGGCCACAGCTTTGTGCTGATTGGGCTGCAAGTGACCCACGGGCTGAGAACCACTGAACTATACAATAGTACATGGCAGAACAACATGTGAGAGTCTGGGGAGAGACCCATGATTACATTAAAAAAATCCACAGCTGATAGCAACATTCTTTATAAAAATATAATCAACAATCTAAGGCTGTAATTCCATTGTGGGATCAAGTCTTAAGGTTTATGATATGATCAGAAATCTCTGCCAGAATGATTGCCTTTGATCACAGAGTTGCTTATCTTTTTACCTTTGCATTAGCTAGTTGATCATACTGCATCTTTCGGCAAATATAGCAAAATACTTCCCAAATGGCAATGACACACATTACGCATCACACACATTACATTGTCTCTGTAAGGTAGGGAGTATTATACTCATTCTACAGACCATAACGTTTGAGTGTCTTATACACGTCTTCTAATGCAGTGGTTCTCAAACTAGGGCTGCCGCTTGTCCAGGGAACACGGTGCGGACGCGGCAGGTAAACAAACTGGCCTGTCCCATCAGGGTTTTTCCCTGAACAAGTGGCAGGCCTAGTTTGCGAACCACTGTTCTAATGCATCTCACCACTGGATTTTTTTTTATTCAGCCTAACTTTTTTCCAAATCTTGCTTTTTTATTACCCCTAACTATGACCCTTTTGCACCCCTGGATCCCTCCAAATACAGGTAACCCATTACCATATTCCCCCACATGGAGCTGCCTTTTAGGAAAACTACATTTATTTAGTTCTCTGAATCTTTCTATGTAGCTCAGTCCCTCTACCCTATTCATCATTTCCGTTGCCCTTCTCTCAGTTTTCTCCTCTTTGTTGACATCTTTCTGGTGTGGAGATGAACAGATGTGAATGTGGTAGGGGCAGGCTCACAAGTCCCATGTAATTAATAAATAATGTCTAGTTCTACGGAGGGTGTAGAAAGGGACAATCACCTCCTTCGCTCATGCTGTGACACCTCTGTATATGCAGCCCAAGAACCTGCTGTTCTTCCTTTACCACCAAACCGCAAGCTGAAGACCACTAGGGCCCCACTGTACGTCAAGCTCTAATTCAGTGCACTTGGCCTGGCCATTTATTTTCAACCTTTCCACCAGGTTTTCAATCTGCGTAACATCTCCGCACTCATTTGAAATTGTTGCTCAGGCCATGCTTTGTGGGAGTCTCACACATATCAGTTAGAACAAGCTCACTTACAAACGGTGGGTGAATCCCCACTGCCCACCTCAGCAGCGACCCTCTGCTGAAGAGTGGCACACCACGGCACAGACAGGCGCCACAACCACACGCAGCACACTCAGCTCTCTCCTGCTCGCTAGGCACACTGCTCCTGCTGGGGGACTGTCTGTCCCGTGACACTGGGAGCAGGGTTGTGCAAAGGGGGGGGTGGGACAGGAGGGAGGGAGCTGTGATAAAAACTCAGCATGCATCGCATCACTGCAGCTGCTGAACATGACTGGCAAAAACCTGAGTAACTTACTGTAGCTCCTCATTTGTTTCAGCTTCTCCTCCACATGCCAAGGCCCCGCCTGTCTGCACTGTCTCAGCACTTTGCTCGTCTAGGATGCAAACCCCTCCTGCCACCTGCTTCAACAGCATCACAACAGGCCTGGCTCCCCTCCAAGCTGCAGTAACCCCCTCCATCAGTCCAGCTTCTCCCTGCTCTTGACTGCAGGTCCCTTACACCACAGCACCACTAGACCCGGCTCACTCTCTGCCTCCTCAGCATTAGCACTCAGTTCCTATCCTCCCTCACACAGGTCTCACCCCCTCCCCATGATCCCCTTCCTGCCTAGCCAGCTGCACTGCTGCTCTCATCACCCACTCAACCCCCCTAGCCCTCCCACACCCCCGAGGTTTAAAAACCCCACTGCCCTCCCTCACCATGGGGTGGGTGGGGCCACACCCTTGCTGTGGACCATCAGGGCTCCATTCACTTCTGTGCCAACAAGCTTCTGCCTGGGAATTGGAGCCCAGGGAGCAAAGTCTGCATCCTCTCCCACTCTGCGTTTCTGGCCCTGCTCCACACATGGAACCGGGGCCAGGGGGACAATCTGCCCGAGTGCGGTAATTCTAGCTCTGAGAAGCGATTCGTCTGGGCCAGAAAAATTGCTGGTCAAGGTACCCTCTCACAAATAATCTACAAAAGAAGACATCCGTGGCTAGGACATGTGCTGACAATGGAAAAAGAATGCTTACCAAATACCGCCCTTGAACGAAAGCCAGAAAACGCAAGAAGAAAGAGAGGAAGACCACGAATAACAGGGAAACAATCAGTTCTGAATGACATCAAGCTCCTCAACATGAAATGGGAAGATTTGGAGAGAAGGGCAGTTGATAGGCAACGATGGCAAATGGGGGTAGCCCAGCGTGCTGCAAAGCACGGGGTGTGAAAAAGGAAGGAATTGGAAGAGGAGGTACGCTAGTACACCTTATCTCACTTCACCTGGGGAGTGGGGGGGGGAATTTCTTGCCATTTGGTGCTTTCTACCTATAGCGGGGTGGGCAAACTTTTTGGCCCTAGGGCCACATCAGGGTTGCGAAACTGTACGGAGGGTAGGGAAGGCTGTGCCTCCCCAAACAGCCTGGCCCCTGCCCCTTCCCACTTCCTGCCCCCCAACTACCCCCCTCAGAACCCTCAACCCATCCAACCCCCCCTGCTCCTTGTACCCTGTCCACATGCTCCCGGGACCCCCGTCCCTAACCGCCTCCCCGAGGACCGTCAGCTGCAAGGTTTGGTTTTTCATTCCTGCATTACCATAGTAGGAAAGATGTATATTGCTTTAACATGGTTCTGTTGCAGGTTAGAGAAGATGAGGAGCTGGGAGTCAAACCAACAATGGGTTAATGGGAATGGAGACCCTGAAAGGGAAGTGAGTCTTGGTGACTTGTCTATAGCTTGCCGGTGCAGAAGTTAACCAAACTAACCCACTGGTAACAAATTGTAAGAGTAGGCTAGGCAAGGGTCTCAGTAGGTGAACTCCCAGTGTACAGCAGTATGTCTGTGTACGTACATCTTGGGCCTCTTTGGCCAAGAGGAAAAGGTGGTGCAGATTCCATGTCAATGAAGCTGCTGTGTGACTGTGACCGGACTCCTGCCATATAATAAATGGTGGACTTGGACTTAGAAGTTTGCAAAATGTTTTTGCATTGGGTGGATCATTTTGCCAGTAAATTTAATATAAATCCCTTCACTACTGTAAATTCTCAAGAAGAAGAGAGAAAAAATAATTATTCTCAAGACTGAGATGGGGAGAAGTGAACAGAGGAGTTGGCAGAAGCTGTATCAGTCCTTCTGACTGAATAGGTATCTAACTTTCACACATTTTGAGGCTAGAAGTCACCCTTTTAGTCTGACCTCCTGCATAGCACAAGCCACAGAATGTAACACTATAGAGAACCATCGTCCAGCAAGCCACAAATATACATAAAACATTTCTCAAAATAAAGTATAAATAAATATATAATCACCATGAAGAATATCCACTGCCAGCAAAGTAAAGCAACGAGTAACATTATTCTCAGGTGGTCACTCGTCCATGTACTAACCAGGCACAAACCTGCTTATGGGTTTATAAATTAGGTCTGATAAGCCTTATTACTCTTAGCATGAGGGTAATCTGATTTGAAATATCCAGCTGCTACAACCTCACTTTAACTCAAACTATTCCCTACTTGGATTCCCTAAACTCTTAAACACTACATTCTGGGAAGCATCAGGACCCGAAGAGACAAAGTATGTCTCATGGGCAGATGTATTGTATGTTACACTTGGACATGTTGAGTCACAGGTTGAGAATGGATGATGGTTAGTAGCAAAATACTGGTATTGGCAAAGTGACTTCATTCCATGCATTGCACTCTTGGAACTTTCAAACAGACATGAGCAACAATATGCTCTTGTGGTATTAATACAGGGAACCACTCTATCAATTTGCATTTCATTCCATTTTTGCCATACACTGAGAAATTGAAAACAGTGTATCTAGGAGGATTAAAAAGCTGCACATTCATTTATAAGGGATTGATGATTAAGGTTAAAAGGATCCCTCTTATTGATTATGGGCCACTTTCTTCCAATTAAATAAATGCAGCATTTAGAAGACGAAGGTCATCAAAAACCACCAAGCATGCCCAATGCGTATCGACACTGACAGCAGTTACCCCCTCTCCCTGAAGTGTATCGACTTGTGTGTGTATCGATACGTATACATAAGGAGATATCCATGTCATAAATTGGGGAACCACATGGTAGATCCATTTGTCATGCATCTTTGAAGACTCACCTGCCCTCTGCCCATTAATCCATCTCCCCAGGGACTAATTCCAGCCATCTGAACCTCTGAGAATTTCAAAGAGCTCCCATGAAACACTCCCACACAAAAAATGCTTAAGGAGAAAAACTATTTCTCTGTAAGTCCTTCACTGGAACTGTAAAAGCTAAAAGCGAGACCAACTTGAGCCTAGCTGTCACGTACAGAAGACATAATTTTTCTGAATGGGAGTGTCACCAGGGCTGTCGCGTCTCCCCGGCTCCAAATCATGTGCTGCCACGCTCGGCTTTTCAAGGAGGTTTATTTTCACAACAGAGGTTATCAGACAGACAGAACACAGTTTGAACTCAATCCTCAGTGACAGGCTTCAGGGCCATCCCTCCAAGGGGTCTCTGGCCTTCCAGCTCCTGCTGGCTTCTTAGCCTCGGCCAGCTCTGCTCCCCTCCTGGAGCAGCAGTCACAGGGCCGCTCCCCTGAGCCCTTTGCTCCTAGAACCCACCACAGGTGCTAGCTCCACTCCAGTATGACTTCCCCTCTGAGGCTCTGCCTGTTACAGCCCTCCCTCTCCAGCTGCCTACTAGCAGCCCTGTATAGGCCCAGGTGTGGTCCACCCCTCTTTTAAATGGCTGGATTGGGCTCTGTTCCAGGGAGCTGGGCTTCATCTATCTACACGGAGTCACAATTCCTTCCCTGCTCCCACCTTGCTCTAAGAAGGGGCCAGGGGAAGGAATTCATGACAGCTGTTTTGCAGGTGCAGATGACTTCTGGACAGTGCATGCTTGGGGGTGGAGTGAAGGTTCTGTCTACTTCCTGACCAACTAGAGAGAGAGAGAGAGAGTATGTGTGTGTGTGTGAAAGAGAGAAGCAGATGTCCCATGAATCCTGCTTTCTCCCATGCACACATAGCAGACCCCTCCCCCTCCCTCTGCCATATCCCCTTGTCATTGGGAGGATAGCTGTGCTGGAAATCTGTACTTTTTTTTCTCACCTATGGTTTCTGGTACGTGCGTCTCCTTTAAGGAAAAGGCAGGAAAGCTTTAATGCTAAATACATATAGGCCCTAATCTGACACAGCACTTAAGCATGCGCTCAACTTCAGTGGGATCCCTTTGTGAAGACTAATACATTCCCTTGTGATGTGCATAATAAAAGGTAGGACGCAATCTTCAACAAGCCTTCTCGAACATGTACCCGGAAGTGTGTCAGCTGGGGGCAATCACAACAACATATATTTATCAGAAACCTGCAGACCAGTCATTAGGAATGCCAGTGCACTTGAAAGGTTAATTTTCATCCCAGCATGCATTTTGACTTTACTGTGGAATCATTTATATGTACAGCGTATATCCATATACTATCTATTGGCAGGATGCAGACTCTTTAAGGGCAATCATTGCGGTTTACAGAAACGTGCTTTACTAAAAACGACGGGTTCTCCCAAGAAATGTTAATTGTTTCAATCTTTGCTGCAAGTAATTGTAACGTAAAGATACAATAAGATGGGCTGTTATTTAATGGGAACATACGGGTCTTCTGACTCTTTTCAGCCTCCAGTGAAATGTGAGACACTGCGTCTCTTTCATCCTAATCAGAAGCAGAGTTTGTGGCACTCCCTGTGACGCAGGACTATGACATGAAACATGAATTTCAGGAGCTTTAATCAATGGCAATAAATTGCCCAGCTGATGTATACACAGGCTCAGACTGTGTTGAATACTGGAATTGTCCAATGGGGAAAAAATAATCAGGGGAATTATATGGTAAAGTAGCATTCAGGAAATGAGCAGGCAGTTTAATACAAGAAATAGAAAGCACTCAACTCATTCCTTCTGTCTAGGAGAGTAAGCAGTGGGAAAGAGACAAGTACTCGGCGTGTGTTTTACTTGAGAACAGTATTCTTCTCATCTCCCCCAGTGCTGTAGCATCTGAGTGGCTCACAGTCTTTAACGTTTTTATTCTCACAACACAGCTCTATGAGTTAGCAAAGTGCGGTGATCCCCATTCTACAGCTCAGGCACAGAAAGACACTAAGTGGCTCACCCAAGACCATACAGGAAGCCTGTGGCAGAGCAGGAATTTGAACCTAGGTCTCCAGAGTTCCAGGCCATGCTCTAACCACTGGACCTTCCTTCCCCTCTACCAAACCTCAGAAAAAGATGACACAAGCAGCACCTATAGTTCGCTCAGCAGGCTCTGCACCAAATAGAGTTCTTAACAAAGAACCCGAGGATGAGGGCAAAAGTGTTTTTCTGCTCCTCCCCAACCATATTTAGGGGTTGATTTACCACCCTCCCCCCAGCTCAACTTAGAGATTCCTTGAAAAATAGATGTAAATAGGGTAAAGGGACTCAACCCTGCATGGGGATATATGATATACATACTACATAATTATTCCATGGGGAAGCTTAAAAAAGAAAATCAAGGCTTTGCAGCCAGTGCTAGATGGAAGCATTTTTACAACTTAAGAACATAAGAACAGCCATACTGGGTCAGACCAAAGGTCCATCTAGCCCAGTATCCTGTCTCTTAATAGTGGCCAATGCCAGGTGCCCCAGAGGGAATGAACAGAACAGGTAATCATCAAGTGATCCGTCCCCTGTTGCCTATTCCCAGGTTCTGGCAAACAGAGGCTAGGGACACCATCCCTGCCCATCCTGGCTAATAGCCACTGATGGACGTATCCTCCCTGAATTTATCTAGTTCTTTTTTGAACCCTGCTATAGTCTTGGCCTTCACAACATCCTATGGCAAAGAATTCCACAGGTTGACTGTGTGTTGTGTGAAAAAATACTTCCTTTTGTTTGTTTTAAACGGGCTGCCTATTAATTTCACTTGGTGGCCCCTAGTTCTTGTGTTATGAGAAGAAGTAAATAATACTTCCTTATTTACTTTCCCCACACTGGTCATGATTTTATAGATTTTATAGATCTCTATCATATCCTCCCCAGTCGTCTCTTTTCTAAGCTGAAAAGTCCTTGTCTAATTAATCTCCCCTCATACGGCAGCCGTTCCATACCCCTAATAATTTTTGTTGCCCTTTTCTGAACCTTTTCCAATTCCAATGTATCTTTTTTGAGATGGGGGGATGACATTTGCACACAGTATTCAAGATGTGGGTGTACCATGGATTTATAAAGAGGCAATATGATATTTTCTGTCTGATTATCTATCTCTTTCTTAATGACGCCCAATATTCTGTTTGCATTTTTGACTGCCGCTGCACATTGAATGGATGTTTTCAGAGAACTATCCACAATGACTCCAAGATCTCTTTCTTGAGTGGTAAAAGCTAATTTAGATCCCATCATTTTATATGTATAGTTGAGTTTATGTTTTCCAATGTGCATTACTTTGCATTTATCAACACTGAATTTCATCAGCCATTTTGTTGCCCAGTCACCCAGTTTTGAGAGATCCTTTTGCAGCTCTTCACAGACTCCCTGGGACTTAACTATCTTGAGTAGTTTTGTAGCATCTGCAAATTTTGCCACCTCACTGTTTACCCCTTTTTCGAGATCATTTATGAATATGTTAAATAGGATTGGGCCCAGTACAGACCCCGGGGGGACACCACTATTTACCTCTCTCCATTCTGAAAACTGGCCATTTGTTCCTACCCTTTGTTTCCTATCTTTTAACCAGTTACCAATTCATGAGAGAACCTTCCCTGTTATCCCATGACTGCTTACTTTGCTTAAGAGCCTTTGGTGAAGGACTTTGACAAAGGCTTTCTGAAAATCTAAATACACAATATCCACTGAATCCTCCTTGTCCCCATGCTTGTTGACCCCCCCCCCCCCAAAGAATTCTAGTAGATTGGTGAGGCATGATTTTCCTTTACAAAAACCATGTTGACTCTTCCCCAATAAATTATGTTCATCTATGTGTCTGACAATTTTGTTCTTTACTATAGTTTCAACCAGTTTGCCTGGTACTGAAGTCAGGGTTACCAGGCTGTAAATCCCAGGGTCACCTCTGGAGCTTTTTTTAAAAATTGGTTTCACATTAGCTATCCTCCAGTTGTTTGGTACAGAAGCCAATTTAAATGATAGGTTACAGACTACAGTTAGTAGTCCTGCAATTTCACATTTGAGTTCCTTCAGAACTCTTGGGTGAGTACCATCTGGTCCTGGTGACTTATTACTGTTTAGTTTATTAATTTGTTCCAAAACCTCCTCTATCTGGGACATCTCAATCTGGGACAGTTCCTTAGATTTGTCACCTAAAAAAATGGCTCAGATTTGGGAATCTCCCTCACGTACCCAACCGTGAAGACTGATGCAAATAATTCATTTATTTTCTCCGCAATGCCTTATCGTCCTTGAGTGCTTCTTTTAGCATCTCGATCGTACAGTGGCCCCACTGGTTGTTTAGCAGGCTTCCTGCTCCTGATGTAGTTAAAAAAAATTTTGCTATTATTTTTTGTGTCTTTGGCTAGCTGTACTTCAAATTCTTTTTTGGCCTTTCTAATTATATTTTTACATTTAATTTGCCAGAATTTATGCTCCTTTCTATTTTACTCACTAGGATTTAACTTCTACTTTTTAAAGGATGCCTTTTTGCCTCTCACTGCTTCTTTTGCTTTGTTGTTTAGCCACAGTGGCTCTTTTTTGGTTCTCTTACTATGTTTCTTCATTTGGGGTATACATTTAAGTTGAGCCTCTATTATGGTGTCTTTAAAAAGTTTCCATGCAGCTTGTACTTTTGGGGCTGTACCTTTTAATTTCTGTTGAACTAACCTCCCCATTTTTGAGTAGTTCCCCTTTCTGAAATTAAATTCTACAGTGTTCCCCGCAACAAATTTAATTATATTAGGGTCACTATTACTAAGCAATCCAGCTATATTCACCTCTTGGACCTGATCCTGTGCTCCATTTAGGAATAAATCAAGAATTGCCTCTCCTCTTGTGGGTTCCAGGACCAGCTGCTCCAAGAAGCAGTCATTTAAGGTGTCAAGAAACTTTATCTCTGCATCCCATCCTGAGGTGACATGTACCCAGTCAATGTGAGGATATATTTCAACACAAAATCTCCCATTATTATTGAGTTTTTTATTTTAATAGCCTTTCTAATCTCCCTGAGCATATCACAATCACTATCACCATCCTGGTCAGGTGGTCGGTAATATATCTCTACTGCTATATTTTTATTATTAGAGTAGGGATTGGTGACGTTTGCACACAGTTTGTCAGGGAAAGCTGCTGGCAGACTGGGATGGTTTGTTCGGCCGATTGCAGCTCCCACTGGCCGCAGTTCGCTGTTCCATATCTCATAATCTCAGCATCATCAAGGAGATTTAATATTTAATACTTGTCTCCTACTTTACCCACAAAGCCAGAAATGAATGAATCACTCTTTTGGCATTGGATGGAAAACGTTGTGGATTTCCAGCAAGTAATTAAAATTCAGTCAAGTAAGAATGACAAAGGGGAATTTTATGCTTAGTAAGCACTCTGTGTTTTAACCAATTTTGACTTGTTGCATACTGTAATTACGTTTCTAATCTGAAACCTTCATCTGAATAGCTAAACGGTGTTTTCTGCTGTATCTCCCCTCTGCTATAGCTTTGGTATTGTATACGTTACACATATCATTCCACAGTCTGGCATTTTACAGTTTACAGCATCAATAGGAAAAAGGCAGTTATTCTTCCCCCATAGCATGACATTCACATTACTACATGGTTGGCTAGTATTGAGCTAGAGAGAGGAACAGGGACAGTTACCAGCACCTGGATAACGTGCTTACTGCATTTACATTTCTATCCATTTACCATGTTGGTTAGGGGGTTGAACAGGAAAGCAACGCTGCTAAGCTTTTTCAGTACATAAAACAGTCACTGACGCTGCTTTTCTAAGATGACCTGCATTTAACCAAGATAATTAAGAAACAATCAGATACAAAGTTTGGAGCTATGCTGCTGCATGAGTGTTCCTTGCCAGAATTTCGATAACTAACCCTGCTAAAAGAATGCAGGGGATTTTGTGCATGTGTGTGTGCCAGAAAAGAATAAAATTCATTCCTTAATCTTCCATACTTAACAAACATTAACACATATCACAATGTATCCATTAGGGTTAGACACTAGCTAATTAAAAAACCCCATGCAGCTGGAGTCTAATCAGTAATAATAATTACTTGCAGCTGTTTCCACCACTGTCCATCCCCGATCTCCTCCCCTCTCCCGCAATAAAAACTCTGTGGATTCTTGTAGTTCCAGGAAGCTGAATGCATTATTTATGTGGATGCAGAGTCTAGAAAGTCCAGGCATGCTACCTACCACTATAGTGGTAAGTTACAGCTATTGGCAATAGAAAGCTTCCTTCGCATTAGGTACTGTGGACAGATTTCAATCTTGCCAAACTAAATAGCTAAGTAATAACAAATATTAAAACAACAACAAAAACCAGTGCTAGGAATAGAAGGCAGGTCTGAATTCGTTACTGAGACAGAGTACAGTAGACCATCAACAGGAAGAATGATCCAGTAACAATTAACCTGTGACAATAAGATTGTATATTTCCTTTGATCTATTAATATGTTTATGTTCAAATGTATTTACTCAAGCTAGGGATCTCCAAAGGGTGTGTGGGGAAAACAACTGCAGATGGCACCACTTAATTTAGTGGCCAAGATGAAAAGTAAATGATGGCCTTTAGTGAGGCATTTCACTCTTGCCCCTCTCCCATTAAAACAATGCGCTTTTTATTCAGAAAAATCATTGTGTTTGTCCAGGATTTCAAGGAATATCAAACTGGTAGTCAGGCAAGCCAGAAATGCTCATTTCCTGGCATGCTAAGCAATGACCTACCATTGCAGACATGCATCTGTCAAGTTGACATCTGTGCACACATTCTGAAATAATGCCTTTCAGATTTCACTTCCAAGCTGATCATGGGCGACAGATCATGCCACATACAAATATGGATGCAGAGGCTGAGTCCCTGAAATGAAGGCTAAGTAACAAAGTATAGGGGAGCGGAGGATACGACTTAAACAAGTAATAAGGTTGCAGATGGTACAAACTAATTAAAATAATAAAAATGAAATCAGTCCTCTCCTGATAGGCTGCATTTGTTCTTCCCAAAACAAACTCCTTCTTTTTTCAGACGGCTGATTTCTGCAGGGAACTTGTGACTTCTTGACACAAATGCTTAGCTGTGAAATCTATAAACAGCAGCAGGTGAATGTGTGATGCTGGCCTAATGCTGAAGGCTCCCCAATACTCCTCACATGGACCTTGAAAAGCCTGACTGATTTCAGGGGGATGTCACATGTGCACACAATGGGTCCTTGCTGAGAGACCATACAATAGATCCATTAGGTTCATGGTAGGATCCAGGGGTCCAGTATTAGGGCTCAGCCTGGGTCCTGGGGGATCTTGGTTCAATTTCCTGCTTTGCCACAGACTTGATCCTGCACAAGTCACTTGGGTCCAGATCCTCAAAATGTATTTAGGTGCCTCACTCCCATTAGGCATCTAAATACCTTTGAGGATCTGGGCCTTAATCTCTGTGTGCCTCGGTTCCCCCTCTGTACAAAGTGGATAACAGATTTTCCTACCTCACGTAGGGTGATGGGAATACAAATACGCTAATGAGTGTGAGGCGCTCAGTACCTGGGATAGATGGCACTTGCAGGAGCTTCCTATTCTAGTATACCCAGTGTCATAATGCAAACTCTGGGTTTAGGGATTCTCCATGGGCCATCTGCTGAAGTATGTCACAAACATTGCAGTAACTTGCAGAACGCTCCCATGGAACCCTACACAAACCCTCTAGGTCTCGCAAAGTGAACCTTACTACATGGTGAGATGATGGTGTTGCACCAGGTTAAACTCCCAATTTCTTCCTGCTCCCTGCTAATTACAGTCCCTTAGCAACAGTGCCTTAGTTCCACCATTAGTGGCTGGTGGTATTTTTGAGGCTTAAGTAGTTGTCTCCTGTTCCGATTGGCTATGTGTACTGGGGCTCATGGCAGAAAGAACTGCAGCCCTCCATCTGAAGGTGACTCCATCTCACCCAAGTGGCCATGAATTAAATAAAAAGAAACGGAGTACTTGTGGCACCTTAGAGACTAACAAATTTATTATGCTCAAATAAATTTGTTAGTCTCTAAGGTGCCACAAGTACTCCTTTTCTTTTTGTGAATACAGACTAACATGGCTGCTATTCTGAAACCCATGAATTAAATGTAACCTTTTCAGCCATATTCTGACATTGAACCTCCATGTGTCCTAGAGAGGCCCTTCAGCACCACTGTGGGGAACAGCGTTGGGATGGCATAGAGAGCCTCTTGCAATTATTCGGTCTAATCCCATTAGGAGAAGGAAGGCTTTCATTTGCTAATGTAACAAATACCTTTCCTAGAAGCAACCCCCTGCATTTAAAATAAAAACAAAACAAAATCTCAAACAATATGACATTTATTGTGTGTGTGAAACGCTGTATGTTAACTAGATCAAAGGCTGTTTAATATTAAAAAAAATTAAAAGGAAAGGTGTTATTAAATGGCGGCAAATTTTGAAACTACAATTCTGCACTTGTTATACAAGTGAAAACAATCTGAAGAAGCCATTACATTGTTAAAGATGTATACCAGCCAAGCCAAAGAGGAAACTCTTTACAGCATATGCATTGTTTCACAGGGATTTTTGTATTGCAAAATATTCATATTGGATCACATTTGTGGTTGACAAAGTTGCCATTAATTTAATGCTGCAATAATGTTATACTGGTTTCTATGTTCTCGATTGCAGGAATTAGCTATTTCAAATGCTGATCAGAAATGCAGGTAGAAGCTTTAGAATTATAGTAACCTGATTTATTGAGCAATAAACATTCTTTCTATAAAGCCATGAGCCAAACCTTTAATCCCATAATAGGGAATGTGGATTTAAAGCATCTTCTTTAAGCATCACAAAAATAGCAAGGTCTTTAAGACCATCAGATAATTTAAGAAAAAATGCTCCTTACCTGTGTAATAAAGAGCATTTAAATTACTTCTGAAAACATCTGTCTGTTGCTGAATGACATACCTGCCTCCCCATAAGCCTGCTCCCTTTGACATCAATGGTTAAACTACCACTTATGCCATTGTTGTGTGTTTGGGTCCCATGCACCTACTCTGTCACAAGCTTAGCCAAATCCTGGTCCCACTGAAATCAGATCCCAAACTCCCCTTGATTAGAATGGGATCATAATTTGATTTCTCTGTCATACTTATCTGGCCCTCGTTTCTGTAGTATCTAAGTACTTCACATTCTTTAACAATATCCTGGCAACATCCCTGTGAAGTAGGGCGGTGCTATTATCCCCATTGTGCAGATGGGGAACTGAGGCCCAGAGGGGTGAAGCCCCAGATCCTCAAGGGTATTTAGGTGCTTAACTCCCATTGCTCAAGTTCACACAAAGTCTTTGGCAGAGCAGGGGCCTGGACCTGGGTCTCCCAAACCCCAGGCCTAACCACTGGACCATCCTGTCCTCTGTCTTAGCTGAACACCTATTAAACGCATTCTTGTGCTAACGTTGTTTATTCACCTCTGCATTTGCTTAGTCAGATTTCATGTTATTGAAGGATTTAGGATTTTTTAAGCAAAGGAGCATTTCTGGAAAATCTAAGATGGGGCTATACTTGAAGTAAACAAGAGTGGTATGCTTATCGGGAGCAGATGCGTGGAAGATCACAGAAGGTATGCAAATTCATTGTGGGACCTTATAAAATGCTTCTTTCATTCACCTACCAAGTGCAAGTAGCTGCAAGCTCTCTTCACAGCCTCCCACGCAACAAAAACAAAGGGGAATATTTAGGTTTGTGGTGAGGGAAGAGAGAATATCAATTCCAAAGTTACAATAATCTCAGAGACAAATCACTGTTGTCAATGATTCATATGTGAGTTATAAAACCTAGGCAATTAACTTAGATCTTCAGACCTGACTGGTACAGCCCAAACGATTGTCAGAGACAAAAAATTGCATCTGTATAGCTGATTCCCCTCCCTCTCCACAAACATTCCACCTTAAACCTGTACATTTCTGACCTGAAATGAACCTGAAATGAAGAGTCGGGTTTACTGTCTTGCCCTGATGACGAATAAATTGCTATCTAAGTTCTATCTGCACCAAGACAATGCCCTTCCCCAAGGCAGACTATGCATGCAAATTCTGAAGATGCATTTGATACCTTCCAAATTATTATGGATAAGCCAGAGCTTAGTGGCACTGGCCCTCTGCACAGAGGTGAATTTCTCCTGCTATGTGCCTGTACATATTTATTGTATGTACAAAGACACACAAAGAATTCATGCATATATCATACAGATTACCTTGTAGCCAGTCGACAGTCACCTAGGCACCTTACAATTACTGTGATGCACACCAGTCACTCAGCACTCCATAAGGACTGTGGGATTAGAATTCCCGTCCTCTATTGTCTACGTTCTCACATCACTTCTAACACCCTAGTAGCCAAATGCCTCTTGCTTGGAAAGCAAAACCCCCTACCACCGGAGCTAAGGAAGGATCTCTGTTGGCTGCTGGCAGTATAGGAAAATTGTGCCCCTCTATACTGCTAGAA
This sequence comes from Dermochelys coriacea, assembly GCF_009764565.3. Taxonomy (NCBI): domain Eukaryota; kingdom Metazoa; phylum Chordata; order Testudines; family Dermochelyidae; genus Dermochelys; species Dermochelys coriacea. The sequence continues at coordinate 132,174,303 of NC_050072.1, forward strand.
TTCTTCATGGATCATTGTGGCCAAGGAGAAATGGTCAAAGTTTCCTCGCAAGATGGAGGTAGAAAAAAACTTTTTTGGGGGGGAGTGTCATTGAAAATACCTGTTCATTTAGAGCCACTGAGGCCACAATGTTAGTAGGATTCAGAAATGAATTAAATATTGGTATGGAAAATGAAAAGTCTACAAGTGGCATCAGATAGCATACAAACGATTTATAGAATATATATATTCATGCTTCAGGTCATAAGTCAAGCATGAACCAAGGGGGGACTAGGAAGAAATTTCCAGACAAATAGGTTTTCCTAAATTGCCTATTAAGGTTTTTTTTGCACCTTCCTCTAAATCATCTAGGCAGAGACAGGATACTGGAATCAGTGGATCACTGCTCTCATATGGTATGGCAATTCCTTTGCTCCTGTATCAGTCATGGATGACCCAGTTTCATGACTTTTGAAAATGACGCATGATTTCAGCCACAATATATGATCATATGCCATGGCTATGGTTCCTTCTAGTCAGGGTAAATGATGAGTTAGGAGAGCTAGGAGCCAAAGGAAAGACAAAAACTTCAGTTGGTCACTTTCTGCTTAGTGCGGACCACCTCCCCAACCCCTTTGTTTATATTAGACATGACACAGTATTGAGACCCTCAACTCCTACTGAAGTCAATGGGAATTGAGGGTATTACTGACATCATACAGGACTGGGCTCATTATGAGCAACTTCACACACTATATAATTAGACTGTGGAACTCATTGCCAGAAGCTGCTGTAGAGATCAAGAATGTAACAACCTTCTAAGAGAAACTGGATATTTAAATGGCTAAACGGTATATTGATAGTTATAATTAGAAGAAAAGTTGTAGAAGGATATAAAACCTTGTGCTTCAGAGATTACACCAATCTCTAATTATTAGGGGTTAGCCAGAGAATCCTCTGGTGGGCAGATTATTCCAACATCTTCCTACTGCATGGGGTTCTTGCACCTGCCTCTGAAGAATCAGCTGAACAAGATGAACAAAGCGTCTGATCCAGTCTGGCAATTCCTAAGTTTTTATCTTTCTTTGACTATTTTTGTCTGATGTCAGAATTCACATACACCATTTGTACAGCTGGTCAATTTCACTTTCTTCTCTGGCCAGATCAACAAAGGGATGAACAGCAAGATTGGTTTGTGGGAGGTTGATGTATATGTGATCAGTGACCGGCTGGTATAGAACTAAAGAGATGGAAGTTTAATTTTTAATCCACTAATATTTCAACCTCTTTGGGGGGAATCATTTTCCTCTGTTTCTGCCCCCCCATCACCATCACCATGTATGTAATTGTTCATGGATGGAAATACTCTTCTTTCTTTTATTACTATCACTGCTATCCTAATTGTGTTTCCTGTGTTTACAATGTTACAGTTGTGTGCATGATGCTTTACACCTACCTCTCTCACATTGTTCCTAGAATGCCTGACCACCACAGCAGATGGGCACTGAATGTGACCCTGAGAGCAATTACGTCTGTCCAAAAAGAACAGTCACTCTTCTGTTCTGCTCTTTGGTATATTACTCAGCTTTTATCAGTAGATAAACGGCTGAGTTTTCTTACTTGTGTTCCTGTGCACACTCGGTTGTAGCAAAGCTACAATCTTATCTTGGAAAGTTTATGAAAGATCATGAAGCTGGTCAGGATGTAAAAGGCAAAAGTGGTACAACCTCTGCCCCCTTGAAAGTCCCAGGCATTATTTAGCACCAAAACCACATCTAATTGGCATACCAAATCTTAAATGTCTTTTCAAAAATGTAGGTACTTGGAGTGAGATTTACAAAGGTATTAGGGCACCTAAAGATGAATGTAGAAACCTAGTAGAATTTACAAATGTGCTCCATGAGCTAGGCCACCTAAACCCCTTTGACTTTCAGTGGGCATTAGGCACCTAACTTGCTCAGGTGCTTCGTAAATTCCACTAGGAGCTTACTTGCCTCTCTAAGTGCCTAAATACCTTTGTAAATCTGGCTCTTAGTACTTTGTAAAAACTGCATGTGCCATTTTGTGCAATCAAATTGTTGCCTTTGATAGTTTGTAATGAAAAAGAAAATGAATGAAAAAAAATAAAACAGGTGAATGCTAGTTTTTTATGATGGAGAAAACAAATGTTTGTTTGAATTATTTAACTCCTCAGAAGTGTTAGTGAAGAGTTGCTATTTTTCTAAAACAAGTTTTAAAAAGAATTACTTTTTTATTTGAATAAAACTGTTAGTGCACAGCTAAGGGGTCTCAATGAGAGCTGGTTTTTCCCGATGTGCTGTTCTGCACTGTAGGGAGGGCTTATTTTCTATTTTTTTGCTGTTTGTCTTTTATCACAGCTGGTTGTGGGTTTCGGTGAATGACAGTTTAATGTTAACAAGACATTTAAGAACAATAAAATTAGCCAAGATCACATATCATCCCAAGTAAGAGATTCGTAAAGAATTAAAAGGAAAGCAGGCTGCTTGGTAATAATTAATTATTAATTAATTAATTAATTAATAATCCCTCCAATATGCAAATCCCTTCCTTGAATGGAGGAGTGCTGTTTGGGCCCATATGTTGAAAACTCACTGGCATATGTGAATTGAAGTCTTGGCCTCCAAGCCTGTTCACTATCACTGCACTCTTGTTGGGGGGAGTAATGGGTCATGAATGCATAAGTATTACCTCGTGACTATGTCATTGCATGCACAATTCATATCCAATTACCCACAATTTTATGGCATATTTTACATGAATAACTCAGATATTAAAAAAAGAAGAAATTAGCCCTAAGGGTACAGCTACACAGCAAAAAATGCCACAACAGTGAGTCTCAGAGCCCGGGTCAACTGACTTGGGCTCGCAAGAATCACACTATAAGGCTAAAAATAGCAGTGTAGATGCTCTGACTTGGGCTGAAACCCAGGGAGCGGGGAGGGTCTCAGATCCTGGGCTCCAGCGCTAGCAGGAAAGTCTACACGGCTCTGTTTAGGCGTGTAGTGTAAGCTGGAGTCAGTTGACTCAGGCTCTGAGACTTGTGGTCATGGTTTTTTCTTTTCTTTTTGCAGTGTAGCCAAGCGATAAGAATTGTGCTCTGGTCCACTGTGTCACCACAGTGCTCTTGCTCAGCTCCTGTCTTCTATGGTGAAATTCATTTATTCTGTTGAGGGCCAGTGAAAGGTCTTGTCTACACAGTGACTTAACGCGCAGCAAGCCAGGGTGTGAATCTTCAGTGCACTAGCCTGTTAACTGGCTGTGTAGACCCTGCTACCATGCACTAACAGTTCCATAGTGCACTGGGATGTACTCCCATTTCAAGTAACCACCCACGCCCTGAGGAGGTGCTGCAGAGAGAGATTGTGGGGAAAGGCCTGTTAATTTTCTACATGTCACAGAAAGGCATAATGGGGGGTGGGCCAAAAGAAAGGGCCACAGGCTGTCCGGCACTTCATTCCACTAGTCCCAGTGTGAGGTTTAATTTCACCTCCGCACTTCACCTACATAGAGCCCAAATATTCTGGTTGTACACAGGTGGAGCAGATTTCACCCTCTAGCCTCCCATGAAGCCTGGGGTTGACATACAGCAATTAGGGCTGTCTGTTAAATTTATTCAACTACTTATTTGTCTAAGACCGTAAAAACACGTGGAATCCATATTTGCAACATTTCTCCTTCTGAAGCTTCTTAACCCCTTAAATGACAAACAGGAAATAATAATAAATAGATACAATACAACCCTTGAGTAAGCCTAGACACCAGAGATGGGCTTTGGATTCAGATCCCATTGGGCAGGAGAACCTAAACACTAATTCTATGCCACAAAATATCATTGTGCATTTGAATAAAGAGGACTGTAGTCTGAGGGCATATTAGCTATATTTAACTGTGTAATTAGTTGTTAAAGATTCTTCTGACCTTTAGCAGACCATGCAATACTAAAAAGAGTGCTATTTCAGAACTTGGCAATTAATACGCACAATTACATGTACATAATAAGTAGCACAAAATGATTTATCCAAGTGCTTTGAATGTTCTAGAACATATTTTAAGGGAAAGAAAGCTATCAGAAGGAATGGAGGGAGAGAGCTGTTACTGAACATTTTAAAAAATGTTAGATCATGGGTTAGATTCTGATCTCATCTAAATGAGTTCAGTGGAGTTACTCCAGATTTACATGGGTTAAATAATAAAAACATATTAAAGGAATACAAAATAATGAATGGTAGAGAAAAGGAAAATCAGGCACTCCTATTTACTTTCTTAGAATGGAAGAAGAGATGACATTAAATTATATTAATATACAAAGCATTTAAATCTGAATGTTTTTAACTCAACTCAGAACTAGCTTGTGGAACTTATTGCCACTAAATATCCTTGTGGGTAAGTGCTCAGTAGAATTCAATGACATATTAGACATGGATAATGAGAACATCCCTGGCTATGTTACTTAGCATTAAAGACATTCAGAAGGAACAACCTGGGGTTGGCCATTGTCAGAGACAGGACACGGACTATAGGGACCATGGGTCTGACCCAATATGGGAATTTCTGTGTTCTCCAAGTCTGTGTGGAGACAAGACATACAAATCAGTGCAACTGTGCTGTTAAAAAAAAACATACCTTCTGGTTTATTGTAGGAAGTTAAATATCTTCCCCAGAATGCTGCTTTATGTTTTTCTATTAAAAAAATCAACCATTATAGTAATTCACGCCAACAAACGTGCTCACATTTTTAGACGCCAAAGACAGAATCTCCAAAATACCTTGTCAAAAATTTGAACATATTATTAATAATTTCAGTTCATGTAACTCTGAATACTAACAGAATAAATGTCACTAATAAAAGTCAATGTGTGGTCTATTCCATCCTCTGCACTTCAGAACCTGTCATGATCATGACTTTATTATCTGAGCTTCATTTCTGATGCTAATACCACTCCACGTAGAAATGCAATATAAGAACATAACTTCAGACACAGGATGCTTGTAGATCCAGTCCTGTGCCCAGCCAAACACTTCCACATTCAACCTCTACTCTGAATTTTAAGACTTTATGGTAAAAAAGCTTTTCCACGCTAAATCTTGGAAGACAAGTTCTCAGACCTGGAAAAATTCTTCATAATTCCAGCTGGTTTAGGATCAGGAATATAAACCATGGTCCAGATTCTCTGCCCCTGAGCATCATAAAGAATCCAGAATCTGGTAACAGCAGTCAAGGTTACAATCCCTTGGTATAAAGCCAACTACCCCTCACCCTGATGTAGGTGGCATATCAGGGGAGGGATAGGCCATGATGGGGGCCAGTTCTCATCTGGTCACGTAGGGACCACACCTGCTGTTAGAAATTAGAGAAACCCCTATGCTGCTCTAACTCACACGAGGGCCAGGGCAGTTTGAAAATCAGGGGCCATAAAAAGTTCCCCTCCCCTGGAGCAAGAAGGTCTAGGTGCAGAAGAGAATCTGGCCCTATACTACAATGGTGAAGTGAAAGAACAACTTTGATAACAAATCTTTTAGATTTACTTAATTACTAATAAGTTCTATACCAGCTCCTTAGATTTGCTTACTTGTAGATCCCTAACAAAGGGGAAATGTCTAACCTAAAAAGCACTGGTTTCAGAGTAGCAGCCGTGTTAGTCTGTATTCGCAAAAAGAAAAGGAGTACTTGTGGCACCTTAGAGACTAACAAATTTATTAGAGCATAAGCTTTCGTGAGCTACAGCTCACTTCATCGGATGCATTTGGTGGAAAAAACAGAGGGGAGATTGATATACACACACAGAGAACATGAAACAATGGGTTTATCATACACACTGTAAGGAGAGTGATCACTTAAGATAAGCCATCACCAGCAGCAGGGGGGGGAAAGGAGGAAAACCTTTCATGGTGACAAGCAAGATAGGCTATTTCCAGCAGTTAACAAGAATATCTGAGGAACAGTGGGGGGTGGGGTGGGGTGGGGTGGGGGGGGGGGGAGAAATAACATGGGGGAAATAGTTTTACTTTGTGTAATGGCTCATCCATTCCCAGTCTCTATTCAAGCCTAAGTTAATTGTATCCAGTTTGCAAATTAATTCCAATTCAGCAGTCTCTCGTTGGAGTCTGTTTTTGAAGCTTTTTTGTTGAAGGATAGCCACTCTTAGGTCTGTAATCGAGTGACCAGAGAGATTGAAGTGTTCTCCAACTGGTTTTTGAATGTTATAATTCTTGACGTCTGATTTGTGTCCATTCATTCTTTTATGTAGAGACTGTCCAGTTTGACCAATGTACATGGCAGAGGGGCATTGCTGGCACATGATGGCATATATCACATTGGTAGATGCGCAGGTGAACGAGCCTCTGATAGTGTGGCTGATGTGATTAGGTCCTATGATGGTATCCCCTGAATAGATATGTGGGCAGAGTTGGCAACGGGCTTTGTTGCAAGGATAGGTTCCTGGGTTAGTGGTTCTGTTGTGTGGTGTGTGGTTGCTGGTGAGTATTTGCTTCAGGTTGGGGGGCTGTCTGTAAGCAAGGACTGACCTGTCTCCCAAGATCTGTGAGAGTAATGGGTCGTCCTTCAGGATAGGTTGTAGATCCTTGATGATGCGTTGGAGAAGTTTTAGTTGGGGGCTGAAGGTGATGGCTAGTGGCGTTCTGTTATTTTCTTTGTTGGGCCTGTCCTGTAGTAGGTGACTTCTGGGTACTCTTCTGGCTCTGTCAATCTGTTTCTTCACTTCAGCAGGTGGGTATTGTAGTTGTAGGAATGCATGATAGAGATCTTGTAGGTGTTTGTCTCTGTCTGAGGGGTTGGAGCAAATGCGGTTATATTGTAGAGCTTGGCTGTAGACAATGGATCGTGTGGTATGATCTGGATGAAAGCTAGAGGCACGTAGGTAGGAATAGCGGTCAGTAGGTTTCCGATATAGGGTGGTGTTTATGTGACCATCGCTTAGTAGCACCGTAGTGTCCAGGAAGTGGATCTCTTGTGTGGACTCTTGGTCCAGGCTGAGGTTGAGGGTGGGATGGAAATTGTTGAAATCATGGTGGAATTCCTCAAGGGCTTCTTTTCCAGGGGTCCAGATGATGAAGATGTCATCAATGTAGCGCAAGTAGAGTAGGGGCATTAGGAGACGAGAGCTGAGGAAGCGTTGTTCTAAGTCAGCCATAAAAATGTTGGCATACTGTGGGGCCATGCGGGTACCCATCGCAGTGCCGCTGACTTGAAGGTATACATTGTCCCCAAATGTGAAATAGTTATGGGTGAGGACAAAGTCACAAAGTTCAGCCCCCAGGTTAGCCGTGGCATTATCGGGGATACTGTTCCTGACGGCTTGTAGCCCATCTTTGTGTGGAATGCTGGTGTAGAGGGCTTCTACATCCATAGTGGCTAGGATGGTGTTTTTAGGAAGATCACCAATGGACTGTAGTTTCCTCAGGAAGTCAGTGGTGTCTCGAAGATAGCTGGGAGTGCTGGTAACGTAGGGCCTGAGGAGAGAGTCTACATAGCCAGACAATCCTGCTGTCAAGGTGCCAATGCCTGAGATGATGGGGCGTCCAGGATTTCCAGGTTTATGGATCTTGGGTAGCAGATAGAATACCCCAGGTCGATTACAGACCTAAGAGTGGCTATCCTTCAACAAAAAAGCTTCAAAAACAGACTCCAACGAGAGACTGCTGAATTGGAATTAATTTGCAAACTGGATACAATTAACTTAGGCTTGAATAGAGACTGGGAATGGATGAGTCATTACACAAAGTAAAACTATTTCCCCATGGTATTTCTCCCCCCACCCCACCCCCCACTGTTCCTCAGATGTTCTTGTTAACTGCTGGAAATAGCCTACCTTGCTTGTCACCATGAAAGGTTTTCCTCCCTCCCCCCCCTGCTGCTGGTGATGGCTCATCTTAAGTGATCACTCTCCTTACAGTGTGTATGATAAACCCATTGTTTCGTGTTCTCTGTGTGTGTATATAAATCTCTCCTCTGTTTTTTTCCACCAAATGCATCCGATGAAGTGAGCTGTAGCTCACGAAAGCTTATGCTCTAATAAATTTGTTAGTCTCTAAGGTGCCACAAGTACTCCTTTTCTTTTTGTGAATACAGACTAACACGGCTGCTACTCTGAAACCTCTCCTTACAGTGTGTATGATAAACCCATTGTTTCATGTTCTCTGTGTGTGTATGTCAATCTCCCCTCTGTTTTTTCCACCAAATGCATCCGATGAAGTGAGCTGTAGCTCACGAAAGCTTATGCTCTAATAAATTTGTTAGTCTCTAAGGTGCCACAAGTCCTCCTTTTCTTTTTGCTAAAAAGCACTGAGTCAGAAGAAAAATAAATCATAGGAAGGAACAAGCAAGACATTATACATTTATATATTTATTGAAGAAAAACATTGACACCCCCTCAGATTCATACATCCTTGATTCATAAATCACAATTGATCCAAGGTAGTAGCTTACTTTCTGACAATCTGAATGGGTTGTATGTGCCAACTTGCCATGCATTTCTAACATACTGCAGATATGCCACTTAATTACCAACTAGTCAACTACCTTTATGTATTCAGAGGGACATACATTATGACAAACAATAGTATTTTTAAGTGATTGTGCTTTAATTGCTACATAAAGTACAGTTGTTTCTCTCTACTCTGTGTAAAAGGCAGAGTTTCATGAAAAGCCATAACATGAATTATAAAAATACATTAACTGCAAACAATTTTCAATAACATTTTGAAAATGAAAGTCACTGGAGATGTAACTTTTCTCATTTGCATCTAATTAGAAGAGGTTACCAAAAGGCAGCTGATTTCACAATTTACGAAGGAAAAAGACGCAAAGTGTGTGAAGGGTAATATCTATTGGAGGAGAGTTTAGCATAGTTCTCATTGCATTGTAAGAAAAGGAGTGCAAGGGAACAAGGTTCCTATTAATTCCCATGATTATAGCTGCTATATATATGGCCCAATGGAGATCCAGGTCATGTCTCAATTGCAATGTTTACAGTGTTTACACCATGGTATTGGTGACAGAGTTCGCATATTGTATAGGTTCATTTCCAAAGCAGTGTGCCTTGAGCCAATTACAAATATTTGTGCATCTAGTTCTCTATATATATGGCTTTGAAAACATAACCCAGAGTGTGTAACTCAATTTTGTTAAGCAAAAGGTAATATTTCAATGAGTTGCTTTTAAAACAAACATTTGTTTAGAACGATGAACTTTACAAATTATTCCAAACCTAGCAGTGTATCTCGTTATCTTTATCTATTAATCAGTATCTTTTAATTTATCTTTCAAAGAACAAATCCAAATTGGTGCTGGTTAGAAGAACTTTGAAGAACTAGCTAGGACATTTTCATTGAAGGCAAAGTGGTGCAAATTCTCTAAATCCTCAAAAACAACAAGGAGTCTGGTGGCACCTTAAAGACTAACAGATTTATTTGCATCTACAAATAAAATAAATGTGTTACTCTTTAAGGTGCCATTGGACTCCTCATTGTTTTTATGGATACAGACTAACACAGCTAACCCTCTGATACCTCTGAATCCTGTTTGACACATTACAAAGCTTAGGTGATGAGGTAGTGTTAAATGTTAATGACCAAAAATAACCTCCTTCACCTACTGCTCACTAATAAACTTTGCCCCTTCCTGTCAGGCAATGGCCTGGCCAGTGATCCATGCATTTATCACTTCCAGACTGGATGACTATCATTCACTCTATCTGAAGCTAAGCAAAGGCTCCAGTTTGTGCAGAATGCAGGTACCCGCCTCCCACACAGGTTAGGCTGCCATCAGCATATCAGCCTTATGCTCCAATCCCTCAATCTGAATCTTCTTCCACTGCCACTTGATGCTAATCCCACAAAGTCATTAATGGATCATCTCCCAGCTACACTAGAGATTGCTTCTTCATGGACTGCCAATACAGTTGCATTCCTTTGGGACAGTGAAGATCAGAAAGCCCAGGATGCACAACATGACAGATGGAGATCCAAGCTTCTGAATCAAAGGGAACACAGCTGTGGTACAAACTTTCAGGGAGAGTGGAGTAACTCAGAGCCAGACCACCTTCAGAAAACATTGCAAGACCTTCCTCTTTGATAAGGATTTCCTACCAGAATCAGAATGATATTGACAAATAGAACCTCCTCTGAACAAAAAAGAAAGAAAGACGACTTTATGAAGTCCCATGGGAACCTCGCTTTTCCAGTCATAGGTGGTAGGGGTTCATAAGAGTGATGAGCAGCTATAAGAAACTCAAAAGGAGGGAGGGAAGGAGATAGAGATAGATATATAGTAGCTAGAATTCCATTGTGTCAGTCTCCTAAATTTTAGGGCAATTTATAATTACTTAATTAAAACACAAATATTGTTCTTCATGCACAGCATTTCCACACTAAGTTTTGACTTCTACGAGGATCAGTTTTCAGTCTTTAATTGAGCGTTTTGGCTCTGTTATGCTTTTTTAGAGTGCAGAGACATTCTTGATTTCAGCATAAAGACATATCTTGATGCACTAGAATGTCTGAATTGCTTGTATCCTGTCAAGGTCATATCTTTCACTGTAATTCAGCGGATCTCTGGTTGGCTAACACCATTGGCTCCAATGGAACTCTATTCCATCTATATTATCGTTATGACTTGAAAATAAAATTAAAAAGGGGGATAATTCAGAGAAGGCTGCCCCAATACTACTAGATATTTTAATAACTGCTGTCCAAAAGATGATAGCCAGAGGGAAGCCTAAGACCTTGACTATTTGTTATTGTAATAGTGACAGCTTTAGATTTTTTCCTCCTGTGGAATCAGTAATGTAGCAATAGAAATGCTGAGGTCAAGCCTGACAACATATCCCTCTGCGACAGGGTGTCTATAATTACACGATCAGCACAGACACTGCTGGCCCAATGTTGGTCATGCTGGTATAAATCAAGCATAACTCTAGTGAAGTGAAAGGAGTTACACAGGTGCAAACCATCCCCACGGTACAGGCGCACCTCACCCTTGGGAGCTAGGGAGGTGTGATTATTCCCATTTTCCACCTGCTGGGATTTTCAGATGTGTTCAGTCTTGGCCTAACTCTGCTCCAACTGAAGTCAATGGGAGTTTTTACCCTTGGAGCAGAGGGGGGCCAATGCTAAGCTTTATGATGATCCCACCCTGAGAGGTTAAGAGCCTGATCAAAAGCCCCTTGAAGCCAATACAAGTTTTCCATCCACTTCCATGGGTTTTGGTAGGGTGACCATATGGTCCAAGCCACTCACCGGAGCCCTGCCTCCTCCCATGCAGGGCTGGCATCACCACTCGCCTCCCACACGTTCCTCCACACCCCACTTTTTGGACAAAAGTGGGCATTTGTCCCATTTGCTCTTGCCAGCTCAGTTACACATGCCAGCATCAGTCATAACACAACACACTACGCAACTAATGAAGTGAACAAGACAAGAGTCGTTCAGCCCAAATCACGACATTACTTCACCTCTTTTTCTATATATAAAATGGGAAAGACTACAGAATTTCCCAATTAATTCAGCAGTTAAAGAAGGTTAGTACAGGCCTGTAATCAGTTAATCAGCCAGTTTTCACACAAAACAAGATAACAGAACAATGGCATCACAAAGAGTGTTGATGCCTCCGGCCAATTACCTAGTGAGACATTTATTCAGTTTGGAACCTGGCATCTAAACAGAGCCTCCAAGCTTTTAGAGTTTCACCTACTGATTTAGAGACACAGGCCCAGATCTGCAAAGATCTCAAATTCTCAGAAGTGGCTCCTATCGCGAGGCACTTAGATCCATAGCGCTTGAGGTGCTATGGCTTGTATTATGCAGGAAGTCAGACTGGATGACTACAGTGGTGGCTCCTTCTGGCATTAGACTGCATGGATATTTATTTCACAGGGCACCGGCATTAGAGTTCTGTCAAGGGAACAGGCCATGAGACATCCTACGGTGCATTTGAGCACTATGAATCAGCAGTGACCTTCGAAAAGCACTCCTTTTGGAATAAGTGGTCATAGCCTTCACCCTGAGGGGGAAATAAATATGGGGGGGGGACTGTTTTAAGGCCCTGAATATCATCTAATCTTATTCAACTGATGAGTCAAGTGCCAGCCTCATGGATTTATTCGTCACACAGAAAAAATATGCAGATGGATAAAGCTAATGTTCTTTAATACCCTTTCCAAGCTGCCAGCTGTATTTAAGCATTATAAACTCTTCCACTTATTCCTCTGCTCCTGCAGTGTCAGCTTCTTCCAACTTTAATAGTGCTCAGACCAATCACTGCTTTTTACCTCTTTGACCTCCACTGGGAAGAGCGGCACAGGAGAGAATTGGCTTTGTATTAATCGTCTGTGCACCAAAGGATGATGTGTACAAACTTTCTCATGGAACTGGCTAATTCAGCTCAGACCTGCAGTGCCAACCTAACTCCCATGGCATGAAAGAAGAACCAAAGATTATAGCTAAAGAAAATGCTGTGATATTAAGTAGTTAGAGGCAGATACTTCATACCACTCAAGGACTGAGAACCAGAGGGCAACTGAAGATTGTGCATCTCCTAGAGGTCTGAGAAATGTTAACTATTTGATTGTAACTGTTTCCTTTGTGATCCCTTCTGCAACCAGCTTTTGCCCTTAAATAGGAAATGTAAGATTCATTCATATTAATTATCTCAACCTGCCCAGTGTCACTTGTAAAATCCCTAAAGCAGAGATGACAATAAACTCTTGGGGGCTGATTCTGAAATGAACGATGCAGCAGAGTATTTCCCTGACTCAATGCCCCTGCATTGATTTTAGGGGCACTGAGTTACTGGAGAGGTGCTGTCTTTCAGACGTGGAACGGGTCCCAAATGAGGAGAGATTAAAGAGGCTGGGACTTTTCATCTTGGAAAAGAGGCGACTAAGGGGGGATATGATAGAGGTATATAAAGTCATGAGTGGTGTGGAGAAAGTGAATAAAGAAAAGTTATTTACTTTTCCCCATAATATAAGAACTAGGGACCACCAAATGAAATTAATGGGCAGCAGGTTTAAAACAAATAAAAGGAAGTTCTTCTTCACCCAGCGCACAGTCAACCTGTGGAACTCCTTGCCTGAGGAGGTTGTGAAGGCTAGGACTATAACAGGGTTTAAAAGAGAACTAGATAAATTCATGGAGGTTAAGTCCATTAATGGCTATTAGCCAGGATGGGTAAGGAATGGTGTCCCTAGCCTCTGTTTGTCAGAGGGTGGAGCTGGATGGCAGGAGAGAGATCACTTGATCATTACCTGTTAGGTTCATTCCCTCTGGGGCACCTGACATTGGCCACTGTCCGCAGACAGGATACTGGGCTCAATGGATCTTTGGTATGACCCATTCTTATGTTCTTATGTTCTTAATTATGTCCTAAATACTTGTGGTCAGAGATCCTGTAGTACTTTTGACAAGAGCTGGGGTTGTTAGTCCCACTATGCTAGCAAAATTGCAATATGAGTAACTGCCTTCTGCCTATTTAAATTCCCTCAGCTGTTTCAATTGGATACAGTATTCTTCCACTTCCTGCTCTGGACTAAATGACTGTGCAGTGTTGCTAAGCACTGTTAAAACAGTTGTGTCGTTTCACCCAGAGGTATCTGCATTTCAGTGGTAAGTGAAGTGATAGCAATATATTTTGTTGGTACGGTAAAGCAGTGTGAGCTCCTTTGGGATAAAAGATGGTAAATAAATAATAGATTATTATTATTCTATTCTGCTTGTCCTCCAATTCTTTATTCTGCGCACATATACACTGATGCAGGAGCCACTGCACCATCTTGTTTGTATTTCTAATGTAAAGAGAGTATTAAAAGTGAACATCTGTTAAACTCAGAATACAGTGGAGTCAAATAAAACTAAGGAAACTCAGAATTAAGACAGAAACTCCATCTCAAAATCTTAACACACCCCAATAAGCCTGTATGTTACAGGGTCTCCAGATAGGTCATCTTACATATACTATGTGCTGCAATACTTAGACATACGAGAGAGACAGAGAGTTTAGAACTGAGTTTCACTCTCAGCTTTGCATTTTATTGCTTGTGTAGATTTTAGTCAGACCTTTACCATCAAACACCTGCAACAATGGTCTAGTTATTCCTTAGTCCTGCCTTGGGTGCAGGGGACTGGACTAGATGACCTACTGAGGTCCCTTCCAGGCTTATATTTTTATGAATCAATGATCAGTGGCGGGTAGCTGTTGGGACCCCTTGCTGTAATGCAATTTCCTTTGCTTTTCTTGCTAGTAGCATTAAAAAAAAACAGAACAAGTAGAATCTCTGAAAACTAGACAGCAGGGTAACTCTATTGGCCTTAATGGTTCATTTGAAACAAAAAATGATCTATTCTCTGAATTACAGAAATACTAACAGCGAGCAAGCCTTAATCCATTTGGAGGGTTGGGTAAGCATTCAGAAGTCAGAAGGCTTAGCCAAAAGCTATGCAAGCCTCCAAAGCTCTCAAAGTGGGTGTCAACACTGAAAAGTTACTGTAAAATTAGATTCTAGGTTTATTGTTTCCACCCTCCCCTTTCCTCTCCCTCCCCCTTCCCCTCCCCCTCCCCAAGAGACCAGCTCTAGCTTGCTCCCTTCACAAACGAAAAATGTTTTTTCTTATTGAAAGTGCTGCAAACTCAGTGTGTTCACATTTCTGTTGGGTTCTTTCCTTACTAGCATTAGGGAGGCAGTGTGGTTCGGTGGATCAAGCCCTGATCTGGGAGTCAGCAGACCTGGGTTTTATTCCCAGTTCTGCCACCTTAGGTAAGTCACTCCCCTCTCCATGCCTTGTTTTCCCCTCCCATACGTCTATTTAGATTTTCATCTATTTGGGGCAGGGACCGTCTCTCACTATGTGTTTATCCATCACTTAGCGCAATGGGGCCCACATTTTGGATTGAGGCCTCAAGGTTCTATTGTAATAAATTATAATTTCCTTCTTGCATCTTTTCACCAATAATAAAGTTCTGCAGATCAAACTACATCCTCACTTTTACCCGGGCGACTGTTCTGAAGGCTAGAAGGCTGGCACAGGAGTTATGGAGAGCATGAGCTGGCTTCCTGATTTTTTATTACTGGTGATGATACCAGGAGAGAACCCAGTTTGACTCTAGTTTGAAGGAGTAGCAGAGAGAAAACAACTCTATTTGTAAATGGAGCAAACTGGAATGGAAAGTCACTGAGAAGCAGGGTACATGGAACCCCACAATGTAATATTTAAAGGGTAGATCCCTATTGTAAGGATGCCCCCAGACTGGGAGAGCTCTCCAAAAACCTCCTGGCTTTATCTCAGAAAAGTTTTCTCTTTCCCCTCGCAAAACTCAGTGCCCACCTGTGATAACAGGGATCTGTCCAGCTCTTTGCAGAAGGCTTCATCTCCAGCTCCTAAATCTCACAAGGAAGGCTGCCTGATTAAGAGTATCCAAAGGGCAGTGCATTCAGTGCTGTAGATCCTAGGGCCATCTGAGGTTGCTGCTAACTTAGAAGGCAGCGGGGCTCAGAAGAAGGATTATAGTTCAGGAGAGGGTTGTCCTTATTGAGCATCTATCTGGAGAGAAATAATTAGCAAGTGTGCAGGGGAGGTTCTTATCACACACTTTTTACTAATCTTTATGGAGGGGTTGGGTACAATTTGAGAGATGGAGGAAGGTTTGGGCCTATTCTTATTTGGCCTGAAGCTGTTCACCCATCACTAGCAAAAAGCATGTGATTTCATTTACAACATTTTAATATGCAGGCTACTGAATAGTGAGACAGTTATCTTTGACAGTGTAAGTTCACATTAACACATTAAAAATACAATCTCCTAATACAATCAATATAGTTTTTGCTGTTTAATGTGTATATTTTTAATGGAAACACAATTTTGAGCCTGAGTTAGTGTTACAGCCAGAATGCCTTTGCGTGATCTTTCCTGTGACTGTCTGAATCTGCTCCGCTTAATATGCAGGTTGGAAAATGCATTATTGCACTGTGAAAAACTGGAAAGTTGTGAAGATATCTAGTTATGTCTGGGATGGATTGAACAAATTATTATCTATGGATAGAAGAGATGAGCACTGCTAGCTGACATGTCACATCTCTAAACTGACTATTAGAGCTAGCTGGCTTTCTTTTTTCCAATTGTGCACGCTCTTTGGATGCATCTTGTGGAATCATTGTGGATGGTTCTCTGAGAACATCCATTCAGTGTGCAGCAGCAGTCAAAAAAGTGAACAGAACATTAGGACTCATTAGAAAAAGGATAGATAATAAGACAGTAAATAACATAATGCCACTATGTAAATTCAGGGTACACCCACATCTTGAATACTACGTGCAGTTCTGGTTGCTACATTTCGAAAAGATCTATTAAAATGGGAAAAAGGTCCAGCGAACGACAATAGCAATGATGAGGGGTAGGAAACGGCTTCCATGTGAGGAGAGATTAATAAGATTGGGACTGTTCATCTTGGAAAAGAGATGACTGGGGTGACAGGACAGAGATTTACACAATCGTGATGGATAGGGAGAAAGTGAATCAGGACATGTTATTTATCCCTTCACAAACCACAAGAACCAGGGGTCACCCAATGAAATTAATAGGCAGCAGGTTTAAAACAAACAAAAGGAAGTACTTCTTCACACAACACACAGTCAAGCTGTGGAACTCCTTGCCAGAGGATATTGTGAAGGCCAAGACTATAACTGAGTTCAAGAAAGAACTAGATAAGTTGAGGGAGGATAGGTCTGTCAATGGCTATTAGCCAAGATAGTCAGGGATGCAGCCCCATGCTCTGGATGTCCTTAGCCTCTCTGACTGTCAGAAGCTGGGAGTGGACACAGGGAATGGATCACTCGATAATTGCCCTGTTCTCTGAATCACCTGGCATTGGCCACTGTCGGAAGACAGTATACTGGGGCTAGGTGGACCATTGGTGTGACCCAGCATGGCCATTCTTGTAATTTAGATTTAGGAGAAAATAAAGTGAAATTCATCCAGAGAGCAGAGGGTCAACACCAGGTGCTGCCCTCCACTTCAGATCAGAATAGAGACTACATAGCAGGACCATGGGAGGAGCAGCTGTGTGGAAGTTCCTGCACACCCTGGAAGAGCTCTCTGGCCTGGCTTGTCATAGGCTTGCACAGCAGGCAGTGATGCATGTGGACTAGTGGACACAATTGGCAGAGAAGAACCACAGCTGCTATTTCAATCCACACAATGGCACTCAAAGAAGAGGAAGCCAGTGGTGCTGGAACAATATAAACCAAACTGTAAACTCTGTATATGATGGAAACCACTTCAAGCCACGGGATGCAGCTGCACCCTTAGCACCAGCACTTATGGCAAGAGCTGCATTGCCGCCAGATCCTTTCTCCAGGTTGGAGGTGCTGGATTTCACCTTTCTAACCCCCCCCCCCCGCACTTCATCCACCTAGAGCCCAAATACTCTGCCTTCTCACACATTGCATGGGTTTGGTCTTTAATGAATGATAAGGCTGGAGTTTAGTCCAAAAAGGGTTGGGGTTTTCCTCTCTCTTTTTTATTTTTCAAGAATAAAGACAGTCAAACACCCGGTTAAGTAGCTCACATGGGTTTTCTGAACCAGGACTTTCCGAACAGGACTGTTGAGAATCTATTTTAGGAAAAATAAAGTTGGGGCTTTTGTGGAATCAAGGCCATATGGAAATAATTCCACTGCATCAGTACAGGTGTCCCTGTGAGTGAGGAATCCTCATTATTCAGCAGTACCCTTTCAGACAAATGTTCTCCCCTGAGGTTTGAATCTTTCCTTTGACTCTCTTACAGGTTTTGACTCTTTTCAAGTCCAATGTTTCCCACTGCTATTGCTCATTAGTTTGAACTAGTTTTACCCCTAGAACATCAAGGATGACACTTGTTCTGTGTGGAAGAATGAAAAAGAGAAACCTCCTCTTCAGTTTCTTCGCCTTCTCCCAACCAACAGGCGCCCTGGCTTCCTGACAGCCACCACACCCTCCCACTGTCTCTCCACAACATTTCAAGGCCCCTCGCATTTCCATAAATCCTTGGACAACTCCCTGCCATCCTCATGAAGCAGAACCACCTAAGCCCTTCCAAGGTCTGATTTTCCTCTCCCCTCAGCCGCAAGCCCATCTGACTCTTCTGTCCTGCAAACAGTTCCCCCACGCTGATCCTGGCTAAGATCCCAACATAACTGACTTCCACTCCTTGATCCCAACCCCTGGAATACCAGCAGGTCAAAAGTGCTCGGAAACTCTTCCTCGTGCAAATACAGCATACACAGAAACAGTGCCCAGCAAAACACTCTATGGAACATCCAATACACAGAGATCACCCACCCACTTCTCCCCATGCAGAGATTTTGCTGCAGAGCTCCTTCCTGTGCAAGGTTCTGATTATGACTGGTACTCCACTAATTGTCCGGTGCATTATCACGGCACATGGTCACTTTAGAATCTCATCACATTATAATTTTACAAGCAAGAATACATCTTTAGGGACACTTTGTAAAATAAGAGCAAGGCCATGCAACACAATATTTGACTGTCATGGTGATGAAGCAGAGCATTTTTACAGCAATTCTCTTAATTCTGCAAAGCCAACCAAATTTTCCTTTCTGGTCTTAAGCATGCAGTTAACTAAAAGCACGTGATACCAAGGCACTGAGTTGTCTTGAGGGTAAAGTTTCAGAATTACTTCTCCCTCACCAGCATCGTACAGAAAAGAGTTTGGGTTGTGAGGGATTTGTTTCAGGTCACTGCAGCCCTAAAAACAGAAGAAAAATGACTTCCATCCCTTAATTGCTCAGATGACCTCAGCAGCCCTTGCTAATGATAGTGCAAAGGCCTCTAATTACTAGTGATTTGCTCACTTAGCTCATCCAATCCTGCAAGGGAAATTCTATCACACAGAATTACAGTGACAAGAAAAATAAAAGCTATAATTTAGTTTTCAGTATTGAATAATAAAAAATAAACTTAATGGATACTATCCTGTAAGTATAATTTACTTTGAATTTGGAAAACAAACCACCTGACAGTGCTATCACTGGTAAGTTAGTATCATCCATTGAGCCTTGCATGATGAAAGAAGATATGAACAGGTTTTGACTGAATTCTTTTCTACTGATCCAGATGAACTGTTAATTACAAGCACCAATACCGACATTTTAAAAGGAACTAGTGATTTTGAGGAGGGCACCTCAATTTTTGGGTGCCAAACTTGACACACCTTAAAGGGACATGATCTTAGAAAGTGGTGAGCACCCGCCCACTGAAAACCAGGCACCCTTAAGATGTTTCAAGTTGGGTCCCTGCAAAAATGAGGCACCTAAGATCACTGGTCACTTAAGAAAATTTAGGCCAGGGCAATGTTCTGAGATTCTTTCTTGTGTTTGGCTGATGGCAACACTGCTGGTATGTTTTTTGAAACAACATCTAATCTTCTCAATGTGGTGGAAGGAAAGAGTTTATTTTACCTCCTGTGTCTGTTACAAGATTCAAAACAACTACTGTGAAATGGGCATGACCCAGTCAAATCAGGAAAAAACCCTAAATAACTTCATACCATATATGGGGGCCTAATCTTCAAACATCTCACCTTGCCATGCCTTGTGTGTCAGTGTCTACCCATGTGCAAAGCGAATGTAAAACACGACCATTCTGCTTTGGGAGCATTTTGTCTACCCGAGGGGCAAGGCTGTAGGGTCTACTTGTGCTCTCTCAACAGTTTTCCTGTTTAATTCTACTGACTTGAATGGAGTGACTCCTCATTTACATCAGTGTGTGAGCAGAATTAGGTTACGGAAGTCTAAGAGGCTATTTTAAATACCCAGTCCTGAGGATGCCTTTCAGGTGGGTTGTCTTTTTGCCCTGCTGTTATGCCTCAAAAATGTAAGATCCCATTTATTACTCTGACCTTGCAGGCTGAAAGATTTTTGCCAGCCTCTAATTTCTTATTTTCCCTCGACACACAGTTAAAAGCACCAATCAATCCACTAGCTAGAAAAAAATCTGCAGGCATTAATCTTATTTCTCATTTTAAGTACAGAGAATATTCTGAGTTCCATGTCCAGGCATTTGGCTTTGAAAATGCCATATTATGCTCCTACAGTAGCTATTAAACATGAACTAAGGGCATCTATATATAGTTTGCTATACTGTGCAGAATACATTTTATAGAAACACTTGAACTGTCATGAGGGATCATCAGACCAATGGTCCATTTACCCTGGCAGTAGTCAGTTCCTAGTGGTTCAGAGGAAGATGAGCCCCGCCCTACCAATTGTCCAATCAGTTATACAGGACTCCCCCACAATGGGGAAATTCCCAGTAGGGGACTTTGGTGGTTTCCTCTCCCTCTGCACTGCCTGAGTATGGCCCCTCGACCTTTCTGAAATAATACATTTTGCCCTCAGGCTGTAAAGGTTGGACCATCTCTGGCTCTGGCTCTGAAGCTCAAAGACTGATACAATAGCATTCACGAACACTGACACTTAAAAATATATTGCTAGTCCCAATATGCAAATGGGTTGCTCCCTATCACTTACTGTATCTCTGGGATAACTTCATTATCCACTCATGCAGCTAGAGAGGAAAATGTGTGCCTGGAGAGCTAGTTCTTAAAGACTTGAACTGTTTGTATGTACTTACAGGAGGAGGCATTAGTTCCTTCTGTTGATGCTTGTATCCCAAGCACGGGCTCTGCAACACACAGAAGGTAACAAGAAGGTCATAAAGAGATACAAAAAAAATCACATTGTATTGGAAGATCTTGAACTTATCTTCCCCAGAAAAAAAATAAAGAAAACCACCAAAGGAAAAAAAAAGAAAAACAACTCCAGAAAGAGAGGCACTTCAAAGTCACTACAGCAAGGGGCACACCATGAATAAACAATTAATGCAAAAATGATCCATTGTCCTTGGAGGGAAACATAAGAAAAAATTGGCAGTGATAGGAACAACGTTTTCAGCTGCCTGTGACAGAATCAGGGGCCAGCCGGAAAGCAGAGGGCCTGAAAGTGGCCATTCTCTTCTACGTACTGAGCAAGGAAATGCCAAGAGCAAGTAACTCTCTAGAACGACACCAAATGGATCCTCAAGGCTACATGAAATAATAGCTGTGCTTAGGGACTGCTGTGACTAAAAAGAGAGCAGCATCTACGAAAGCCACCAGTTTTGGACATATCCACAGCTGGAAGGGAGCACAGACACAAAACTGTGAAAGGAGGGTATGTTCAAGAACAAAACTGTACTTAGTGGCAGCACAATGTGGTAAAAAAGAAAGAATTAAGAAAAGCAGACTTAAGCAGGCAGAAGTGAATCACAATCTGTAGGGCAGGTGAAGCAACCAGTTCTGGGAGACATATAATGATGGGGTCGACTTCAGAAAAATTACTGGAAGCAATTAGTGTATGGAAGCAGGCTAATGGGTCAGTCAAACCAGGCCCAGACCTATTGAGACAAAAGGTACAAGTCCCAAATGCATGCAACAAAACCAGGGCATGTATTTAGGAGTTGCAAAAGTTCTATCCCTCGAGGGTCTGGCAATATATAGTGTAACACATGAGTACAGTAGTCATATGCAAAGGTGCAGGACAGCATCTCAGCTAGAAAGCAACAATACAGAACCCATGCAGAAAGAGGACTTTACTTGTGGTAGCAGTAGAACACCATGTGACCAGTGAGAAGAAGACAGAGCCAAGGAATGCCCGGCATTGAACAACAACGCCAAGAATGTATAGTGAGGTTTTTGATAGACCATTGGGCAGAGGTTAAACACACTGCCATATTCCTAGTAGAGATCACAGGGTCACAGGGTGGGTCACAGTAGGTACACCAGATGAATGGGATATTTATAGCCCATTGGGGTTTGAGAATAAGGCCCAAAAGGAATAATCATGTAGAGGGAAACCACACCTGACGTTAAGGTGACTCTGCAAGTTCCTTCAGCTCCAAAGATACAAAAGCAACACTCCTAAGCAACTGGATGGTGGCAGTCTAAACAGGAGCACTGTACACTAGTCCATCTCCAATCAACCAAGTGCTCATCTGTATTGCAGGGTGTATGAAATCCCAATTATTCTGAAACAGCTAGAGGATTCTGTAATGATTTACAGAGCAGAAGTAGCATAGATCCAGGATTAACAGCTTTGTGGGTATGTTTGGATGTACAAGAGCTGAATAGAGTCATCCCGACCCATCCCGACTCCATACCAAAGTAAGATGATCTCCTATGCTAAGTGGCCAACACTCTATTCAGAATTTTAGAGAGACAGTGGCTGGAAAGAGTTCTTTGATAAGTAGTCATCATATTTATGCACTTTAATACTCCCATTGGTGGAAAGTAGTTTTGATATTTACTATTTGGCATTAAATCTGCAAGTGCAGTATTTTAGTTGCAAATGTCCTTTTGAACACTCAGAGACCACATCATAGCCTCTGCCCCAGTCACAGCAAAGAGGAGAATATTCCTGTACAGAAGCAGGCAGTGGGAAGAACACAAGTAGCAAAATCGCAGTTTATGTGAAGAAAGAAGCGCTGTGTACAGGTTTTGTTCTTACATCACAGGGGGTGAGGAAATGAAAGCGAAGTGCAGGCAAGGGCCAGCATGACACTCCTCTGAACAAAACTGGCTCCAGTGCTTACAGGAGCCCTTTCTATTAACTGTTTGGTCTAACATGTCTCAAGTGAAGCAATACTGACAGCCACACTGAGAACATGAGCGAATCCTGGATCATCTGATGGGCATTTGTTAGACACCAGTGCCAAGATTTCCTAAGCTACCACACACAGAGATGCATCAAAGGACAGGCTGCAGGCATGCTCAATGCAAATTCTTGTGGTCACAATTTTCTCCTTGATCTAGTCTATAAATGTTGTCATCTCTGACTAAAAGCAGCCTTTGCCATTTACTAGGGTTACCATATTTGAACATTCAAAAAAGAGGACACTCTACGGGGGGAGGGAGAGAGGGGGAGATTTGCTCATGCCCCCCTGCCCCGCCCCAACTCCACCCCTTCCCCAGCCGCATTCTAACCCCTTCCCCAAAGTCCCCGCCCCAACTCCGCTCCCTTCCTGTCCCACTGGACCCCTTCCCCAAATCCCTGCACCGGCCCTGCCTCCTCCCCTGAGTGCGCTGCATTCCTCCCCCTCCCTCCCAGCCACGCAGAACAGCTGTTTCGGGGCGCATGTGCTGGAAGCTAGGGGAAAAAACCGGACACTCTCTCGAGTGATCAACATTCACTTTCTTTCTCGAATAATCAACATTCACTCTCTTTCTTGAATGATCAACTCTTCTTTGGGGAAAAATAATATTGGCAAAATCCTGGGCGTTTTTAGATATTTAAAAATTCCTCCCGGATGGTGATTTAAGAACCAAAAAGCTGGACATGTCCAGAAAAATACGGACATATGGTAACCCTACCAGATATGACATTCCAGAAGAGCTAGCGAAAGACCACGGTCCCTTTGCCAGCCCGGATCTGTGCAATTTCACAAATCTGTGGGATGTATGTCTTATCCACCCCAGTCTACAACTTCCTCATCCAGACATGGTAGGAGAGACATGACCATTTATAAAGTATCACTACAATGTTATATTGACCATCTACCATACAGGGACCTTTTGTAAAGTAACACTAATTTTTTAATTTTTTTTTAAAGAAAGACAGTCCAGTCTGAGTGCCCCTGGAGCCTAGAAACACGCCCCTCATACGCATGGAACACTTAACAGCAGAGCTGTTCAAGGGCAGAATGCTGAGAGGGACCACCAATTGGGCTATACACAGAAGAGTTCAGACCAGACTGAAACAGCCTCAAAGGTAGTAAAAGCACAGACCAAGAATAAGACCTGCATTCATGAAACCTGCACAAGGGCAGTACCAGACTGCAGATCCGGTCAGGTTAAGCCACCCATAGGAGAAAGATAAAGGAGGTGCTGGTGACGTGATCACACAGGTCATATGGAATCACTAAGGGACAAGAAAGTGTCACTATGAGCTAGCCAGGAACCTACTTGGGCCACATAGCCACTGAGGACCCATCTTACATGAATGTGAGATAATCATCGTGTAGCCTGCAAGGAAACATGAACATATGTGACACTGCCATCCTACAAAATGCACATGACAGGCAGAGAGTCAGATACAGTTACTTGCCAGTTAGAAAGATTCTGTTATGGACCAAGTGTAAAGATGTGTTCCAGCAGCTAAAGTGACAGGTTTCAGAGTAGCAGCCGTGTTAGTCTGTATTCGCAAAAAAAAAAAAGGAGTACTTGTGGCACCTTAGAGACTAACAAATTTATTAGAGCATAAGCTTTCGTGAGCTACAGCTCACTTCATCGGATGCATTTCCGATGAAGCAGCTAAAGTGTTACTAGAAACCTATAACCTATAACCTATAACCCAAGAAGAGGCCAGGTGAGCTGCAGCACACTGAGGGTTGCAGTGAACGATATAGGACAATGTATACAGCTCAGAGACACTGGAAGTTATGCTTAGCCCCTTCTTTAATTGTTTGCTAAAAAGCACCTCCACGTTAAAGGATTAAAAAATAGTTCACACCTATTTTAAAGTCACCAATGCAGGGCCAGTATTCAAGTCACTCTCACTCGCACATAATGGAGCTCTGGCTCCAGGCAAATTGTTATATGCAGAATGAGCTAGAGAGAGCAGACCTAGCTCTGAAGAACTAATTGGAGAGAGACAAGACCATTTAATTTGACTTACGTGAGGAAGTTTTTGCTCCTTCTGTTGATACAGGTGTCTTGCTGGACTGCTCTGTAAAACATAAAAGGTAACAGGAGGTTACAATATGGTTTCAGAAGATCCTGAACTCATCATTCTTAGCAGTAAAAAACAGTTTATCTGTTAAGAAAGGACTGGCTCAAGAAAAAAATTGAAGCTCTAAAAAGCAAGCTCAGACTTCAGCCTCAGGGGGCAAGGATGCCTATGGCCGTTGACTGTCTAGTAGTAAAATAGCTTCCTGGGGGAAAACTCGGGATGATCTATGGCTAAAATGACCCTGTTGTTCAAGTCTCTCATTCTCATCTGGGAATAATGGATCCATGGCAACTGAGGAAAAGCACACAAATGGCTGTATTTATGGAACAGTTCAATGAGTGTATTGAGTCTTTGTGCTTGTAAGCAGTTGGATTTTGCAAAGAAAAATTTCTGGTCATCCTATTTTACTTGTTCATGAATATATCCAATGGTATCCTCCTCTTCTTCATGGAAATCTTCTAACTCACATGCACAGACAACTCCCACTCATGGTGGAGGTGGAAGACTCTGCTTTGGAAGCCAGCATTCATGTTGCACAAAAGTGGAGTCAAGTTGTTGCTATGCAAAAGTCCCAGGGAACAACTGCTCTTGGCATAATGCCATAGGCTTCTCCCCACTTTGCTTGTTGATATAAAAGTCAGCGGCAATGGTACATGATAGTACCAGCACTTAGCTCCTTGCTAAATAGTTAGCAGAGTGTCTAATAAGTAGAAGGATGGCTTTCCGTTAGAGCGGGTTTCTGTGGGGACCCAGAGCACTGAATATCCATATCACAATATGCTATTGTGATGTCTGACTGAGTAGAACGCTCTTCAGCACATGTTCCTGGACTGTACATTTTCTGAAGTTGTCTAGATAGTTATCAAGCACTGAGGTGCTAAAGTTCTTTATCTCTGCACAAGTTACAACTCCATTGGTAATACAATATCTTCATGCTTGGCTGGAGAACGAGAAGGGTCATGGATGCCACCATTTCAAGGAGTATCGGGAACATCCTGCTTAGAATTTTAAGCATGCAAGCTTCCAGAAGATCAGACAAAAGGAATACAGAAGAAGATCGCAGAAGACACTTGGGAAAAGAACTCCAACAGCCACTGGCCATAGCATAGTGCTAGATCTTCCTGAACAACTGTGGTCTGTGCCCAACTGTTCAGCCCTGTCACATTGTTCAAAATATTCCAACTCCCTGAGACATTCAGACTGTTCCCATTTTCTGTAGTACTACAAAGATACAGAAATCCCTTATCGAGGCATGAGTTAGTGGAGGGACATCTGTCCACGATTTTCTTTCAAGGCAAATAAGACTACTAGATTGTTCTCTGTTCTTGATCCTGAGGTTGCACATGGACATGACCAAGATCAAGAACCAGTCTATGTAATTTCATTCAATGTAGCTGCAATCAAAGCTTGATGTAAGGCCTTTGTATTAGGATCTGTTCACCTTTCTGGCCTCCCTTTTTCACTAGCTCTTCTGTTTGGATTTTTTCCCTTGTAGCCCAGTTTCCTTTGGCAAATTTACTGTTTCTCTGGAACACTTGGTCCACAATTATCTCATGATGCCGGAAAAATTGTTTTGAAGTGCTCCCCCACTACTCTGTGGTGGGTGCTCTGCAAATGAATAGTGTACATATGCATATAAAATACTAGGGTCAAAATCTTGTCAAACAAGGTCATAGCACGTGAGGGTGCATGGCTGGGCACCAGTAAGGCTCTATGCAGCTTGCCAGGGATGGAGACAGTGCACTGATATATTATTTGAGCTGCCCAAACAATTAACCCTTGTTAAAAACGAGAGGGGACACGGCAGGTCTGGCACCTCAGACATCTCTGCATCAGGCCATATTGGAGCAACATTTTCTTTTCTTCTTAAAGAAACAGTGTTCCATTCAGTGCCTGTGCTGAGCTGGTGGAGCCTCTCTCATCGTTGTCGTTACAGGCTGAGCAGTATCAATCAAAGCTTAGCCCATGTTTCCACAAATACAGACAGCGAGTTGCATTTGTAATGGGAGATATGACCAGAAGCTCGGCACCAACAGGGCTTCCAGAAGAACCACATTCAGAAAACAGGTGGCACAGTCACACAGCATCAAGCGCGGGTCGTAACATTCACAGCTGAAGGTGTAAAACACAACAGGTGCTTATTATTGCTTATTGGGGACTGCATGCTGCACCACTGCTGTGATGCACTCCACACCGCACAACACCTGTAGAAAACAGGCTGAGGAGAAAGAGGAAGGTGGCCTGAAGGTAGCCTCCAGAGCTCGCAGAAGCAGAAGAGCAGTAGGAGGTTTTCAGTAGTGGGATCTTCAGCACTGTGAGGAGCTGGTGATCTGGAGAGTGGCTTCTGGCCCTCTCTTCATCTTCACATCTTGGTCTCCATCAACAGCAACAATGTGAATAGCCCCGTCCATTGTAAGTCCCCCCCCCCCACATATTCAGGGGTTCTGCAAAAATTTCTGTAGTGGGAGTGCTGAGAGCTATTGAAACAAACTGTAAACCCTGTATATGATGGAAACCAATTCGAGCCAGGCGGTGGGGAAGCACCTCTAGTTCCAGCACCTATGCACATATCCCCTTCCTCTTGGGGCACATCTAAGGTCTGTGAGAGGCGCTGCACTGTCAGGACTTAAACAAAAGACACAAACTCTTCTCTGAAAATGGAAACATTTGCCTGTTGCTCCTCCACTTCCCTAGGCAAAAATTGCAGAGGGAGAGGCAAGTGAAATGTTGGGTTTTTTGAGGTAACATGGAAGGAGTTCTCTGTGGCACCTCACTCCCACCGTCTCAATCCCCCCAGCCAGACCCAGTCTGCGCTCTCTCCCTGGCAGGTGACTGAAGAGAAGGCAAAGACCAGGAAGCGCTCATCAGCACAAACTGCCCGCTGTGTCTTCACTCTGATCCATTGTTCTCATCCATGAAAGCTGTGCCGGGATTTCTGAGAAAGAAGGGCTAAGCGCTTCGACAGCAAGTGCTATGTGAACTCAGCTGAATGGTCCACTTGCTGGAGTCTGACCTGACATGCCACCCTTTCAAATCATTCCCAAAGGTGGGCTGACACCCATTGTGTCCATGCCTTCATAAGAGCTGGAGGCACAGATTTGACACCACTAATGGATTATACCTGATCCAGCTGACATTAAACAGATGACCGCACAAACCAGGTCAGCAACGCTCTGCCCTATGAACCGAGGCCCCTCTGGCACAGTCAGCTAGCCATGCCTGGAGGAGGAGGGGCTTCACAGATAAATGGGGAAACAGACAGGAAGGCAAAGCGAGGAGCAGAGAAATCCACTCCTAAGCAGTGTTCCCCTCAGGGACTCCAAGAAAGAGGAGGATCCCTGGAATAAAAGGCAGATCCCATTTCCCTCACACGCAAAGGGTCCTGCTGGAATAGAGGGAGTTTCCTCCTCTAGAGCCTGGCAGAGAGATTCTGATGATCCAAAGCTCCAGGAAGGGATCCTAATCATGTTAAGAACAGAGAGTGCCTTTCTCAAGGGATAACTCCTGGTGCCATCGTCTCATATAGAAGCCACTGCCACATCTCTGCACTCCCTTTCTGCAGTGTTTTATGGCGAGTATGGGGTCTATGGAGGAGTTTGGTGAGATACCCATTTATGTTTAGTGATATAGTGTATGTATGAAAATATAATCGGACATGGAGGAATTGCTTTTAGCATGTTTCATTCACTTTCCAAGTGTTGGCTTTCATGTAGCTCCTGTAGAGTACCAAGCAACATTGTTATTAAACATTTTATTTCAAACAATTAATTAGGGTTATGTTGCTGACATACCAAAAGGACGATCTGTCCATTCATATCTTCATGTTATTTATTTATCATTGAAAAGCTGAGCTAGTTATCCCTACGGGTTTCCCCTCTAGCTCCTTGGAATTGATAGATTGGTCATTTTTATGTGACTCATATTCCTGTAGAAAGTTCCAAACGAAAGAGATACCCCTGTAAAAAGAAAAGGAGTACTTGTGGCACCTTAGAGACTAACAAATTTATTTGAGCATAAGCTTTCGTGAGCTACAGCTCACTTCATCGGATGCGATGTAGCTCACGAAAGCTTATGCTCAAATAAATTTGTTAGTCTCTAAGGTGCCACAAGTACTCCTTTTCTTTTTGCGGATAAAGACTAACATGGCTGCTACTCAGATACCCCTGTGTTTCTCATGGCTCCTTTGAGGTCATGCTTCCTGGTGCTTGCGAGAGCTCTGCCCCTAATCCAAATTCCTAGGGATATTTCTGCCTGATCTGATCTGAGTGGTTGCTGCTGTCATTTAATCTTTTAATCATTGAAAGCTGGCCAAAGGAATGGAAGTTGCCCACACACATCTTTTCCCCCTGCACAGCTATGTTCATAGCTCCTTCCCTCCTCATCCATTCTTGAGGGGTGCTGAAGTGGTGACATTGTTCTTCCTACTCAAATTGCACCATTAAAACAAATGCAGCTAGGTCCAGACCCTCAGCTGGATTCCACTGGCGGCAATGGAGCGATGCTGATTTACACCAGCTGAGAATCTGCCCCACAATTCCTAGCCTGGCCTCGCCAAACACACAAGAGAGAGGTAGTCTGGTCTCTTGCTCTAATCAAACCTCAGACTGATCAATATTGGGCCACAAAGGGATTTTTCTTCCATGAAATGCATTGCACAGTTGGCCAGGTACACTATAGAATTTAATGTTTGTAAGGCTGGGTTTCATTTATGATTTTATTTGCCTTCCTCTTAAGTATCAGACATTGGCTACCTCCAGAGGCAGGATAGTGGATTCCATGGACCAGCCTATGGTGGCATGAGAAATCTTGAATTCTTAACTGTCTCCATTTGACATGCTGAATGGTGTTATAGTACCAACACTATAGTGTTACACTGTAAAGAAGTCCACGCACTAATGAAATGGTGGCTGTACATCACCATTTCCAAACTGGGATGCGTAAAGTTGAAATCAGTGCAGGGTGTTCAGTACTTTTGAAAATACAGTTACTTCCTTCGGTATCTACATACTTTTGGAAGATACATTTGAAAACTCTGGCCTTAGTTTATATTACTGTATCAATGTTCATTTAGTACAGTTAAAATGATCCTTAAAAATAATAAAAGTAAGTAAAAAGTGTGCTGCAAGAACCCCTTTGCATAGGAAAAGTGACAAATTAGTATGTGAAAAGCAATTAGCACAATGAACTCAAATCCAAGTGCTCTCTATTTATAGATCTCCAAAAGAGTTTTGTGCATCTTTTCTGACCTCAGTTACAGTCCTTCTTAGGGAAACAAATGTGAAAAGGAAGGAGGCCAAATAAGAAGGCATTTTGTACCTTGTGGGCAAGTTACGCTCATTATAAATGAAAAGAGGACAGAAGAACTGCCGCATACCATTAAGACTGCTAGAAACTAGAAATTGTAATTTTTAGAATATTCTTATCATTTGATTTTAGTTGTATTTTTTAAATTAAAAAAATCTATTAATAAGGCACCCTACGTGAGAAATTCAAGTTCCTTTCATCTCCCAACAAATTCTACGAGAAGATCTGTCCAGCCAAATACAGTGCATAGCCTGGCAGGAAGAAAAAAAAACGCAGCATAAGGGCAAACCTGATAGTTTTCAGGCCTGCATTCCAAACACAAGGGGACTGCTTCGGACTTGGAAGGAGAATAGGGAAAACAAAAAACAGTTGTTAAAACATGATGAGTAGACTCAAGATCAATTAAAAGTAGCTGACTAGAACAAAAAGGGCTTCTGAAACACTCAAATAGCGGGCAATGCGAGATTCCTGATGGATCTCCTTGGGAATGGAGTTCCACAAGTGAACAAGACATACACCATCTTGTTGCTGAGTGAACCTGGGAATGGAGAGCAGATATGACCCACCCAGCCTTATCTACTGGGCATGGACTCATGGTGAGATGCTTCAACAGATCATGGAAGGTGGGCTCTGATTCATTCACTCCTGTCTCATGAAGGAAGCAAACAGCCATACACTTCAACCTCCAGATTAATTTCAAGGGAAGCTCAGTTAGGAGTGCATTACAGTAATTAATTATCTTAGAGATCACAAAAGTACATGGCAGTTGCATCAACCATTAGGATTTCTGAATGTGTTTTCAGATGGATTTGTATGCATGCCTTGGTGCTTTGGAGAGGGATATTTTAAGCCTTTAAATAAGGAAATAAATGGACTAAAAAGCATGCATGCCAGCAGTGGGGACCCATGTCTGATAGATATGGGAAGGTTTTCCAGATAAAAGCTACTCCTAAACACTCACCAGTTAGTGCAGTCCCTGCATAATGAGCACATGTATTCCCAGAAGGGGCCTCAGAACACTTTCCACAACCAAAAGGCTTCACCTAACCAGGTGTCAGTACAATAGGTAGGAGGACTTACTATCCAAGAGCAATTCCCAGCTGCTGAGAAGGGGTGGAAGTTCTGGGGTTCCTATAAAGAATTCTGCTTGGAGTTTTATCTTTTACATTAGACCAGAGGTCGGCAATCTATGGCACACGTGCCAAAGACAGCACGCGAGCCAATTTTTAATGGCATGCTGCTGCCTGCCAGGTCCCAGCCACCCGCACCACTCAGCCCGCTGCCGAACCCAGGCCAGGACCCCGGCAGGCAGCAGTGAGCCATTCAAGATCCTGCCCGCCCCGGCCCGCTCTTCTCCACCCACCTCCTAGCGGGGGCAGGGTGAAGAAGCTTGCTCCTGCCAGCTGCTGCTGCAGGGCAGGTGAGCTCCTCCCTCCCCTGCCTCTTCCCCCGGTGTCCTGGGTTCCTGCCCCTCCTCCTCTTCCTCCCTGCTGCCCATCAGCTGATGGCCCTTGCGAGGGAAGGGGAGAAGTGGAGCCGCAGCTCGCTCGCTGTTCCGGGGAGGAGGTGGAGAAGAGATGGGGACGAGGTCTTGAGGAAGGGGGGTGGAATCAGGGCATATCCCCTCCATCCCCCTGCCGTGAGCTGCTCTGTGCAGGGAGCTGGGAGCACCCCCACGACCCTAGCCCACACCCCCAGTCCTCTGCCCTGACCCCTACACCCCCCACAACCCTCCCAGCCCTCTGCCCTGACCCCTACACCCCCCCACAACCCCAGCCCTGACTCCAGCACCCCCCACACATACCCAGCCCCCCCACACCTTATGTCCTGACTCCTGCACCCCCCTCACATGCCCCCAGCCCTCTGCCCTGACTCCTGCACCCTCCTCACACACCCGCAGCCGCCTTCCCTGACTCCTGCACCCCCCAGACCCCATGCCCTGACTCTTGCACCCTCCACACTCCCACCCCCAGCCTAAGCACCAAATGGGAGCTCCTGCACCCCCTCCCCCCACCTTCCCACCTGCACCCCTCGCACCAAATGGGAGCTACCCAGGCACTCCACACCCAAACCTCCTGCCCCAACCCTGAGCCCCCTCCCTCATTCTAGATCCTGGCAAGACCCTGCACCCTAACTCCCAGCCTGCTCCTTCACCCCCAGCCCTGTGCTCAGTGCACTCCCACCCTCAGCTCAGTGCAGAGAGAGAGGAAGAGAATGGGCTAGAACCAGGGAGAAGGTAGGGCAGGCAGGGCCAGGATCCCAGACCAGCAGTGGGCTGAGAGGGGCCGGCAGCCAGGACCCTGGCTGGCAGGAGCCAGTGGATGGAACCCCAGACCGGCAGCGGGCTGAGTGGCAGCGGGCTGAGCCACTCAGCCCACTGCTGGTCTGGGGTCCTGGCCGCTGGCCCACTCAACCCGCTGCTGGTCTGGGATTCTGGCTGCCGGCCCCTTGCCAGCCGGGTCCTGGCCGCAGGCCCTGCTCAGCCTGCTGCCGGCCTAGGTGAATGGAACCCCAGGCTGGCAGCAGGCTGAGCAGGCTGGTGACGTAAGATCAGCATTTTAATTTAATTTTAAATGAAGCTTCTTAAACATCTTTATTTACTTTACATACAACAATAGTTTAGTTATATAATATATAGACTTATAGAGAGAGAGAGACCTTCTAAAAAACGTTAACATGTATTACGGGCACGCAAAATCTTAAATTAAAGTGAATAAATGAAGTCTCGGCACACCGCTTCTTAAAGGTTGCTGACCCCTGCAGTAGTGTTTCACTTTTATTTTCTTGTAACCAACTCTGATTGTTATGCCTCATTACTTGTAATCACTTAAAATCTATCCTTCCGTAGTTAATAAACTTGTTTTATTGTTTTATCTAAGCCAGAGTGTGCTTGGACTGAAGTGTTTGGGAAACTCCATTTGAGTTAACAGGATTTATGCATATCATTTTCTATTAATAAAATGACGGCCTTTATGTGAGCTTGTGTTATCCAGGAGAGGGCTGGGCAGTGCAAAACGCACATTTCTGCGGGACAGTCTGGGACTGGGAATTGGCTGGTGTTGCCCTGCAGTAATTCAAGAGTAGCTGCCCGTACCACTCATACAATATAACTGAAAATAATTTACATGCTGGAAGGTGGGTGTGAGCAGACCAGGAGTGGCTGCTCTCACAGCGAAGCAGTGTAAAAGGCACTCCAGAACTGAGGGGACACAGCTGTTCAACAGTCCAGATTGTACCCTGGGGAACGTCACAATCTTTTAATATAATCTCATTCTCAGAAACAGCTGAACAATTTTAGCTGAAATTTAAACAAATAAATACATAAATTCAGCCCAGGTCAGACACGTGACAAATTTCAGCCCAAACAAGTGAAGTCTGATAATGTTATACAGCACTGAAAACAGGATCTTATAACAGAAAGTGCAGAACATTAACTATAGGGGCTGCTACCACCTCCACCTAATTTATGTTTGTACAGCAACTAGCACAACAGGACTGGATCCTCTAGGTGCTACCAGAACTCAAATAATTAATACTACTACATACATAAGACTATTCTTTATTATTGCATTTAGAACGTAATAAAGACGTAATAAACGTAATAAAGTTTAGAAGTGTGTGCAACAAGAGTGATGTCATGGTGGGAGTCTGCTATAGACCACCGGACCAGGGGGATGAGGTGGATGAGGCTTTCTTCCGGCAACTCACGGAAGCTACTAGATCGCATGCCCTGATTCTCATGGGTGACTTTAATTTTCCTGATATCTGCTGGGAGAGCAATACAGCGGTGCATAGACAATCCAGGAAGTTTTTGGAAAGCGTAGGGGACAATTTCCTGGTGCAAGTGCTAGGGGAGCCAACTAGGGGGAGCGCTTTTCTTGACCTGCTGCTCACAAACCGGGTAGAATTAGTGGGGGAAGCAAAAGTGGATGGGAATCTGGGAGGCAGTGACCATGAGTTGGTTGAGTTCAGGATCCTGACGCAGGGAAGAAAGGTAAGCAGCAGGATACGGACCCTGGACTTCAGGAAAGCAGACTTTGACTCCCTCAGGGAACAGATGGCCAGGATCCCCTGGGGGACTAACATGAAAGGGAAGGGAGTCCAGGAGAGCTGGCTGTATTTCAAGGAATCCCTGTTGAGGTTACAGGGACAAACCATCCCGATGAGTCGAAAGAATAGTAAATATGGCAGGCAACCAGCTTGGCTTAATGGTGAACTCCTAGCGGATCTTAAACATAAAAAAGAAGCTTACAAGAAGTGGAAGGTTGGACATATGACCAGGGAAGAGTATAAAAATATTGCTCGGGCATGTAGGAAAGATATCAGGAGGGCCAAATCGCACCTGGAGCTGCAGCTAGCAAGAGATGTCAAGAGTAACAAGAAGGGTTTCTTCAGGTATGTTGGCAACAAGAAGAAAGCCAAGGAAAGTGTGGGCCCCTTACTGAATGAGGGAGGCAAGCTAGTGACAGAGGATGTGGAAAAAGCTAATGTACTCAATGCTTTTTTTGCCTCTGTTTTCACTAACAAGGTCAGCTCCCAGACTGCTGTGCTGGGCAACACAAAATGGGGAAGAGATGGCCAGCCCTCTGTAGAGATAGAGGTGGTTAGGGACTATTTAGAAAAGCTGGACGTGCACAAGTCCATGGGGCCGGACGAATTGCATCCGAGAGTGCTGAAGGAATTGGCGGCTGTGATTGCAGAGCCCTTGGCCATTATCTTTGAAAACTCGTGGCGAACGGGGGAAGTCCCGGATGACTGGAAAAAGGCTAATGTAGTGCCCATCTTTAAAAAAGGGAAGAAGGAGGATCCTGGGAACTACAGGCCGGTCAGCCTCACCTCAGTCCCTGGAAAAATCATGGAGCAGGTCCTCAAAGAATCAATCCTGAAGCACTTAGAGGAGAGGATCATAGAATCATAGAATCATAGAATCATAGAATATCAGGGTTGGAAGGGACCCCAGAAGGTCATCTAGTCCAACCCCCTGCTCAAAGCAGGACCAAGTCCCAGTTAAATCATCCCAGCCAGGGCTTTGTCAAGCCTGACCTTAAAAACCTCTAAGGAAGGAGATTCTACCACCTCCCTAGGTAACGCATTCCAGTGTTTCACCACCCTCTTAGTGAAAAAGTTTTTCCTAATATCCAATCTAAACCTCCCCCATTGCAACTTGAGACCATTACTCCTCGTTCTGTCATCTGCTACCATTGAGAACAGTCTAGAGCCATCCTCTTTGAAACCCCCTTTCAGGTAGTTGAAAGCAGCTATCAAATCCCCCCTCATTCTTCTCTTCTGCAGACTAAACAATCCCAGCTCCCTCAGCCTCTCCTCATAAGTCATGTGCTCTAGACCCCTAATCATTTTCGTTGCCCTTCGTTGTACTCTTTCCAATTTATCCACATCCTTCCTGTAGTGTGGGGCCCAAAACTGGACACAGTACTCCAGATGAGGCCTCACCAGTGTCGAATAGAGGGGAACGATCACGTCCCTCGATCTGCTCGCTATGCCCCTACTTATACATCCCAAAATGCCATTGGCCTTCTTGGCAACAAGGGCACACTGCTGACTCATATCCAGCTTCTCGTCCACTGTCACCCCTAGGTCCTTTTCC
Organism: Dermochelys coriacea; assembly: GCF_009764565.3. Classification (NCBI taxonomy): domain Eukaryota; kingdom Metazoa; phylum Chordata; order Testudines; family Dermochelyidae; genus Dermochelys; species Dermochelys coriacea. The sequence goes on from NC_050072.1 coordinate 132,209,984, forward strand.
GCAGAACTGCTGCCGAGCCATTCGGTCCCTAGTCTGTAGCGGTGCATTGGATTCTTCCATCCTAAGTGCAGGACCCTGCACTTATCCTTATTGAACCTCATTAGATTTCTTTTGGCCCAATCCTCCAATTTGTCTAGGTCCTTCTGTATCCTATCCCTCCCCTCCAGCGTATCTACCACTCCTCCCAGTTTAGTATCATCCGCAAAGTGATCATCCGGAAAGTGATCAGGAACAGTCAGCATGGATTCACCAAGGGAAGGTCATGCCTGACTAATCTAATCGCCTTTTATGATGAGATTACTGGTTCTGTGGATGAAGGGAAAGCAGTGGATGTATTGTTTCTTGACTTTAGCAAAGCTTTTGACACGGTCTCCCACAGCATTCTTGTCAGCAAGTTAAGGAAGTATGGGCTGGATGAATGCACTATAAGGTGGGTAGAAAGCTGGCTAGATTGTCGGGCTCAACGGGTAGTGATCAATGGCTCCATGTCTAGTTGGCAGCCGGTGTCAAGTGGAGTGCCCCAGGGGTCGGTCCTGGGGCCCGTTTTGTTCAATATCTTCATAAATGATCTGGAGGATGGTGTGGATTGCACTCTCAGCAAATTTGCGGATGATACTAAACTGGGAGGAGTGGTAGATACGCTGGAGGGGAGGGATAGGATACAGAAGGACCTAGACAAATTGGAGGATTGGGCCAAAAGAAATCTAATGAGGTTCAATAAGGATAAGTGCAGGGTCCTGCACTTAGGATGGAAGAATCCAATGCACCGCTACAGACTAGGGACCGAATGGCTCGGCAGCAGTTCTGCGGAAAAGGACCTAGGGGTGACAGTGGACGAGAAGCTGGATATGAGTCAGCAGTGTGCCCTTGTTGCCAAGAAGGCCAATGGCATTTTGGGATGTATAAGTAGGGGCATAGCGAGCAGATCGAGGGACGTGATCGTTCCCCTCTATTCGACACTGGTGAGGCCTCATCTGGAGTACTGTGTCCAGTTTTGGGCCCCACACTACAGGAAGGATGTGGATAAATTGGAAAGAGTACAACGAAGGGCAACGAAAATGATTAGGGGTCTAGAGCACATGACTTATGAGGAGAGGCTGAGGGAGCTGGGATTGTTTAGTCTGCAGAAGAGAAGAATGAGGGGGGATTTGATAGCTGCTTTCAACTACCTGAAAGGGGGTTTCAAAGAGGATGGCTCTAGACTGTTCTCAATGGTAGCAGATGACAGAACGAGGAGTAATGGTCTCAAGTTGCAATGGGGGAGGTTTAGATTGGATATTAGGAAAAACTTTTTCACTAAGAGGGTGGTGAAACACTGGAATGCGTTACCTAGGGAGGTGGTAGAATCTCCTTCCTTAGAGGTTTTTAAGGTCAGGCTTGACAAAGCTCTGGCTGGGATGATTTAACTGGGACTTGGTCCTGTTTTGAGCAGGGGGTTGGACTAGATGACCTTCTGGGGTCCCTTCCAACCCTGATATTCTATGATTCTATGATTCTATGATTCTAAAGAGAATATGGGGTTATGACACTGCGACTGTATAAACACACAAATTCTAGCAGTGATCACTTTCTTTAATTAAATGGATGTTAAAAGCAATGGTTCTCAGCCACTGATACACGTGCCAGCACAAGCAAACTGAGACTTTGTTGCTTATACCTGGCTCACTATCCTGCCATCAGGTGGTAAACCCAACAACCAGGGATGAACTTGGGATCCCACCTCTCTACTGCACCAACTGTGCTTGGCTTCCATTCAACTCTACATGTGCTAACATTCCACAACAGCACTTGGACTGCTCCAGACCTCAGCCAGCCACAGCACATGGCTGTTTCCAGGCTCCTTCAGTGACTGTGAGATGGAAGTGGAAGTTGATACAGAAGAGCTGAATGAGTTTTTATTATTATGGCAAGTTACAGACCACACATGTGAATGGGAGCCACATAATGTCTACACTTCAGGCCTCATTACAGAGGTTGGATCCCAAATCTATCATTAAGGTTGAAAGGGGAAGAGGTCACTGGCAGCAGAGGAACAAGGGGTGAGAAGGTCACTGGTATAGTAGCTATCAGAATCTGGTGAATGCATACCGCTCTCTGAGACAGTGGGGAACCAGTGCTTTTGTAGTCACCAGATGTTACCCACGCTGCCCTGAATTTTGGATGGAAAATTCCATCAACAATAGCAGCTGCTCAGAGGTTTGGTTTGCTAGTAGAACCAGCTGAGATGGGCAGTGTCAGTGAGGCCATCACACATGTGTGCTGAATTTATTTATCAAATTGAGTATTACTACACAGTATGGACTCATATCGGCTTATCAGATTTAGTTTAGATCTAGGGATCAGCCTCTTTAGAGAGACAAGGGCTGGCTGCAAAGTTTAGATCAGGACCAAACTTTTAAGTTCAGGAGTATTTGAGATATTCTATTCTATTCTATTCTATTCTACTCTATATATCCACATTAAGAGTCATTGCACAACCATACACTAACAAATAAAGATTATAGTTTCATTTTCCAACTAGCATGGTACCTACCTCCTAGTTCAGGGCATAGTGTGCAACAAACATGCATTGCATTGTAATGATGTCTTCAAAATCCAACACATTAAGAGACAAAAGTTGTCTTTTAGTTGCTGTATTGATCTAATCAGGTGTATGACCCCCCACCCCCACAGGCCTCCTACTTGAATTTCAACTGTTAATACATTTTAATTACTCAACATCAAGTCCAAGGAACAGAATTTAAGCATATACCTGCCAACTGTTCATAACCAGAAAGAATATTGTGAAAAGGTTTATATACAGTGATACAAACTAAATTTTGCTAGAAGCATATGTCACAATTCCTATCAGTGAAACAGAAAGAAGCCTTGAAAAACATAATTTTGTACCTTCAAATGACTTTGAATAAGCTTGAGAGCTCTGCTTGCTCAGACCCTCCATTCCTCAAATCACAAGTCTAAATGACAGTATATGAGACAGGCTTATGTCTATGAATGACTTCATATGTTGATCACGTAGCTTGCATTAAAACATTTCTCTCACGTGCCAGCTATCAGGACAACAATTGACATATGTGAAAAGAGAAGTGGTCACATTCCGTAGTCATACGAATATTACCTAGAGATGTGGGCTGGTTTTTAGGAAAGCCACTGGACTGGGACTCAGGAGATCTGGGTTCAATTGCCTGCACTGCCACAGACTTAATCTCTATGTGCCTCAGTTACTCTTTTCATAGATTCATAGATACTAAGGTCAGAAGGGATCATTCTGATCATCTAGTCTGATCTCCTGCACAGCGCAGGCCACAGAATCTCACCCACCCACCCACTCCTACGAAAAACCTCACCTATGTCTGAGCTATTGAAGTCCTCAAATCGAAGTTTAAAGACTTCAAGGAGCAGAGAAGCCTCCCTCAAGTGACCCGTGCCCCATTCTACAGAGGAAGGCGAAAAACCTCCAGGGCCTCTCCAATCTACCCTGGAGGAAAATTCCTTCCTGACCCCAAATATGGCGATCAGCTAAGCCCTGAGCATATGGGCAAGATTCACCAGCCAGATACTACAGAAAATTCTTTCCTGGGTAACACAGATCCCATCCATCTAATATCCCATCTCAGGGGATTTGGCCTATTTATCCTGAATATTTAAAGATCAATTACTTACCAAAATCACATTATCCCATCATACCATCTCCTCCATAAACTTATCAAGTAGAATCTTAAAACCAGATAGATCTTTTGCCCCCACTGCTTCCCTTGGAAGGCTATTCCAAAACTTCACTCCTCTGATGGTAAGAAACCTTTGTCTAATTTCAAGTCTAAACTTCCTGGTGGCCAGTTTATACCCATTTGTTCTTGTGTCCACATTGGTGCTGAGCTTAAATAATTCCTCTCCCTCTCCTGTATTTATCCCTCTGATATATTTATAGAGAGCAATCATATCTCCCCATAACCTTCTTTTAGTTAGGCTAAACAAGCCAAGCTCCTTAAGTCTCCTTTCATAAGACAAGTTTTCCATTCCTCGGATCATCCTAGTAGCCCTTTTCTGTACCTGCTCCAGTTTGAATTCATCCTTTTTAAACATGGGAGACTAGAACTGCACACAGTATTCTAGGTGAGGTCTCACCAGTGCCTTGTATAATGGTACTAAAACCTCCTTATCCCTACTGGAAATGCCTCTCCTGATGCATCCCAAAACCGCATTAGCTTTTTTCACAGCCATATCACATTGGCAGCTCATAGTCATCCTATGATCAACCAATACTCCAAGGTCCTTCTCCTCTTCCGTTACTTCTAAGTGATGCGTCCCCAGCTTATAACTAAAATTCTTGTTATTTATCCCTAAATGCATAACCTTACACTTCTCACTATTAAATTTCATCCTATTGCTATTACTCCAGTTTACAAGGTCATCCAGATCCTCCTGTATAATATCCCGATCCTTCTCCGAATTGGTAATACCTCCCAGCTTTGTATCATCTGCAAACTTTATGAGCACACTCCCACTTTTTGTGCCAAGGTCAGTAATAAAAAGATTAAATAAGATTGGTCCCAAAACCGATCCCTGAGGAACTCCACTGGTAACCTCCTTCCAGCCTGACAGTTCGCCTTTCAGTAGGACCCGTTGCAGTCTCCCCTTTAACCAATTCCTTATCCACCTTTTGACGTTCATATTGATCCCCATCTTCTCCAATTTAACTAATAATTCCCCATGTGGCATGGTATCAAATGCCTTACTGAAATCTAGGTAAATTAGATCCACTGCATTTCCTTTATCTAAAAAATCTGTTACTTTTTCAAAAAAGGAGATTAGGTTGGTTTGGCACGATCTACCTTTTGTAAAACCATGTTGTATTTTGTCCCATTTACCATTGACTTCAATGTCCTTAACTAATTTCTCCTTCAAAATTTTTTCCAGGACCTTGCATACTACAGATGTCAAACTAACTGGCCTGTAGTTACCCGGATCACTTTTTTTTCCTTTCTTAAAAATAGGAACTAGATTAGCAATTCTCCAATCATTCGTTACAACTCCTGAGTTTACAGATTCATTAAAAATTCTTGCTAATGGGCTTGCAATTTCAGGTGCCAATTCCTTTAATATTCTTGGATGAAGATTATCTGGGCCCCCCCGATTTAGTCCCATTAAGCTGTTTGAGTTTCGTTCTACCTCAGATATGGTAATATCTACCTCCATATCCTCATTCTCATTTGTCATGCTACCATTATCCCTAAGATCCTCTTTAGCCTTATTAAAGACTGAGGCAAAGTATTTGTTTAGATATTGGGCCATGCCTAGATTATCTTTAATCTCCACTCCATCCTCAGTGTTTAGCGGGGATAATGGAAACAGTATTACCCTCTTTCTTACACCCTTTGTCGGACTTGTCTGTTTAAATTATAAGGTCTTTGGTGCCGGGGCTGAGTCTCACTATGTGTTTGTACAGCGCCTAGCACAATGGGGTGTCAATCTCTGTGGAATCTTCAGGGTGCTATTGTAATGATGACTCAGCTTGTTTGCATAAGGAGGACCAATTTAATCTAAATAGGTTGTATCTACATCAGACCTAATGTTTTTTAATTTACTTTATTTACACCACAATAGACTCAAGTGTTTTCATCTCTATTTTGCTTCCAGAGTGGTCTAGAGGGGACGCATTTCTTGCAATGCTTGCAAGGTTCTCATTCATCTACAGACCCTTGTGGCCGGATGGCTCTTTTAATGCAAGAACTTTTAAACTGCCGTTAAACAAATAACCATGTCTTACCATTGGTGTCCGTGATGGTAATGCTGGCTTTGGTGCTGTCATTCCCGAGTTTGTTGCTCACTTTGCATGTGTATTCCCCAGCATCCGCCAGCGATGCTTTAGAAATGTGAAGTTCCGAGTACTTCCTGTGGAATCAGGAGAAACACGTTACATCTTTTTTCCGAGTAATAATCATGACAAGCAGCTAATGCATTTATCCAATGAAGAAATTCATCTTCCATCCTCTGACTAAACCAGTTTACCCCAACCAGAGATTGGAGAACTCTGCAGAATAGGTTTCAGAGTAGCAGCTGTGTTAGTCTGTATTCGCAAAAAGAAAAGGAGTACTTGTGGCACCTTAGAGACTAACAAATTTATTTGAGCATAAGTTTTCGTGAGCTACAGCTCACTTCATCGGATGCATTACAGAATAGGCACATGAAAGAGCTGAAATAAATACATTTGTTTGTTTATACTTTTCTGCTTGAGAGTTCTCTTTATTATTAAGGGAAATCTACAAAAAATCTTCTCCCTTCAAGAAACTGGATCAGGAGGTACTCCGACACCACGGAGATAGGTGCCTGTACAACATATAGATAGATTCTCCTGTCATTGGGGTTCATGCCACCAGTAGCAGAGTTCTGTGCAAGTACTGCCGTTTCTAACATCTGAATAAATAATCATGAGATAGCAAGAAGCTCTTTAAGCAACCTTTGAAACCCCACTAGGAAATCACTGTCCAGCGAAAACAAAAAATTGTGGAGAGCAGTTAATCTGCATGAGGCTACATTTTGTTCCTGGCAAGGAGATGTAATTTAATCAGTCTCCAAGGTTTTAAGATTAGATTTTAAAATGCAGAACTCCTGCCTGCCCATTTATTTGGTAGGAGCACATTCTAGTGTCTCTCAGCAGGGCCCTGACCACAAGTAACCTCAGTAATTCCATTACCTGGACCAGCCATTCTCAGCTCTCTGTTTGGCCACAGAACAGGTACAGCACAGGCGGTTTTGACCTCGGCTTTCTCACACTGCCAGGCCAATCTGGATTAGCCCTGCCCAGGGCAGATCATCTCTAAGGATGAGAGGGTAATTCACTCTTTGATCTCTCTGCCGAGAGTGCCAATATGGTAGGAATTTGAGGCTACATGAAGGGGTGGTTCTCATATTGTGGACACTTATGAGCTCCTAGCAGAACTAAGGCCTGTTCGACACCTCAACTGTAGCTCAACAGGGTGACATTGCTCAGGGGTGTGAAAAATTCACACCCTTGAGAGAAGTCATTAAGCCAGCCTAAGCCCTGCTGTAGACACTGGTCGGTGGATGGAAGAATCAAGGGTTTGATTACTACAGCGATGGAAAAAACCCTTCTTTCGCTGTGGCAAGTGCGTATGCTACAGCAACATAGCTGCAGCACTGCAGCTGGGCCACTGCAATGCTTGGAGTGTGGCCACAGCCCGAGACTCTTAGCTCTCTGCACACAGGGTGCCAAGCGCTCATCCAACTGAAATGATGGTCAGGAACGGATGGGCTGGGCTGGATTCAAATTGGAGGTGGCAACCTAGAGGTAAAAGGCTCTGTCTACCCTAGTACCAATCCCCAGAGCCAACCAGTGCCCCTTCTCAGCTCTTCCTTGTGCCTACTGGTCCTGCAACAGTAAGGAGCAGTTGTTGCAAAATAGCTTAAGGTTTCCTGTTTTCACACGAAGGCACAACTGCAGAGGAGATGTATCAGAACGGATGCTGGGGGAGGGGGGCTGTAGACTTAAGCCATAGGGGAGACAGGGGGCTGTAGACCCGCAGGCCATTATCAAAGGGAGAAGGCGGCACAGGCACGGGAAGTAGGGTGCTGTAGCACCCCAGGTTTTATGGGGGGCCACCAGCCCTGTGCCCCATTCCCCAGCCGCTGGCTCCATGCATTAAATCTGGGGTTCTTCCCACGCCTATGCCCTGTTCCCGGCCCTCCGCTCCCCAACCCCTCACCTCACCTGGGGCTCGGGTCTCGGTCACCAGCCCCACCCCCCTCTCCCAGGCCTCCTCTCCTGGGGCCTGCCCCACTTCCGACCCCGCACCCGGGGCTCTGCTCCTGGGGCCCCAGCCGCCGGCCATGCTCCCCAGCTGCCGGCCATGCTCCCCAGCCACTGGCCATGCTCCCCAGCCGCTGGCCCCATGCCCAAGGCCCCGCACCAGTTCTGGGCCCCGCGCATGGTCCCACAGCCGAGGCTCTGCTCTTGGCCATGCACATGGGGTCCCGACACCCGTCCCCAACCTGGGGCTCCATTCATGGCCCCACGCCCACCCCCAGCTGTGGCCTCGGCCCCCTTATCCCTGTCCAGGTCCCCCCACTTCTGGAGACACAGCCCTGCTCCCAGCCTCAGGGGAAGGGGGAGGTGGACAGGGTTAAGGGGGCTGGCTTTCAGCATCCCCACTATTAAAAATGTTCCAGCACCACTGGAAGAAGGAGTAGGCCAGTAGAGCAAACAAGGGGCTGGCAGAGCCTAGGCCGGCTAACTCAGGATGCAACATCACCCCACTGATAGGCTGAGAGGAGGCCAGGTAACATTGTGGAGCCAATACATGGAATAGTATTCGTTGATCCACCTTCCTGGCTGGAGCTCAGGTGGCATGATGCTAGCTGCTTGTGGATGATGTGGATAAGAATATGTAAGAACATAAGAACGGCCATACTGGGTCAGATCAATGGTCCATCTAGCCCAGTGTCCTATTTTCCAACAGTGGTCAATGCCACATTCTTCAGACGTAATGGACAGAATAGGCAATTGAGTGGTCCATCCCCTGTTGTCCACTCCCAGCTTCTGGCAGTCAGGGGCTAGAGACACCCAGAGCATGGGATTGCATCCCTGACCATCTTGGCTAACAGCTAACAGACCTATCCTCCATGAACTTATCTAGTTAGTTTTTTGAAACTGGTTATAGTTTTGGCCTTCGCAACATCCCCTGGCAAGGAGTTCCACAGGTTGACTGCAGGGCCGGTCTAGATCAAATGGCTCAGCAAGCGAGGAGCATCTTTGGTGCTCCCCCTCCATTTGTTAAATGTTTGAATACCTTATGAGATTCTATAAAGATCCAGAACATTCCAGGTGCCTTAGTGAAAAATGAATCCACATACGGAATACTTGAAATGTTACTTCAAACATTCTATTTTACCTTTTGTCGCTAACAATAAAAACAGCACCCCAAGTCCGGTGCCCACCTGGTTGCCTGGGTCACCTGCCCCTAAATCCGGCCCTGCTTGACTGTGCATTATGTTGGTTGTTTCAAACCTGTTGCATATTAATTTCATTGGGTTACCCCTGGTTTTGTCATGTGAAGGAGTAAAGAACACTTCCTTACTAATTCACTTTCTCCACACCAGTCACGATTTTACAGACGTCTATCATATCCCCTCCTTAGTTGTCTCTTTTCCACGCTGAAAAGTCCCAGTCTTTTTAATCTCTCCTCACATAGAATCTGTTCCAAACTCTTAATCATTTTTGTTGTCCTTCTCTGGACCTTTTCCAATTCTAATAGATCTTTTCTGAGATGGGGCAATCAGAACTGCATTCAGTGTTCAAGATGGGGCATACCATGGATTTACATTGTGGTATTACATTTTCTGTCTTACTATCTATCCCTTTCCAAATATTCACTTTTTTGGCTGCTGCTGCACATTGAGTGGATGTTTTCAGAGAACTATCCACAATGACTCCAAGATCTCTTTCTTCTGTGGTAACAGCTAATACATACCCCATAATTTTGTATGTATAAATTGGCTTATGTTTTCCGATGTGCATGACTTTGCATTCATCAACATAGAGTTTCATCTGCCATTTGTTGCCCAGTCATGCAGTTTTGTGAGATCCCTTTGTAAGTCCCCACAGTCAGCTTTGGACTTAATTGTCTTGAGTAATTTTGTATTGTCTGCAAATTTTGACATTTCGCTGTTTACCTCTTTTTCCAGATCATTTATGAATATGTTGAATAGGACTGGTCCCAGTACAGATCTCTGGGGGACATCACTATTTATCTCTCTCCATTCTGAAAACTGACCATTTATTCCTACCCTTTATTTCCTGGCTTTTAAAGCAGTTGCTGATCCATGAGAGGACCTTCCCTCTTAAATGGGGATAAAATTCTGATAAAAGCTACTGAAGAATGCAAGGTACTGCATATTTGATTTACAGTCTTGTGCAAGACCAATATTCAGGTGTATGGTGTCCACAATAATAAAAAGCACAGTTTCATCAGTCTCTCATATTTTGGACTCCCACCACATTTCAGTTCACGTTGAGGGGTCTACTTTCCTCTCTCTATCTCACTTATCAAGATCCATGAGGACCATCTATGTGGCACTTGTAGCAGAGGAATAAACCCTCCACTCTGCACAGGTCATTACGTTAACTTAGAAAAAACAGTGAGGTCTACACTTTTAATTTTAGAATAGAAAAAGGAAGTTAGGAGATGAAAATAAGTCAAATTAGTTGTGGAATTCTAACTAACCTGGCATTTTGTTATTTTACCTAGGTGCAAAATCCATAGCAGTGGTTTCCAAAACTGAGAAAGAAATTGAACATTCATAGCATCAGTGGTATTATAGGCACTTATTGTTAGCTAATGCTACAATTCAAATAACTGAGTGCACACCCAAACTCATTAATCACTTTAAATGAAGAAGCAGCCAAAAAATCCTGGGCTTCTATGCATGCATGGAAGGAAGAAAACCCCACCCAGAGTGCATCAAAGCCCAGACTATAGGAGTGCTCAGTGTCATAGACTGAGGGTCTCGAAGCTGCCTTCTTGTCCTGTCCCTGTCCTCCTGCCTTGTTCCAGATCCGTGTTTCTATGTACCGTCCCAGCTACTCAGGCTCTGACTCTTGGCTTGACTCCGCTCTGTCCACTAAACCTGACTACCACCATTCTAGCCACTAGATCTAACTGCCTACGTCCCAGTCTATGACACTTTCTCTGTTTGTCATCCAGAATAGCTATCTGTAAGCAAATATTCAAATGAAGCTAATATGACAGCCCAAACTGCTGGTACATTGCATGCAGCATTTCATGAGTGGTTTCATTTCTAATATCAACAGCCAGGTGAAATAGCAAGCGCAAATTATTTGGACACAGGTGCCAGAAAGATTTGAAATGCACAGAAAGAAGATGAAGAACTGAAATGTTGCCATTAGAAGTGGGCAACTGAGTGAATATTTTATTAACGGGTGAGAAGACATGGTCTGGTGTCAGACTTCTCTGAATGGCATTACCTGGTACGTTGACTGATACAAAGGAAATGTTTAGTCTTTTGTATCAGCCAGCCCACTGGCTTTCAAGCAGGCTTGGAGAGAGATCACTCATATCAGGGGTATTCCTGAAGTCCATTGTAGATGAAAAAATGGGTTCAAAATGTCAATATGGGATTTACCTGTGATTATCCCAAGGTGAATACCATTAGATCATAAACGTATTCAAGCAAGCTAATAGGCCAAGAAATACTGCATCTGTGACACTTCTGCAGATGTCATTAGCTAACAATATGCATCAGGTTATTGCACCAGTAAATAACAGACTGCAATTTCATCTCCTCCACACCAAAGTCTGTTGGTTCTGGTGTCTGTTGGTCATACCGTCCCTGTCATTTTAAAGGAAGCTGCAAAGCTACTCCATTTCTGTTTCAGTAGTTAGCCACTTATTTTGCCTATCAGATATTTTTACATTTTGTTTATAATTTTACATCTAATTTGTTGGAATTAAAAAAAAAAGTTTCTTTCTTGAAATCACTTTGCGCTTTCTATTATGCAGCCACACAATGAGCAAAGAGTTGGTGTGTAAAATCTGAAATTAACAAAAGTCACTTTTGATGGTTGGACACTACTTTCAACCTTAATGGGATTTTATTAATATGTATAAAGTGTTCTTCTGAACTGTCTGGATTGGTGAAGCCAACAACATTAGGCTGCCTTGAATCCTGATGATGCTAGTGCGTGTCTTCTGCAGCACAATATAACTCACTCTTTAAGTAGCCATTTGTCTTTAAAATAAATATTAATTCTAGTCAGCTCAGACGACTCTCTACACCTTAGTTCATATTTTCTATAGATCGTTATTATAAAAATTCTGCATTAAAACTGATTGTCCATATAACAATATAGCAGCCCAAGAATAAGAAATATTTGCCTGCTCAATTATCTTGTATCATAAAAACACTAAAAATAGAGAAATATTAACCATTTAAATTCATTTAGCTTGGTATGGAAGATTTCTTGTGTTCTTTCACTAATCCAATTTGCACATAAAATATAATTCTGATCTTTACTGCATTCACCTGCACTGTATTATTTTTCCACTTATTTATTTAGCTTTATAATATGTTCCTGTCCTATGTATGTAGACAATATAATCTAAACATGAATTTCAACTGAGCCAAGAGCTATGTTCATGATCTTCCACCAAAACAATATATATCTCTTCTCAGGCCTGGAGTGGTAGCAGCCAAAGCAAAAGCAAGACCCCACTCTCTCCCCAAGTTACAATACTGAATGACAAATTCCTTCAGTTGGGGACACACCAGAGGCGACTATCTCTGAATCTCAGCTAGACACTCTTCACTCACAGCACCTCACCTACATATGGACCAGGAAGGCTGACAAACAGAATCTTGTGGTACAGAATATGGGAGTGATGTCAGGGCAGAGGAGCTGTCAGTGCTAACCTGTGAGGACTCTCAGGGTATGTCTACATTGCAATTAGACACCTGGGGCTGGCCTGTACTAGCTGACTTGGGCTTGCAGGGCTCAGGCTAAGGGACTGTTTAATTGCTGTGTAGACGTTCTGGCTTGGGCTGCAGACGGAGGTCTGGGACCCTCCCCTCACAGGGTCCTAGAACCTGGATTCCAGCTGGAGTTGGAATGGCTACAGGGCAATTAACAGCCACTTAGCCATAGCCAGCTGGCATGGGTCAGCCACGTGGGTTTTTAATTGCAGGGTAGATATACCCTCACAGACAACACCTGTGCAGTTTGTCACAACTTCATCACCTTTTCGGTAAAAGCACAGAGCCACCCGAGCAATTTCAACTCTCTCTGCCAGTTTCCACAGGCATATCCCCAAATATCTTGTGGGCAGTGGTTCTGAAGGCAGCTGATGGATCTGAAAGAATCAGCACCGGCACTTGATTTGCTTCCACTTCCAGAAGGTCAGTAGCCAAACAGACCAACTAAGAAGTTTCTGTACCATATCCTAGCCTAAAAGCAGACTGGGGGGGGAGGGGTATGTCAGGGAAATCAGAAAATTCCACGTATTACCAGAGTTGCCTCATTAGTCCTTCCTAATAAATCCTCTGTGACAGGGTCAGACATCAAGTTCCTCAGAATCCAGATACAGTTTCTTGGGCCAAGGCCTAACAATTGCTTCTTTATGAGATTTTGCTTCTACACCCTTTCTAAAAGGTAGCATTGATACTCTCCTCCACTAACGGTCTCAACATTTCCCTTCAAAATTTGGTGAGTTAAGAGAGTCATTAGTCCAATGTTCTCCAGTGGTCATACAACAAAGCTCCTCAAGCACATCAAGTAATGTAGGGTGAACAACATTGGCCAAAATAGAAGAAAAAATGGCATTTGTCACATATAGGCAGCCAAGGGTCAGGTTTCTCCACAATACAGACTGAAATTACTATACTGCAAAAAACACTTGACTCTGCAAATAGGTCTAGATCAGGATTCACTGGGATATTTATCACCTGGAACAGTTCCACTTACCAGGACTTCACAGGTGCAAAGTACGGAGGGCAAGGCCCATGTCTTTATCATGCCAAGAAACTTCAAAAATTCTTTATGTCACAGTCAGACAGACTCAAGGGGTGGCTACTCTAGCTGACTCCCTTCCTGCTTCCACTGTCACTGACTATACTGCAGTGCACTGCAAGGACAATGCCGGGGAAGAGAGGAGAGAATGTATCTTTTCAGTTTCATTCATTTGATAGCGAGAACAGATATGCTTGGTGTAACACAAAAAGGTTAAGTGCTGCTATTTAGGTGGAGGATTTGACACACAACAAAGAGAGTTCACCGCCCCCGAGGAAAATGCAACAAAATCCCCCACCTTAGAGCAAAACACCAAAACCAGTTGTGGTTTGTTCTACAGAAAAGTGTGTCTTCAGATCTGATCCTGTAAAGTTAACAGCACTTTAGCCTGAGCAAGGAGTGCAGGATTGGGCCCCAAGTATCTTAAATGCACACAGTAGGACCTCAGAGTTATGAACACCAGAATTACAAACTGACCAGTCAACCACACACCTCATTTGGAACTGGAACTCCCCCCCAAAGCAAACACAGTATAGTACTGTTTTAAACTGTTTTAAACTACTAAAAAAATAAAGGGAAAGTAGCTTTTTTTCTTCTGCATAGTAAAGTTTCAAAGCTGTATTAAGTCAAAGTTTAGTTGCAAACTTTTGAAAGAACAACCATAACATTTTGTTCAGAGTTACAAAGATTGCAGAGTTATGAACAACCTGCATTCTCGAGGCGTTCGTAACTCTGAGGTTCTACTGTATCTTTAATACACCCGTCTATGTAAGAGGGACAAGGTGCAAACCAGCTCTTTGAAACCAAAACATTCCTGTGGGAATAGAATGTCAAACCCTCCTCCATAGATGAGAGAATAAGTTATTACTTAACTTCTCTCTCTCTCTCAGACTGCCTTTTACACAGAAACAGTGCTCCAGATTCTTCCCGCACATGCTTCATCAGCCACCTGGTAAGGACATTTTCCTCCAATCAGGAGCATGAATTTCTGACAGCTCTGAGAGGAGGGCCCAGTCTTGTGAGGTTCTCACTGGAGCGCCGTAGCATTTTTTTGACCAAAACTTTTTTTTCAGTGAAAATGCAGATTTGGATCAACTGAAACATTTTGCAAATTTCTGTCCATTCTGGCAAATTGTTTCAATGGAACTAAAAAAAAATGAAAAAAATCAAAACAGTCCATGTTGACCTTTTTTAAATGAAATGATCTGATTTATTTTTTTTATTCCAAATGACTTTCTGTTTAGAAATGTCCTTAGATTTTATTTTTAAAATTTACAGAATATTAAAAAAATCTTGATATCTAAATGAAGTGTTTCATTTTCGGTTGAACTAAAGATTTTGTTCGACCCAAAACAATTCTTTTTGACTTTTCAATTGGACAAAAATACCCAAACTTTTCATTTTTGGATCAATTCAAAATTCATTTTTCTTTTGATTTTTCAGAATTCACAAGAAACCAAAAAAATCTGTTAGCCACACAGCTCTAGTTTGGAGTGCCCCGGTAAAGCCAATGGTAATTGAAGCCTCTCAGAACCAAGCAGTAGACACTTAGCAACTTCCAATGCAAGACTCAACGTTATTCCCTTTGATAGTGTCAAACAATCTGGGACTTCAAACAACGAATATGAGGTTTTATCAATGGCATGCACCCAAGATTTACTATTTTAAAAAAATGTCTGCACTTTACTATAAAAAACAACAATCAGAATAAAAAATAGAGTATTTGTTATGAGATATTCCATTTTTGTTATTACTTGACAACAATATACAAGTCCTAGTGAAAATAAAGAGATAACCTATTTCCATTAATTCTCTTTCCTTATTTAACAGCACTCAGTTGTGAATGCTGAGATCATTAATACTCCCAGTGCTTGGGTGAATAATTTCACTTCCTCCCCCCAGCCCAGCTTGCAAGATGTATCACTGTACTTACTTTTGTTTTTTGGAGATCTTGACATTTTCCGGTTTGTTTTTTTTGGTTATTTCTTTTCCATTCTTTAGCCATTTGAATCTGAGAGCAGGGTATTCGGAATTGGCTTCACACCTGAGCACTAGCTTCTGACCCACAGCGGACTCCTGGTTTTTCAACTCCTTCAATTTGGGAGGCACAGCTAAAGAGAGGAGAGAAAAGAAAGCACTGGTGATTAGGATGCTTTCAAAAGAGAAAACCATGCTGACTGAAGTAGACCTAGGCAAGCCAGAACATTTACAGACAGAACCAGACTAAATGATTTCTAAACCAAAAAATCTCTCATTTGCATGAATTATACTTAAAATATATGAAAAAGAGAAGATATGAATTGGTTATATTGGTGTGTTTACCCTGGAAGGAAACAAGACTTCTTTGACTTCCCAGACACAAGACATCACAACCTATGCAGAACTAAAATGATGCTCCTATAGTCAATACAAAGATGCAGCCAGTGAATACTGGGATCTGCAGTTGAGTAATGATTTATGTGGCAGGCCAGGCCTCTTGAAGCAAGACTTCATGCTGGGACCTGTAGGTATGTCTACCCTGTACACTGAGCCCAGATCTGTGGGACCCGGGATTGGTGTTTCCAAGCCTGTGCTTGAGCATCCACGCTGCATTGTAAACCTGGATTTACAGTTACTGGATCCGTGTCTCACAGAGATGCTAATATGTCCACACTTCTCTATGCAGACTTTCTGACTCCAATTCGTGGCTTGAGCTGCATCCACACTGCAAAATGATAGAGCTTGAATCTGAGTCACAGCAAGATTTAGGCTCTGACCCACCCCCCTAACAGGGACCTACGACTTAGGTCCTGAGTGCTTGCTGACCCAAGTCAAACTGACGGAGCCCATCAGAGCTTCCCTTCCATCCACATACCAAACCTGAGTCAGAGCCCTGGTTTGGGTATGTCTACACTGCAATAAAAGACCAGTGGCATGGCTGTGACTGGCCTTGGTCAGCTGACTTGGGTTCGTGGAGGGTTGGGCTGCAGGGTTATAAAATTGCAATGTAGACATTTGAGCTCAGGCTGGAGCCCGGGCTCTGAGATCCACCCCTGTCGCAAGGTCCCGAACTCCAGGCTTCAGCCGAAGCCCAGACATCTAAACTGCAGTTTGATATAGTCCCACAGCCAGAGCCCTGTGAGCCAGAGTCAGCTGTCCTGGGCTCTGAGGCTCAGTGCCACGGGTTTTTTAATCGCATACCCATCATCTCCATGGGCCATACAATAGAATAAGTAGTGTAAAGCATGTTATTTATTTGGCTATCAGACATTGCCTATCCAAAGGCTCCAGGTACCTCTGACATGACAGACAGCTTAAAGAACAAAAATAAGCATAGCAGCTTCCCAAAACAATGCGGGGAGAAGACACTCACTCTGGATGATAATTCCAACCCACATTACACTGAGCTTAATCTAAACTAGCCCCTTCTTTCCCAAGGCCATAGAAAAGAGGCAGGCTTTGAAGCATACCTTGGGGATCAGCAGATTAGGGCCATATTGGATTGAGGGAGTGGGATTGAATTCCAGAGTCCCAGGCCACGTCTACACTAAAATGTTAAGTTGACCCAGCTACGTCACTCAGGGATGTGAAAAATCCACATCCCTGAGCAATGCCATTAAACCAACCGAACCCCCAGGGTATTCCATTAAGTCAATGGAATAATTCTTCCGCCTTTTTAGTTTCTGAACACTGAATTTCCCCCTACCCTCCAAAAAACGTGGTTTAAAACAAACAAAAAAGCCCAGGTTATGGAAGAACTGAATTGTTTTTGTGAACATTTTTGAAAAATAATAATAATTTTACAATTTCCCACAAAAATCATCACCATTTTTCACCAGCTCCATTAGTGACATGCATGCTGACAAACGTGCCATTGAGTTTTGTGGATCAGAGATCAGGTTGTCTGTGAAATGGGAAAGGTGAAATTTGCACATCAATATTGTCAATAATGGAACAGGTGAGCCGCAAAAGGTAAAAATATTTACATAACCTTCCTTAACCAGTTATCTGAATACGCATAAAACATGTCCCTGTTATATAGTCCGTATAAGGGTTATATTAAGCAGAGGAGCAACATCAGCTATAGGGTCCCAGGTTTTTGTATTGCTTGAACTGTCAAGTTCTCAGTAAGAAATAAGAGCTAATGTTTTGGATCTGATTTTAATTCAACAGTTTCTGCACAAAATGGCTTGCAGAACCTTTTCCCCATCAGAGCTGCCAATGGAAAACAGTGTTAAATGAATATGCTCCTGTAGCAGAGTGGTCAGCTGCTCCCGGCCCAAAGGGGTTAAAAGCCAGCCCTGGGAGAGGGCCAGGGCTGGGAGCCTTAGGCTGGGCTGCTTGGGAGGCAGGCTCAGCTGTGGCCATGCCCCAAACAGACTTGCCTGGCCCTATGAAGGGGTTGCTGGAATGAAGCTCAGGAGACTCTCTCTAGCTCTGAGAGGGAGGGACCTGGCTGCAGGGACCTGAGCAGAGCACCCGGATTGGAGCAGGGCTGGGGAAGGGCCTGAGGAGCTGGGGAGCTCCAGCCAGGAAACCCCCAGGCGGCGGCCTAGTATTAGGCCCAACAGATACTGGGGTGGCAGGGGACAGCCCAAGGTTAGGCAGAGGGCAGCAGTCCAAACTCAGCCTTGCCTGGGATGAGTGGCTCATACTGCAGTCTGCCCCAGGGCGCGGGACTAGCTAGTGACTGGCAGTAGCCTACGACTGATGTGAGGTAGGGCTAGGGGTTGGGGGTTCCCCAGGGAGGGGAGACCCTTCAAGTGAGGGGTTACTGCCAGGGGGCAGCACCAAGGCTGGAAGTAGAGCTAATTCCCAGGACACCAGCAGGAGGCGCCGCAGGGGTGAGTCCTGCACGCTTACAGCTCCACTCTTCCATAACTCAGAGTTACCAGGAACATAAAAGTAGATGCAACTAATTCATGGTAACTCATTGTCTCCAGGCCCTCCACGGAAAGCGGTACAATTTGCACACAGATATGACAGAAAAGGGAGTGTCTTTTTTCATTTCCAGTATGTTTGTTTGTGTTTCCCTTCATCCATGCTTTTGCAAATTTAACCACATACCTGTCAGGCATATGATAATGAACTTACTGATAAATTACAGCATAGAACGCTTTACACTTTGACACTTAGTAGAAATGCAGCTACACAGATTATAACTGCAGCTGTCCTTCACTCCAGACCTATCACTGCTTTTGGTGCAGTCTCTGTGGAACATGCATTGATTTGGAAGGAAAGTGACTTATAGAGATACTAGTATCTTTAATGCTTATCTTTTACTGTCCTTTGCTTTAATATCCCCTTAAAAGCTTGAAAATATTATTTATTTCCCTGTTAGTTTTGGCCCATTTCTATTCAGTAAGCACTGATTACTTCCCTGGCTTTGTCTCTAGGGAGTTCATGCCAGCATGACTGCCCTTCATTTGTTCCTGTGTATGCCAACCAGCATCACAGATGTGACCAGCAAACATTTGCCAAATGGTAAGGATGAAGTTTCCTGTTACAAGTCTAAAGCACGTGAGCCCAAGACCTTAAACCTTTTCTGTCGGTAATACAAAATAGTGCCTATTAAACAATTGTTGGTGGCAGAACGATTTGTACAACATACATATTTAACACTGAGAAGTACAGCCCTCCAATAGTTAAGGCGGATCAAACTTTGGACAGAGCTCTTCCAGGGATTTCAGTATCGTAACAGAAGTGGTTGTACACATGACACCAGTAGAAAAATGACAACAAGGCCAGACATTAAAAAAAAAAAGAGAGAGAAACATTTAAAAGTAACAATGGGAAAATCCCCAACGAAACAACACCCATATTAAGGTGCACTGGGGTATACTTTACAAGCATTCTTTGGCTGAGAAACTCATTGAAATACTAGGAGGTCTCATGTTTTAAACAAACATTAAATTACACACACAGAAAGGCATCTATATTTAACTCTGAGCCTTCCACACTCCCCACTAAGGATCACTGTCTGCCATCTGCAGACCTCCACTGACAAGGCAAACTTCACGCCGCCCCCGCCCCCCAAAAGCAACACAGGATATCATGATGAGAGAGAGAAAACACTGTGAGAAGTCTCGACAAATAGAGCCAAAAGGCCCTTGTGTCAGCAAAAGACCCAGCACTGCTAATGGGCTCAGAGAAAATTTAGCAGGCAACAGAACATGAGATGTTAAACCTTCACTTATTAACGCAGACTGACTATTGGGTTTTTTGTTAATTTTTCTCTGCAAGTGAAGGGTTGCCTGGGGATGCTGTTACTTTTGAAAGTCCCAGTGTATAATATTAAGGACAAGGAACAAACTTTTCTACATTTACTCTGCAAAGCCATGTTGATAACATAAAACCTGAGGTAATCTGTCATTACTGGACTTCGGAGAGTTTGGGAGCGTTGAGTTCTCATCACCTTCAATGTTTGATTGTTTAGTTAATCTGCATGAAGCCTCAACACACTGAACAAATTAAACAGCAAACCTGCAAAATATCATCCTGCAGCAGCACACTTGCAGCTGAAATTCCATGGAGTCTTTCTAGAAGAGTACAAAACCTTTTAAGAGGGTGAACACAGGAACGTATTAGATACGCTTGCCATCACAAGTGTATTATTTGGTGTGAAAAATTGTGATTGACAGTTATGTTAATAAATGGAAGCCACAGGAGTAACCTCTATCGGTTCTTCAGGCTGCTGGTGTGCAAAGACCACAGCTTACCATGCTGACCAATATTGTCTTATTGTTTCCTTGAACTCCCCTGTCTGTATCCATCTGTTGTCTCTTATCTTACATTGTGAGCATCTTGGGACATGGTGCATGGTTTTTTAGTTCTGTGTTTGTACAGGACCTAGCAAATGGGGTCCATGATTCGGGCTCCCAGGCAATTGAATAATACACATAATACAAAATAATTTATGCTCAAGGAAAGAGAGACAGTCACTTAAGACAAAAAGAAAAGGAGGACTTGTGGCACCTAGAGACTAACAAATTTATTTGAGCATAAGCTTTTGTAAGCTACAGCTCACTTCATCGGATGCATTCAACGAAGTGAGCTGTAGCTCACGAATGTTTATGCTCAAATAAATTTGTTAGTCTCTAAGGTGCCACAAGTCCTCCTTTTCTTTTTGCGGATAAAGACTAACACAGCTGCTACTCTGAAACCTGTCACTTAGGACAGAATACATCTACTTCCCAAATACCCTCCGCGCCACATACACCTTGCTGACAAGATTACAACCAAGCTCCAGTTTATAAACTCTAGGCCAGATTTTCCAAAGTGCTCCTACAATGCCCAAAGGGAGGTGCTGGGGCTGGGCACTTTTTAAAAGCTGGCCACTCCATTTCAACGTATTGAGGCTCCATGCAGATTATCTACACAACCAAACACTGAGAGTGATGATAGGACATAACCCTGCGTTGCCAAACCCTCCAGAGTACAGAAATGACTACATAGGCACTGAGCTCTTTGGAAAATCTGGCCCTATATGTTTCAGATTCTGTGACTTAATATTACTGTGCACTTTCATTTGCAAAGACGAACAAAAAGGAAACAGGCAAACCAATAAGTAGTTATTAGACCTGAGCTGTCTAGCAGTCTAGGTACCAAAGCCAAGAAACCAACAGAAGTCAGCCCTACCCAACCTTGGCACTGTAAACAGGAGATAAGCAAGTGATGCATGCGACAAGTACAACTAAGACTCTCCGAATGCCATGCTTCTTAGTGAAGCCACAAGGACATTTCTGCAAAAGTTTGAGCTGTAGATGCGCCATCACTAGCATTTCAGCTGAAACTTTCAAAGCAGTGCTGCCACCCTGCAGTCTCAAGAGCTCTCATTAAACAGCTTGGTTTATTTTTTGGTGAAATTTTCAACTCGAATATGTGGCATGTCACCCAACTGGCATAGATGTTTACCTAGAAAAGTGGAACTGCTCTTTGAACTTGGATTAGTGCCTCCTTCCTATTCTTTCCTTTATAAGTACAGTAATCCCCACCAAAAGCAGTCATTGAAGTTGTAGCTCTTTCCTTGAAATGACTTTCGGAGAGGTATTATTAATCATCTGGTCTAAAGCATGGAGATAGAGTCAATTAACATTTTCCCAGAAGCAGGTGCAAGATGGTGTCACAATGAGGAACCAGAAAGTGAAAGCAGAGCATTAATCCGAGCATCTATGTTCACTCTCTGAAAAGAATAATAAAGCAAAAACTAAAAACGCTGCATACATGGGGAAAGCCCGTTCCTCTCGGTTACAGTGTGTAAAGGGAGAGTAACCCTCTCAAAGTCATGGGACGATGTTCAGGCCAAACCTATGTAGCTGAAGGCAGAATCAGGCTCATTATGAAAAGGCTGACACTGTCCCTTGGGTAGCCTCGACAAGGTAATGCAGCCACACAGGGCATCAGCTTGTAAGCTTAGTCAACAGATTTCTGCACTGCAGGGCAAGAGAATGCTGTCGAGAGAGCAAGCTGAATTCAGAGGTAATGAAAATGAATGAGGGAGGGAAGGAGGGAGAGTGCCTAACCTACAGATTATAATTTAATTAACTCTATGCGGATCATTTCTGCAGAAACATACAGTTTATCCCTTCACCCCAATCTCATCAGCTAACAAATGCCTCCGCTGACTCCTACCCAGTTGCCAAAATCTCCTGCTTCCCCGATCAACTTTCATGACGCCCTTACACATTGTCAATACAAAAATCTGACCCGGCAGGCTGAAAACGCGGGACAGCATAAAATAAATGCAGTTAATATCAAAATAAACAATCCAGGGGCTATTATTCACATTTAAGTCCATAAAAAGTGCTTAAGGCTAATGTTGCAAACCTAGGAGCCTCCTAAATGCATATTTAAGTATTTAAATAAAAATGGCTTGATGCTGAGCAGCCATAATCCTACTAAAAAACAACAAGGAGTCCTTGGGGCACCTTAGAGACTAACACATGTATCTGGGCATAAGTTTTCGTGGGCTTCAACCCACTTCATCGGATGCATGGAGTGAAAAATACAGCACATGAAAAGATGGGGGTTGCCTTATCAAATGCGGGGTCAGTGCTAACGAGGCCAATTCAATTTGGGTAGATGTGGCCCATTCCCAACAGTTGACAAGAAGGTGTGAGTATCAACCGAGGGAAAATTACTTTTTGTAGTGACCCAGCCACTCCCATCTTTATTCGGGCCTAATTTGATGGTGTCAAGTTTGCAAATTGATTCCAGTACTGCAGTTTCTCGTTGAAGTCTCAACACTCTCTTGTCAACTGTTGGGAATGGGTCCTGTGTGCTGGTAGAACCTACATTAACAACTCTGTGTCCGTAAGACAATCATGGGGTCTGACTGCCACTTGTGTAGATATGTCTGAGCTAGCTTTAATCAAGGTACCACAGTAGTGAAACAGCTAAATAAAAGCCAGCTCAGGTATAGCTACATGAATTTCAGTCACACCCCATGAATGCAGTCATCCTTTCCTTTACGCTGTTCCACCCATCTGGAATTCTTACCCACCAACCCAGTCAATGACTCACTTCCTTTCCTTAACATTTTCAGTAAAAATATCCTTCTTTCTCTTGCCCACTCTGTTGTGCTGATTCTCAAGCATTTTATGACACTGTGTATTAAGTACACAATATAGCAAAAAGATGTAAAATGTACTGGCTGGTCAGTAAATTACACAACATGGATTTACCTTAATAGGACTCACTCCTATAACACTCAACCCTTGATTATCCCTGTGCAGGAGCAGTGCTGACAGAGTGGTGCCATCCTGCCTCAATCTTTTGAGTGCACAAAGGCGACATGCCTTAGGACAATGAATGACACCATAAATCATAGTGCTATTGCCAGCAGTTTTCTTTATGTGCCTGTTCAACACATCCGCCTAATTAAACTTGTCATTGCTGCGGCTGGGCCTAGTTCCAGTGAGATCTACACAACACATGCATGGAACAGGCTGCCATTTCTGTTCTGCAGAAGCAATGCACTGAATTAAAATGGCATCATTCATCATTAAACAGAGAATGTAAGCAAGTTTCACTGGACACTAAAATACTTCCGCTGTCCTAAGAAGCAACTTTGGAGGGCATATTGCCATCCATGGCAAGTTTACCTATATTACATACCTTATTAGATATGTTCTAACTGTAAAACAAATGCCAGTGCTTGGGCTGTCAACTCTTACATCTCCTTGCCTGTCTGTACAGTGCTGGAAGGTCTGGGTGAAACTCACCCCTCTGTGGAAGGACATCCCATGGACTTCAACAACCACTTCAATCCCACTTAAGTCTTGCCTAGATTTTGCCCTGGGCCACTGCAAAGCAGTGAGCATCACTCTACATGACTACACAACATATGTGTTTCAGGGGGAGCAGTGTGAGTGCTACGGCCTCCTTGGGTTTGCAGCAGGAATTTGAAATGTAACAGAGGATAGCTGTCGGGTCAGAGAGCACCCTTTGGCTGTCCTCATGGAAATCCATCCATTGGCCAAGTTACATGTTGAAAATCACCATTTGATCAGCATAATGCTCCAGAGAGTTTGCTATCAGCTCACTGCCTCAAACTGGGAACATTCTGCCTGCCTCACTAAGCCCTCTTCACATGTCCCATGTGCACCAAGTATGCCCCCCAGTGTCTCTCTACCGAAACAGAGAACCACAGCCACAACCTGTGGGGACAAGGGAATCTTTTCTTCCCTGGTAACGTTCCCTCCCAGCAATTCTTGTCCTATGTCTGGAGAATTAAAAATGAAAAAATGTCTCCCCTTTCATAGTCATGGGAACTATGGGTGCAGGGGGTGCTACACGCCCCCAGGTTTTACCCAGGATCCTGGTTGCTGGCCCCGCACCCAGGGTCCAAGCTGCTGGCCCTGCACCCGGTCCTTGCTGTGGCCCCAGCCTTGGACCCATTACCCCGTCTGCATCCCCCACCTCTCAGAGCCACAGCCCTGCTCCCAGCCCCAGCTCTAAGGGGCGGCAGGGGGTGCAGACAGGGGTTGGGGGGGCACAGCTCCCCCACTCTAAAAACTGTTCATAATTCTGGCATTTCCTAACTTTTGAATGCTTGACT
This sequence comes from Dermochelys coriacea, assembly GCF_009764565.3. NCBI lineage: Eukaryota > Metazoa > Chordata > Testudines > Dermochelyidae > Dermochelys > Dermochelys coriacea. The sequence goes on from NC_050072.1 coordinate 132,234,562, forward strand.
TTGCAACCTCAACAACATTCTTTAACATATTTTTGTATGTAATGATATTGTATATCATGTAACAAGGTACTACTAAGTATGTACTAATAACATGGAAAAGTATGTTGGAGCAGGGAACAGTGAAGTGGCAAAATCTGCAGTTGGCACAAAATTATCTAGATCGGCCAAATAACCAGAGGATTGTGAGGCACTTCAGCGGGACCTAACAAAGCCAGGTGAATGAGTAAGCAGGATGGTAGATGAAATTCAATGCAAGGTAATACACATTGGAAGAAATAACCTGAACTATTTATAAAAAGAAAAGGAGTATGTGGCACCTTAGAGACTAACAAATTTATCTGAGCATAAGCTTTCGTGAGCTACAGCTCACTTCATCGGAAAGCTTATGCTCAAATAAATTTGTTAGTCTCTAAGGTGCCACAAGTACTCCTTTTCTTTTTGCGAATACAGACTAACATTGCTGCTAATCTGAAACCTGAACTATTTATATACACCACTGAGAGCGCTAAATTAACTGTAACCACTCAGGAAAAAGAGTTGAGACATGATTTTCAAAAACAGAAGCCAAAAGTTAGGCTCCTAAATCCATATTTAGGCACCAAAAATACGTGGCCGGATTGTCCAGAGCCCTTGGTGTCCAACAGCTCTCACAGAGGTCGATGGGAGCTGCTGGGTGCTCAGTGGTTTTGAAAATGAGGCCTAATTGTGGATTTAGGAGCCTGACTCAGGGCCCGCATTTTTGAAAATCTTTGTCTTGGAAGATAGTGTGGACAATTCAATGAAAATATAGCTTCAACATACAGGAGTGATCAGAAAAAAAAACAAAGATTTGAGGCTTTATTCTTAATAAGGATAAAGAATAATAGTGAATATCTGTTGATATATAAATTGACAGAGTGGCCACATCTTCAATGCTTTGTTCAGTACTCGTCACCCCATCTCAAAAAAAAGGGGGGGGAGCAGAAATCAAAATGGTCCGGAAAAGGGCTAGAGGCATCAAAATACTTCTGTATAAAGACAGATTTACAGGATTGGAAAGATTTGGTTTAGGGAGGAGTTGAACAAGAAGTTAAGTGATAGATATATATAAAATACAGAATGGCATAGAGCAAGTCTGGTACTGCTGCTTTTTCTCACAATGAATGAAAAAGGAGACATGTTGTGACAGATATGGCAATTTCCTGTATATGCTTGGGAGACCTTACTGAATTAAGTTTAAGTACCTTTGGGATCCACCAAATTAAATGCAAAGGGTATGTGTTATTGTGGGCTAGGATTTATGTAACCTCTCTATGGGGGAGATGTTATTGGAGGCCTGGGAGTTCAAGGACTATATTGAAACTATGCTAGACAAGAATGGACTTTTGGGACAATAAGTGTGAAGTGGATGTCCTAGGGAGTATCTAGGGAGAGGTCAATGCAAATTCCCTACTTCCAGTTATGCAAAAACCCAGCCTTTTGAAGCTATGTCCTGAGGAGAGGGTCACTCTGCTAATTATCTTCTCCCAGAGACTGGAGATGAAAGACCAAGATGTATAAAGAAATGGCTAAAGTCCCCTGCCAGGGTTCTAGTTCTGAATCTTAGACAGTTAGGACCTGTAGCCACGGAGTGAGCCCAGCTGTGGGTGTTGAAGGACTGATACCTACCAGAGCCTGAGGTGGGAGCTGGGGTTGACTTCTGGTAAGCTTCTTACCATGTGTATAGATTGTTTTATGTTTTAATATGTTTGCTTTGTAGTGATTTCACCATAATAAATGTGCTTGCCTAGAAGGTGCTCTGTGGTAATTTATATATGCAGCCAGTAGCTTCTGGACATAAAACAAAGGGCAGGACCTGGCCTTTTAGGCAGCCTGGCTTGCTGGGGATATCACAGTGAAATACAAAGAGCTATGCAGCCTTAAGTCCCCTATCAGGAGGGAGTGAGATGCGGGTCTTCACCCAAGAGAGTTGACAAATGGGAGCCTAAAGTGGGTGCTCTTGGTGGATCACAGAGGGAGAATACAGGAGAAGTTACCCTGAAACAGTGACATACCCAATGAAACTATGAAACTGAAAAAATAGACCTATATATCTAAAAAAGGTGATTTTTTTTGGTAACACACAACCTGTGGAATTCACTGCTGCAAGATATTACTCAACCTTCCCTGTGGATGCAGCTTGATGTGGTGGGAAAGCTTGTGTGCTCCAATAACCCTGAGAGCCATGCTAGCAAGACCTATAACTTCTGGTAGGGCTAGCCAAGCTGGACAGATCAAAGGAGAGGAACCAGTTGGGGGGTTGAGCAATTAGCCAACAAGCTCTCCTTATAAAAAGAGGAATCTTATAGCAACACAAGATAGCCTTGTTTGAGCCCTAAGTGACATTGGCAAAGATTCAGAAGATATTACTGAAGCAAGTAGCTTAGTAGGATATTCTGAAGAGTTTTGTCATTAATATAATTTTTTATTATTTGTATTGCAGTAGTGCCTAGGAGCCTCACTCACGGACCAGGACTCCAGTGTGCTAGGCATGAGGGAGACAGAACAAAAAGACGAATCCTGCACCAATCTCAATAATATTCACAAGTCCATAAGACAGGACAGAAACGTTTACAAGATACCAACCCTCATCCTTCAAGACATAAGCCAACCACTGGGTACCTGCAAATGGGAAGAGATATCTCTTCTGCAGAATACCTGGGGATTACAGTGGACGAGAAGCTGGATATGGGTCATCAGTATGTCTTTGTTGCCAAGAAGGCTAACGGCATATTGGGCTGCATTAGTAGGAGTATTGCCAGCAGATCGAGGGAAGTGATTATTCCCCTCTATTCGGCACTGGTGAGGCCTCATCTGGAGCACAGCGTCCAGTTTTGGGCCCCCCACTACAGAAAGGATGTGGACAAATTGGAGAGAGTCCACAATAAAAATGATTAGGGGACTGGAACACATGACTTATGAGGAGAGGATGAGGGAACTGGGCTTATTTAGTCTGCAGAAGAAAAGAGTGAGAGGGGTCTTGATAGCACCTTTCAACGACCTGAATGGGGGGTTTCAAAGAGGATGGAGCTCGGCTGTTCTCAGTTGTGGCAGATGACAGAACAAGGAGCAATGGTCTCAAGTTGCAGTGGGTGAGGTCTAGGTTGGATATTAGGAAAAACTATTTCACTAGGAGTGTGACAAAGCACTGGAATGGGTTACCTAGGGAGGTGGTGGAATCTCCCTCCTTAGAGGTTTTTAAGGCCTGGCTTGACAAAGCTCTGGCTGGGCTTATTTAGTGGGGTTGGTCCTGCTTTGAGCAGGGGGTTGGACTAGATGACCTCCTGAAGTCTCTTGGAACCCTAATCTTCTATGATCTCCTTAAGGTGTGTTATTGTAGGGTTGCCCACTCTGGAGGTGTTATATCTTCCTTTGGAGCATCTGGTAGTGGCTAATATCAGAGAGGTACGATAACACACTAGATGGACCATTGGTCTGTTCTGGTATGTCAGTTCTTATGTTTCTAATCAAAATAATTAATAATAATGATGTCAGAATGATAGCCTAATAGACTCTGTGCATGTTCAAAACACAATTTAAATATTTTAATGAGGACAGTCTGAGCAGTGGACTACCTCAGTGGGTTATATAATATTTCCCAAAAATAATCACTTATCTCCATTAAGGTATTGGCATGTAAGGAAAGAAAAACTGAACTGATTTTGGAAGATTTCTGATTTCTTTTTCCATTAGCAGAACTGAGGTTAAAAAGTGCAAACCTTTGGAGAAAACATGATTAATTTAAGCACCAAAAGCATAAAGTTGCTGTTAGAGTACAGATAGTATAAAATATTCACAGCGACAAGAAGAACTTTAAAGCTTTTAAGTCATTTATTTGCTAATGCAGAAGGCAATTCTTAAACTATGGATTTGGGTTCCTAGTTCAATGGAGTCTAATGTGTTCCTTTTTTTAATCCCTTATAGTGCTTCTCAGGTGTAATATTCCTGTGATGGGATCCCCGGGGTGCAGCCTGGGACCATGGGATTGCTATGCCCCCTAAACTCTCCTGCCTGAGCTGTGTCTCACAACACTTTGCTAGTGACAAGTAGAAAACCCTTTCAGGAGCTGTGATCACTCAGCACACCCAGCTAGTTTGCATGAATGCTCCCAGAGCCACTCATGAATCACGCGGAGAAAGGCACCAGGCAAATCTCCCCAGCTCCCAGCCTTGTACCTCAGGAAGACAAGCAGTGCAAGTTTATTAATTGGTTCACCACTTCATCAATGGAAAGTGGACATACACCAGTCTTTGCAAACCTGAGCAGATTTACCATACACGTCAGGCAAACTCACTGGTAAAGATAACAGTAAAACAAATGTATTGACCACAAAAGATAGATTTTAAGTGATAGGCAAAAAGTCAGAGTTAGTTACCAAAAGAAACAAAATATAAGCATGCAGTCTAAACTATCAACCCTATTAGACTTAGGGCAACAATTAGATTAAGCAGTTTTTCTCCCCCACTGGATACTGCAGTTCATAGTACACAGATTTCACCCTTGAAACCTGAGCCAGTCCCCTCTGTTGGAATCTTCAGTCATCTGAGTGTCTTTGTTGCTTGCAGCGTAGGTGGGGGCAGGAGAAAGGCCAAGCATGGGCCTTCTCTGTTCTGTTTTATACCCTCAGTCCATGTGCTTGGGGAACACACAAGTCCAGGCATGTCTGGGGGCATTGCTGAGTCCTTAGGCAAGGTTGAGAAATTCCCCTGGTGTGGCCTCATGCAGGTGAGTCATTGAATTGTAGCTCCCTTGCTGGACATGACTGTTGGTTGTTTGACACCCCACCTGGGTGTTGGTTACTCTCTTTGCTGTTGTCTCTGGGGATCTAATAATATCTGGCTGATTCCCCAACTTACAGCATATTTTAATGACAAATATACAATACAATCTCATAACTTAATATGCACTAAAGATATACATATTTATATAGAACAATGACTTTCAGCTGATCAAAACCTTTTCCCCGATACCTCACATGGCCTGCTTTATATGCAAGATCACAATTATATATAAATGAGGAATATAGGGGTCACAGGATGCTCCCCCAATTCCTGTTCTGGGATTCATCATAGTCTGTATTCACTACCTTATATGCCTAGTACTGTACTTTCCATGCTACATTATTATTCAAGACTTGATTTTTTTTGAAGGGTCACCCTCCAAAATCTATAACCTGGGATCAAGTGTACAGCTAAAGGGTACAGAACTTCAATATAGTCTCTGTTTCACTAGAATAGGCACATAGAGATGGTTTATGCAAAACAGAAATGGTCACTTTTAGGCAAAAGCTCCAAAAATGATGAATGGCAAAATTGAAAGTCTTTCTACAAGACATGCTCTGAGTCTAGACCAACCACAGTTATTGGGGTAGGTGATGGAAACACTAGGTCAAAACTATAGCCTGTGTTATGCACAAAATGACTTACACATAGAAAGGGACATAAAAGGCAACAAGCAGTGGTTCTTTAAATACATTAGGTGCACGAGAAAGATGAAGGAAGGAAGTAGGTCCTCTACTAAGCGGGAATGACAGCTAATGATTGAGAACATCAAGACGACTGAGATGTTTAATGCTTATTTTGCTTCAATCTTCACTAAAAAGGTTTAACTAGAAGGGGGAAGGAATGCAAGTCAAAATACAGAAAGAACAGGTTAAAGAATATTTAGGTAAGTTAGATGTATTCCAATTGGCAGGGCCTGATGGAACTCATCCTAGGGTACTTAAGAAACTAGGTGAAGCAATCTCGGAACCATTAGCAATTATCTTTCAGAAATCCTGGAGGATGGGTGAAGTCCCAGGGGACAGGAGAAGGGCAAACACAGTACCTATCTTTAAAAGGGGGAACAAAGAAGACCTAGGGAATTATTGACCAGTCAGCCTAACTTTGATACCTGGAAAGATACTGGAACAAATTATTAAACAATCAGTTTGTAACCACCTAGAGGATAATAGGGTTCTAAAGTAATAGCCAGCATGGATTTGTCAAAAACAAGTCATGCCAAACAACCAAATTTCTTTCTTTGACAGGGTTATTGACCTAGTGGATGGTGGAAAGCAGAAGACATGAGATAACTTGATTTTAGTAAGGTTTTTGGCACAGTCCCACATGATATTTTCATAAGCAAACTATGGAAATGAAGTCTAGCTGAAATTACTAAAGGGTGGGTGCAGAAATGGCTGAAAGACTGTACCCGAAGAGAAGTTATCAGTAGTTTGATGTCAAACTGAGAGGGTGTATCTAGTGGGGTCATGCAGGGGTCAGTCTTGCATCCAATACTAGTCAATATTTTCATTAATGACTTGGATAATGGAGTGGAGAGTAGGTTTATAAAATTTCCCAAATGACACCAAGCTGGGAGGAGTTGAAAGCACTTTGGAGAACAGGATTAGAATTCCAAACAAACTTAACAAATTGGAGAATTGGTCTGAAATCAACAAGATGAAATTCAATAAAGACAAGCGCAAAGTACTTCACTTAGGAAGGAAAAATCAAATGCACCATTACAAAATGTGGAACAACTGGGTAGGGGTTAATACTGCTGAAAAGGATCTGGGGGTTATAATGGATCACAAACGGAATAAAAGTCAACAATGTGATGTAGTTGCAAAAAAGGCTAATACAATTCCGGCATGTATTAATAGGTGTTGTATGTAAGAGTTGGGAGGTAATTATCCCACTCTATTTGGCACTGGTGAGGCCTCGGGTGGAATACTGTGTTCAATTCTGGGTGCCACACTTTAGGAAAGAGGTGGGCAAATTGGAAAGAGTCCAGAGAGAGCCACAAAAGTGATAAAAAGTTTAGAAAACCTGACCTATGAGGAAAGGCTAGAAAAACTGGGCACATTTAGTCTTGAGAAAAGAAGAGTTGGGGGGGAGGGACTGATAAGTCTTCAGGTATGTTAACGGATGTTATAAAAAAGACAAAGATCAGTTGTTTTTGGTGTCCACTGAAGGTAGGACAAGAAGCAATGGACTTAATCTGTAGCAAAGGAGATTTAGCTTATATATTAGGGGAAAGGGTCATTACGCTCTGGAATAGGCTTCGAAGGGCGGTTGTGGAATCCCCGTCATGGGAGGATTTTAAGAACAGGTTGGACAAACATCTGTCAGGGATGGTCTAGGTTTACTTGGTCCTGCCTCAGTGCAGGGGACTTGATGACCTCTTGAGGTCACTTCCAGCCCTACACGTCTGTAATTCTATGCATAGGTTGAACTAGATGATCCTAATGGCCCCTTCTGGCCTTAAAAAATCTATGAATCTGTGAAAAATAATATAATTGGAGTTAAATACAAAATAATTATAATAATGAGTAATTATATAACACAGCAACATCACACTCAGAAGTCCAAATAGACCAGGACAAGAACAAAAGAAATGGCAAAAACTGGTGATGCCATATGCTCCTGAGGGTCCAGGAGGATACAGAAAGAAGACAATAAGTATCAAACCACTGTAAAAGCATGACCATCTGTCTCAGTCACAGTGCAAGAGGTATGTTTTGGGCTGGAAGGATTTTGTTCTAAGTTGATGATGTTTTCATTCAGCTGAGGGCACATGCGGCATGTTTACACTGCAGCTGAGAATGTGCCTCCCAGCCTGGCTCAACAGACCCGTACTACCTCTATTCAAGCTAGAGCTCTAAAAATAGCAGTGTGGACCTTGCAGTTCTGGGGGAGGTTAGCAGCTAGTCACCAGAGTCAGCTGTCCGCTGGCTTTCTTCCAGCTACAATGCAGACATACCCATATATATTGTCTGCAATTTCTCAAAAATATCATGTTTTGGAAGAATTAACACAATTTCACAGAACTACTGAAATGTAGGTCTGGAAGGGACCTTGATAGGTCAGTCCAGTCCTCCACACTGAGGTGGGACTAAGTATTATCCAGACCATCCCTTACAGATGTTAGACTAACCTGTTCTTAAAAACCTCAAATGGCAGAGATTCCACAACCTCCCAGGTAACTTGTCCCAGTGGTTAACTACCCTCACAGTTAGGAATTTTTTCCTAATGCCTAACCTAAATCTGCCTTGCTGCAACTTAAGGCCATTACTTTTTGTCCTGTCCTCAGTGATTAAGGAGAATAATTTATTACCTTCTTCTGTACAACAATCTGTTATGTCCCCCACTCCTCAGCCTTCTCTTCTCCAGACTAAACAAACCCAATTTTTTTTCAATTTTCCTCCTAGGTCATGTTTTCTAGACCTTTAATAATTTTTGTTGCTCTCCTCTGGACTTTCTCCAATTTCTCTATATCTTTCCTGAGCTGTGGCACCCAGAACTTGACACAGTATTCCAGTTGAGGCCTTATCATGTTTTGCTTACAACACTCCTGATAATACATCCCAGAATGATGTTTCTTTTTTGCAATAGCATTGGATGTTGACTCATATTTAGTTTGTGATCTACTATAACCCTCAAATTCTTTTTATGCAATACTGCCTCTTGTGCAGTTATTTCACATTTTGTATGTGTGCAATTGATTATTCCTCGCTAAGTGAAGTATTTTGCATTTGTTCGTATTGAATTTCATCCCATCTATTTCAGACCTTTTCTCTAATTTGTCAAGATCATTTTGAATTCTAAACATTCAAAGCTCTTTTCAACCACTCCCACAAACTTTTTAAGTGTATTCTTTATGCCATTGTCCAAATCATTTCTGAAGATATTGAATAGAACCAGACACAGAGCAGATCCCTGCAGGGCCCCACTCAATATACCCTTCCAACTTGACTGTAAAATATTGATAACTATTTTGAGTATGGTTTTCTACCCATCTTATAATAGGCTCACCAAGGCTCCTAGTTTGTTTATAAGAAGGTCAAGTGAGAATGCGTTACCTAGGAAGGCGGTGGAATCTCCTTCCTTAGAAGTTTTTAAGGTCAGGCTTAACAAAGCCCTGTTTGGGATGATTTAGTTGGGGATTGGTCCTGCTTTGAGCAGGGGATTGGACTAGATGACCTCCAGAGGTCCCTTCCAACCCTGATATTCTATGATTCTATGATTCTATGACAGCATCTAAAGCCTTATTAACTCTATGTCTACACTATGGACCTTACAGTGGCACAGTTATACCGCTGCAAGGTCTGCTGTGTACCTGCTTTATGTTGGTGGGAAAGAGCTTTGCTGACGGCATAATTAAACCCCTCCCAATGAGCAGCGGTAGCTATAACGATGGGAGATGCTCTCCCACCAACATAACGCTGTCCCCCTTACTGCTTTTGCCAGTGAAACGTATGTCCATCAGGAAGGCGTTTTCTGGCTTTTCTGAAACAGTGCCACTAGAATTTAATGGGAGGAAAGTCTCATTTTGTTCTCCACCCTTGCTGGGCTCAAAATAGCTGAAGGTATTTTGCTTGAACTTTGGGGGGCAGGATGCGGGAGGGGGGGAATTCGACTTCAAACAGAAAATGAGCATCAAAAAATTAATCTTAAAATGTTGTGTGAAAACAGGGGGTTGGGACGTAAACTGCTTTGTAACCATAACTACAGCAGGCATGACCTAGGCACATGCATCACGTATCTATCACCAGAGACAGCATAAAGGCAGCGCAGAGCACTGCCATGTGACAAACCGAATCTCAGGCAGGATTTAAGAGAGTTATTTCCCCATGGTGATAAAAAATAAGCCCATTATTAAGACGGTATAATGTGTTCAGGCAAGAAACTATTGACTTGTCTCTTAAAGCTGGCACCCTGCTCTCACGATCCTGCAACAACAGCAGCAACTATGTTTAAGAAAGGAAACCAGAACAAAACGGGCTAACCAGAAGTTGGTATGGTGACAGGATTCTTTTAAACATACTGGATCAGCAGTTCTCTACTAGGGTAGCACAACCCCTCTTCCAGATGTCCAGAAGTCACGAGTACCTTTCCTGCCCTTTCCACATTGCTAAGGAAGGAAGGCCTGATTTGGAAGAGTTTGAGAACCACTGCAATAGGCAGATTAGATCCATGGTAGTGAACGCAGCCAACAGCTGGAAGAAGAAGTAAAGCAGTAAAAAAGCAAAGAGAGAGGACATTAGGGTGACCAGATAGCAACTGTGAAAAAACAGGACATCAGGTGGGGGGTAACAGGCGCCTATATAAGAAAAAGTCCCCAAAACTGGGACTGTCCCTATAAAAACGGGACATCAGGTCACCCTAGGGGACATTCACAAGAAACAGCATAGGCCATTTTTTAATGATCTGTGAGAAAATCTAATATCCTAGGTCCCCCTGCTGGTTATATGGGGAATTCTTAGGTAGTAACTGACCAAAGAGGTCACCATCATTGCTCAGGAAAATGCAAAAAACAGACACAAAAAATGTCATGTAGAATATGGACAAACTCCTTCACTCAGCTTTGCCTTGCTCTGAATCTCTGCCCGTCTGTAGGGAGAGATAATAAAACAACCTGACGGGAGAGAATAATGAAAAAAAATCAAAATGGTTAAATTGATCTCCCATTCTATTTCTGCCTTTTGTTTGTGTTTTATTTCTTCTAGAGGAATTTAAAACATATTTCAGAAGTTATTAGTTCCATTCACACAGTTCTCTTTGCAAAGCGTTTTATCTCATCAGCTTTATGAATATCCAATATCTTTATAGTACATAAGTACACCAATGATTAAATAAAACTAATTTTGAAGTAGGTTTTTGCTGGAATCTCTGAAAGAGCAAATTGGCTATTCATCAGGGAACAAGAAGAATGTACAGTCCTTAATAAACTTGCACAGAGATGGGTACAAATGGCCAGTGGCTGTTCCCATGAGATGACTGTGAAGTGAGTTGTGAGAGGGGAAGTCCCGATCTAACTGGACAGCTACACAGAATATAAAAACCATCTACAATAATCATCCAACTTGACGCTATCCGGCATCTCAGGTGGCAGCCTTGGCAGAGTTGCCAAGGCTGGAATGGGTACACAGATTGGCACTGAATTTGACAACTAGGACTCTACAATTCTGTGCAAAGTGCTGCAGACAGAGCTTTGTGACCAGCTCCTCTTCCTTCTCCACCAATCCTTGAGGAGTGAGAACACTGCAAAGATTTTTAAAGTTCTCATAAGGGTTCTAACATGACAGCACTGATAAACAGATTCCTCTTCCACTCACACCTTTCTCTGTGTATCCTCATCCCAATTCTGCCCTGGAGGGTTAAAACTGGAGGATTCCTCTTTGTGAAGGCAGTTTTTGTGATGTGCACACCTGCCCACTGCCCAGGGGACTAAGACCACCAATTTTAGCCATCACATGGTAACATCTTCCAATCACTTCCGGCTATAATTAGTAACTTAGAGGTGACAGACCGCCTCCTCCTCTTTACCAAACTCTTGAGTCATCCCAGCCGTATGGAACAAAGTTTAAATGCCCACAACAAACATGGTCACTTTTGTTATTTCTGCATTACTCCTCTTCCCTCTGTTCAGAGACGCTAAGTACAGGAGACTCCTAAACTTTGATTTGATCTAAACATTTATTAGACTTAGGAGCTCACACAATGGTGCTATGGCTCTGCTGGGGCCAATGACATACTCCAAGGGTCATGGCTCCAAATTCTAAAATCATTAGCCTGGGGGAATGAAACTGTGTTTTCCATGCACCTGTGACTTCCTTACATCTCTTGTGTGCTGTTTCTCCATCCCACACCATTACACAAAACCTGTTACTGCAGTTCCCAGTTTCTGAAGCGCGAGGTCTGAATTCTCACATGAGAACTGCGTTTGTGTTCTCATGAAGTCAAATGGAACCGCTGATTTGGAGGAAATGTCGCTGTTACAATACAGAATCAAAGATTTATGTTTTAAACAGGCAGCAGCTAATATCAAGAGGGAATAGATATATTACAAATAAGGAATTTCCAAGCAGCTAATAACCTTTCCCTACCCACCATATCCTAGGATACATTTTAAGATTTAAGCATAACATATACATTGAAAATAGCAGAAACATCTGGGGTTTATTATAACACCACTTTGCTAGTCCAGGGCATTGTACTAATCCCTGCAGGCCAATGCTCACCCTTGACCTGCCAAACACGATTACCGCAGTCAAGCAACTTCCCCATGCTCCACAGCTGCTCTCCTTCCCCCACTCCCCTACTCCCGTCAACAGACATTAGAGCTACTATCCTATAGCAACCGATCAAGAACTTTGGTTGCCATGGTCACTGCATGGAGCTAAAAGATAGGATCACAAGGATGATCAGTGGAGTCATATTGCCAGCAATGTTGGGGACAGGCGAAAGACACACAGAGCCCCATAGTGCTACTAGACTCTTGTCTCCCCATCAAAGAGCCCTGCGGTGTAAATCCCCTCTGTCTCCCTTATGCCCCCAATCCTCATGTGGCTCTACACACCTCCAGTGACTCTTCCTTCCAAATCCCAGTCACTCCTTCCTCTCTGGACAGAGTCCTCCCTTCACCCCTAAGCCTTGCTCATGCCCAGCAAGAGTGAGAGCAACTCCTAGTGTCAAGAGGTTGCAATGTAGCTGCCTTCTCCAGATGAGCCCAGCTGGCAGAAGAGTTCAGGTGAGCACTGCTGTTTAAAGCAGCTACAGAAACCTCCCTCTGATCCCCACTCAGCAGCCTGCCCCAGCCAAATGAAAGGTGGGGTGGGTGCAAAGTTGGGATGTTCACATTCAAGCTATGACCAGATTTACCCCTGCTTACTTTACGGAAACTGAGGCAGTCCCCCTCCATTCTGAATATTCCCATCCCCAAACAGGTATTTGGGTTAACTGTTCTAGAAATATTATATCATCACTGTCCTTCAGCTTTCCCTCCTAGAATAAAGTGCATTGATTAAGTGCTATCTTCATTTTGGTGGTGGACCACTTGAACCATTGCTGATTACAGTATTCTGTCCAATTTGTCCTGCAGGATAATTTGGAGAAGTGAATTTCTAAAAATAAGCCTGAAGTGTCTTGCTTTTCAAAAGTTCCATTTCTCAATAGCTTGTTAAAACCTCTATGTTAGAAGTAATGATACTTACTTTCACTTTTTGTCTGTGTGTGTTAAATTCAGCCCGCCAATCAATTAAAACGTCTTCTTGGAATTATGCCATGGTAAAAGAAATGTGCATTTAGAGAATAAATGGAATTGATTCTCTGCTGGTATTAAGGGGATATCTAGACAATGATTTAAATATAACCCCGATCCCTCTCTTAAGAAGCACCTGGCAATTCTGGTTTTGGATTATAGTGTGTCTCTACAAAAACTTTATGAGGTCATGCATTTTCCCTTCCCCCATTACTCCTGGCTGGAATTTTTACATGTGGCATGCTCCAAGCTAGAGGCTTTATGAGAAATGTAGATACTAGTGCTTGTGAAAAAGACACAGTAAGATACTAACTTACCCAGATACTAACCCAGCCCTAAATTGGCAGCATTTAACAAGAGGCTCCCTCAATGAATGACATATGTGCCATTTCCTCTGTAGCACATTCCCTTCTCTCCCAACTCAAAAAATCCTTCAGTGCTTCACTTTCCTTTCTCTCCTCAAAAAAAAATATCAATCAAATCACACCCCAGATCCATCCAAAACTCCCCACACCTCAGAACTGCCCACCTATCCATTCTCCCCGACCCCCTTATGAGCTTCTCTAGGCAGTCCCATCTATCAGCTGTGTCTCACGCAGGCAACTGTTGGGTCATTCTGTAGCCTGTAGCTATAGGATGGCTGAAATGGGTGAGAAGCAGGTCCCCTCTGATAATGATGGGCTGGGTGGGGGCTTGGAAATATTTGCTGCTTGTAGTGAGTGGGTCAGCCTGACCTCGTCTCCCCTAGCTGGGTTAGGGGAGGGAGGGAGGGAGTCCTCCCTGGCTTGCAGGAAGAGGGTCTAGACTAGTGGAGGGAAAGAGTCTTTTCTATCTTGTGTGAGAGAACTGGGGAGGAGGAGGAAAAGGGGAGATTAGTGCTAGTGCTACTGACCAAACATGAATCCCCAGCTAACTGACGGGAGAACAGCCCTGCATTCATACTCTGTAAGTATATTCCTTTGTCTGGGCTATTGGTTTTTATCTTATCTGCTCAAAGTTTATGGAATCAACATAAATGGGTGCAAAGCAGTTTTATGAATGTAATTGGCCTGATGACTATATTCCAAGCACTTGGTGCCTCAAGTTGCTACAATAACTTCAAAGCATTTTACTGGTCTTGTTTGTTCTGTGCCTCTTTGGGACTGATCAGAAATAGACTCTGACTTTTTCCATGGAACGGACAGTCCCTGGTTAGAGAAGAAGCCTTTAGTTACAAATTCATCATGAAACAAGGCAATCCATTGATGCCTGGCGCTCTGTTAATTTGTTTAGGGAGTTCTGAACCAACTGAAGTTTTAAAAAAAGGAAACTAGCTATTCATAACATTCAAACGTTCCCCTGCTGGGGGCTGATTTCCGCTTTTCTAGAGAGAATTGACTCCCTAAGACTATCAAAAGAACATACATTAGTCAAAGATTTGTTCCTTGCTAAGAGTTAATACGGAAATAAAGGGGTTATTTGGGGAAAAATACACTGGTCTCTCGTAGCAATCTTTATTTTTCTTACTTACGGACAGCAGGGCTTTCCAAATCTGTGCCATCCAGCTGTTAGCAAATTTCACAGAACCACTCCCTAAGGGGGCTTGTCCATAAAAGCTCCAGCATTTTTATGTAACCAAAAATTAAATACGGCTTAAATAAAAAGATGCACTTTTTCCTGACACATCCCTGGTGGAAGAATTCTATGATGTAATAACATTCTAGGAGGGCTTAAAGGCCAGGGGCATTTACAACTGAACTCGTCTTCTTGCTGTAATTGTGAGGGGCAAGTTTTTACTTCCATTTGCGCATGCCTTAAATCTGCACTAACAACTCTGAAAAGGTGAAACATTTTGCCATTTCTTTGCAACTCCTAAAAACATGAAGGTAGAATGAGAAACTGCAGTTTCTTACTTTGCAGAACCTGAGAATAAGATGACAAAGGTGCTGAAAACACCTGAATATCTAAAACCATCAGGTATACACAAATTCCACCTGTAAGTCAGGTTAACTATTAAAATAATGAAATAAGTATCAACATTACAAGACCGTGGGCACCCTATGTTTACTAAAAATTTTGCAATACACTTCCCAGACTTGATCATCACAGACAACGGTTCTTCCTGGACTGGTGAGGTAGCAGCATCTGATTTCCACCCCAGAATTGTTTCTAAATTGAGCGGCTTGATTGATCAATATTACTGTTTCTCTTTCTCTTCCTTATCAGCTATTGCCCTACTGGAGACCACACACAGAGCCTCAAACCAAAAGCATAAAGTCCAACCTAATTTCTTTCAAATGTTATTGCTTGTAACACAGAAGTTTATTCACTGTTTTAGTTTAAATGGCTAATTATCTTTTTTCTTCTTCCCCGGCTCTTTTAGAGTTAGGTGCTGAGGTTACCCGCAGACTCATGTTTGAAAGCAGTGGGTCACTTACAGAGGGTGGAAGCAGTGTAGACCTCTTTCAACAGGACTCCACTCCACCTCCAGCCTCTGTGAATTAAGGACTCAATCCTGCGAAATGCTGAACACTGTGGTCTGTCTAGCAGGGCAGTTAAGCACGTGCTTAACTTCAAGCATGTGAGTAGTCCCATTGAAGCTAATGGGATTATTCACATTCCTTATAGTTAAATGTGTGCCTACGTGCTTTGCTCTTCGCAGGATCCACCCTTGAGACCTCTGCACTTCTCCAGCAGGGGGATGAGGAGGGAAACGTGGGACTGCACAATTGCAATGGATCAAAATTCTCTGCAGAGGGGAGGAGTGAGCTGGGCCCAGTGCTCTCCCTATGCTCCGTACTGGTGGCACTGGTCCAGCTGCACCGACAGCGGGCCCAACTGGGGCTGAACATTCCAACCCCGCAGCTCACTGGGAAAATCTTTGATGGGCTTCCCACCTCCCATAATCAGCAATAGCACATTCCTTTCCTACAGTGGGCATGAAGGCCCCCCGGAAGCATACACAACTGTGGGCCACGTGAATGGCACTGGAGCTAATTAGCATCACAATCCTGATGCCACTTCTGGAAGCAGTACAGAGCTTTTCCCTGTGGCTGGCCTTTTGCTCAGGAAGAGATGGGGACAATGAGAACAGGCTCAATTTTATCCTCCTCATCTGGCCTCTTTGTGCTGCTCAGAATCCGGTCACTAGCGTCACAGGTCAGCGGAGATCTCCCCTGGGGCAGAGGAGCAGCTCTGCTGGTGTAAAGCAACAGAGCCAGGTCCTTGCCAACTGCCTCATCCTGGCACAGTGGGCAGGAGGTGGTGTGTCAGTGCACCCAAGCTCCATCAGCTCTCCACTGATGGGGCCAGGGGAAGCTGGCATTAAGTTAAAGCAACCGAGGCTGCTCGAACTCATGTGGAGACTTGGGCAGCTTGAGAAAGAAGGAGCTGTTCCTGGTGCTCACCCACCTCCCCTTTGAATAGGTCTTGATGTAGGAGAGAGTCTGAACTAATCATTTTAATTGTTGGCATCCAAAGACCCTGGGCACCTTAGGAATAAGAGTTCAGAACTGAGTACCATAAACAGGGTAGCATGAGAAGATGAGGCATCAAGATGCTTTTTGGCTATTGCAAGCATCGCAGTACTTACCAAATAAAAACACCCAAGAAGCATGAAGGTACTCATGGGTTTTCATCTAAGTAATGTGCGGCCTTTCCTTAACCAATGCTACAACTCAGGGTGTCAGATTTAACCTGCATGACAACACAACAGGAAACCTTAACACACACAAACAGCAAGGGTTAACAGAGACTAGCTTTGGGTAAATTAAAAAAATCCAACCTGGGATTTGACAGCAAACATCGACACTTTCCTCCTTTATCCAGAGCTGGTAATTGACTTCAATGTTGCAGCTATTGCCAATGAAGTGCACTGAAGGAGCAGCTACAGAAATCAGAGCTGGTCATAAAGAGTTTTACAAAGCTTCATCAGGATTTAACTGACTTTCTCTATTCCTGATTGCTGCTTCTTTTCAGCATTTTGAAGATATTCTTAATGTGCACTAGTGATGATTAATGAGGGTCTTCCAAAGGACAAAAAAAAGTAGAAAGAAGGAGGGGGCGGGGGAGATTTGGGAAAGATGCAGGTTTGTTTGTTGTTACATTCAATACCAAAGCCAAAGAGATCATTCAAATATCATTTTCATGATGAGGACTAGATGGCTCACACATTGGATTGGTAGGGGTTGGTAGTGAATGGAAGTAGGAACCTCCTGATAATTGAGGCTTGTCTACATGGGACAATTGCACCAGTTTCACCTCAGATCTGAATTTAAGCCAGGTTAGTTACACCAGTGCAAATCCAAGAATATTTCAATTTAAGAGTATCTTATTTTGATTTAATTTAAGTCGATTGGGAATAAATATAAGATAAATCAAAGTAAGAGTGTCCACAGAGGGATTTTCACTGGTTTAGCTAAATTGGTTTAAAACCCGATTTAAGGTAACCCAGTGCAACTTTCCCATGGAGACAAGGCCTTAGACCCAATAGAAGGAGTGAAAAATGGGCTAATCCTGCAAACACATAAGCATGTGAGTAACTTACTTATGTGAGTATTATCATGGATCTTAATGGAACAATTCATGTGAGTAAAGTTACTCACTGCTCACATGTTTGCTCAATCAGGGCCAAAGGCATTTCAATTGACAGCTTTTAGGAGATCTGTGTCAAATCAATTGGGGGTCCTAGTCCACTTTAGAAGAAAAGTCACCCAAAAGGCTATAGGCGGCAACCCAATTGGCAGAGAGTCCAATGACTGAAAGGGTACTGCACTCTCCTTGCCCAATCTCCCCTAAAGGTCATCCGCCTAGGACAGGGCTGAGATGGATTTGCCATGCAGCGGGAGGGTTCTGTACCTCTTCTGGGGGCAAAATGGAGATGCTGAGGAGACAGAACCTAAGTCTCCAGCACTGTGAAGCTGCTCACTTCCATACGCGTCCATTCAGGAGACTTCCAAAGGAATCAGTGGAAGCTGCGCATACGTTACCTGATTCTATGCCTACTGAAGACAATGGCAGAGCTGCCATTAACAGCAGAGGTGCAGGATCCAGCCCACAATACCTACTGAAAGTCAGGGGAATCTGTCCTTTGAAAATCTCTCCCTAACTTTTTTTAATTTAGTCGGTGCTCAGAGGAAAAAAGAGAGGGAAAGAAATGAACCACAGCACTGATGTATTTACTCCAACATCCACAGGATAAAATGCCTAAACTGGGCTCAAGACACTTATTTAAAATGATAATCTCTCTCTCTCTCTGAAAGCTGGAGAACACACCTTACTTAGCATTAGGGTCTGAACTTGCAGCACACAGTCAGGGAAAGCTGGGGAGTGTTTTCCCTGGATCAGGACTGGCTGACTGGGCCCAAAGGCAGGAGGCATGTGTAATGACCGAGAGGTATTTCATTTGGAGCAATGCTTAATTTCAAGCAAGAGTGACCAGATGGCCCCCTTAGATCCACTAACAAAGGAGACATTCCACATGTGGTTCCTGCCATCCATGCACCGAAGGTGGCACTCAGTTGCCTCTCTAACGCTATTCCCCTTCCCTGCATCCCCTGGAGGGAACGCTATAGGAGCTTCAGGGAAAGGGGAGAAGACTGAGCACATAGCAATGAAGCTGCGAAGGGCCAGAGCTGGTCAGAAGGCCCAGTGTCTTTGCATGAATGTCCCGGACTTTTCTCAGAACCCTTGGGATCAGCATGAATCTCTGGGAATCCTCTTGGCTAGGGGGTGGGCCACACGGATTTTCCACACCTCCTCCGCTAAGCCCCCTCACTGTGATTAGCCAGGACCAATGTTCAACAGGAACAGAAAACTCAAATAAGAAAAGATGCCATGTTGAGTTAAAAGAATATGTTTTTAAAATCGTTTTAACGAGCAACATTCTTAAACCCAAAGAAATTATCCAGTTGCTATATGCTCCCGGCATGTCTCATGGGCAAGGAAACTGTGTTAGCCAGTGTGACTCTGGGGTTCTCCTCCTTTAGCACAACGCACCAGTGTTTGTATTTACTCCCTCATATGCTTCAATGCAATTAATGTAGACAAACATAACTCCTAAATCAAAATGTATCTAGGAACAGAAACAACTGAAGAGGCCAGAACCACAGAATTCAATGCATCCGATGAAGTGAGCTGTAGCTCACGAAAGCTTATGCTCAAATAAATTTGTTAGACTCTAAGGTGCCACAAGTCCTCCTTTTCTTTTTTGAGAATTCAATCTGGCAATGATTCATAGGGTTTAAGGCCAGAAGGGACCATGATGATCACTAGGCCAACCTCTATATCACAGGCCACTAATTACGGCATGATGCCCATAATTTCTCTTTGAGGGATAGTGTATCTTCCAAAAATCCATCCAGTTTATCTAAAGACTTCAAGTGATGGAGAACCCACCACATCCCTTGTAAGTGGTTCCAATGGTTAATTACCCTCACTGATAACAATGCTGCACCTTTTTTCTAGTCTGATCTAGTTACCAGTCATTTTCTGCATCCTCTGGAACTCCCGCCTGGCTGGAGTGTTTTGTCCATGGTTCATTGGCAGTCTGCCCTTTCCAAGAACAGGTATGACTAGCAGCTTTCAGAGTCTGGTGTCTGATTTTCAAAGGCCTGGTTCATCTCTATAGAACAGATCGACACTGCAGCAGCTGATCAAGCTTCCGATGTCTGGTTGCAACTGTTCATTTGCAGCAGTACAGCCGAGAACAGTGATGAAAAGCCGACGCTGGTAAGGCTAGAATATGGAATATGACAATGTTCTGCTTTCCATCTCCATCAGCCTTGCTAACTCCCCCGTGGCAAAACCTGCCAGGGGAGGAAAACTCATGGAGCTCCTCTCCGTCCGGGTGGGTGGGAGTTGCTGTCCTTTGGAGCTAGACTGCTGGGGGAAATGGCAGGAAGCCAGAAAATCTGTGCCTTTGCAGGTCTCTAGCACCACACTGACACTCCCTGGTAGTGCAGGTCCAATGCAGTCGCACTGCCAGGATCTCCTCTGTCTGCTGCTGCCCCCAGAGCCTCCCTCAGCGAGGAGTTCCCATCACAGAATTGGGTGAGAGAAAAACGTGCATTCTACTTGACACACCTACCTCTTTTCTCACCTCCTCCCCATGAATCCCCAGAACCGGAGAGAGCCCTGCAACACCCCTTTCTGAGCAAGGAGGGGGAGCTCCATGTTTAGAAGATCCTTCCATGTGCTAATGTTTAGGGCTTGATCTGGACCTATGTTACTTCTGGGTCTCTAAAGCAATCTCCATATATTGGGAAGGCAGTGTGGTCTAGTGGATAGAGCATTGGCTCAGGAGTCAGGAACCCTGGATTCTGTCCAGGCTTTGCCACTGACCTGCCACAAGATCCTGTGCGAATCGTTTTCCCTCTTGTTTTCCCCTGCCTTTATCTATTTAGACTGTAAGCTCTTTGGGACAGAAGCTGTCTAGCAGTATGGAACATTACTCTCAGCTGAGATTCTAGGTGCTGCCATAATGCACATAAGAGCAATATACTCAATGCAGTTCCAACCTACAGGCAAATTCCATTTGCATAATAAGAGGTCATATTTTATATTGTGGCATTAATAACCAATATACGTTTCCCAAATAACCAATACACATGTCCCAAATATAATACAAAGACTAGGACTGAAAGCTGCATTCAATGGTATTTCAATACACAGTGGACAGAACACCAATACACTACCATTAAGAAACACTAAGTAGCCTACCACTAACTTGTAGTGGCCAACAGAATTGTTAGATTTCTCCTAAAATATCAATTTATGAGATTGCTTCCTGCAGTACTTGATTTAAAATCGAGCTTTTCTGTCATTAACCGCACCCATGAAATCCTCCTTCAAGCATCCCTGCAACTGTATTTTACCAAGACTCTCAGTTTACTCATTGCAAAATCTATACATGAAGCTGTAACATTATTCTTCATGGGGGGGGTCTTAACAATTAGGTGTACAATAATATAAAGTGCTGTGCAGGTAATCAGTAGACAAGATGAGGACTACTGCCACATGAACAAGCTGTTAAGTGGGGCTGAACATGAATAAAAGTCCCAAATGCCAAACCTAGATCTGCCTGATCTGGATTGCCTCTTCTTATGGAGATGAAGGGACAATCAGCCCAGCCCTGCTGATAGAGGCAGGCAAGGCATTAAAGAAATGACCCCAAACAAACAATCACAACACTGAATTGTGCTTACTTTGTTTAGTCCTATGGGGACCTGGCTCAATATCTAGTTGGCCCATATATAGGGCCAAATTCTGTAACTCTTTCTCAGCCTTGCCAGAATTAGGATTGCTTAATTTGGCCTCTACTGACCAATCCACATAATGGGGTATGTTTACACAGCCCGCAGAAGCCAGCCTCTAAGCCTGGGTCCACAGACTCCGGCTTGTGTCCTACTAATAGCTGTGTAGCAGAAGGAGCTCGGGTTCTGAAACCTACTTTTAGAGCACTAGTGCGAGACCTGATAGCCCAAGTCTGTTAACCCTAGCTGACAGGTTCCCTCCTGCAGGCTGTGTAGACGTACCCAGAGTGTCTGTTTTCCCAGAAACCCACTTGGGGAACTCCTACACCCCCATGAGAGTTATGCCCGTATCAATGATCAAATGGGTGCCAACAGGATTTCGTTCACTGAATGCCACAAGTGAAACAGGCATAATTATCCCACAGGATCCTCGAATTGATGTACCAGAGAAACACAAATGTTCAAGATAGTGGGTTTACCAAAAAGTTCCCCGTTCATTCTAAGAAAACTTGTTGCTATATTCAAAGCATTCCCTAATTGTTTTTTCCCTTTAGCAGAAATAAAGCGGCTCAAAATACCAGAGGGGAAATGAAAGATGGGAATGAGAAAAGGATAGTACAGTATGTTCATTAACATCTCTATGGTCTCACACTGAACTTTTCATATTCAGTTCACATGGGACCAGAGCAGAGTACAGCCAGGACCTGTGCTTCCCTCTCCCAGTTCACCTGCGCGCATAGCTTTGACACTGCTGCACCTCCAAACTCTTAGAGGGCTGCTCGATCTAAGCTGCCACTTTTGCATGGCTTCCTGCTATGTTAAGACACTCATAAAATACAAATAAAGTCAAAGCACTGAAAGATCTAAATAAAACATGCCCTGCCTCCTACACAGCTACACTGAAAGCTCAACAGCTGTCTGGGGTAGGCAGCTGCCTGCTTGCTGAAGCTGTGAAATGAAAGGTTTGGGATGTTTTGGCAAACATATTCAGAGCCAGATCCTGCAGTCCTTCTCAAGCCATGCTCCCACTGACCCCAAGGGGAGTTAAGTCTAAGTGGAGGCCCTGCGTGACTTCTGCCACCAATTGCCAAGCCTTCCTTGCTCACAGAAATATTTCTGACACACAGAATCAGCGATTGTCACCACTCTCTGCACTTCGCTGGGGCTAGGGAGGGGAGACATGAGACGACAGGATGGATCTCTCTCACGCCACAGGGCACAAGCTGACAACTGATTAAACTGCAAGGCAGGTGAATTTTGGATAGAAAGGAAGGTGAATTTTCCCAGCATAAAACACCACCCAGCTGAGCCATGACTTGGGGGAATGACCTTGACTGAAGGCTAGTCTTCAGCATTCTCTACTCACGTCGTGCTGGGGATCTGAGCAAAGTTAGATATACGTTATATCCCCACATCGCAAAGCCTAGCACAACAGGAAGAGAGACTCCTGGAGAATGGGCCAAGATTACGAAACTCTCACACGCCTACCCCGCGCAAAACTAGAATTACATTTCTGAAGCCAAAGACTGGTGATTTATTCCAAACCATTGTTCTGCCCCCCAAAATACAGTGGAAGCCTCAAGTCTAAGGCTGGCCTTCAGGAAGCTGAGAGTAACACAGAAGTGAGACATTCGGATTTGTGAGTGGTGCTCTCAGAGCACCCTCTAGTGGCCAGAGAGGGGCACCGTGAGAGTAGCTAAATTAGAGGAGTATAAGAATTCAGGATTAATGGCATCCAAGGACATACTGGGGAAAAAAAATCCCAGGACCTCACTTGAATCAGCCTTCATCTAAAATCATCATCACATCAGTATATCAGATTATAGTCCCCGTGGCAAATAGTAACTAAGAGAGATCGGATAAGTGAGGGGACAGCTGATGTTTTAAAACAGAAATTACAGAGCTGGCATGGCTCTGAATAATTGTACCCTGCAAAAGAATGAACAAATATTCTCTCTTCTACCTTGACAGAAAAACGACTTCTAATTTACACACATATATGTTGGAAGTCCTTTTAGGTACGTTCTTTCTGAAAACATTATTTCCCATGTCTTTTGCTTACAATCAGGTAAAAGGAAACTTCTGGCAAATACTTTTCATTCAGATAAGGTTTAAACATTGCAAACATACTCTACACTTTTGAAATTTATTGATACAACTCTCTTTTCTGTTAACATGACCAGTTAATAAAGATTGACCATTTTTCTTTTCTTTTTTTTTCTTTTTTTTACATTTCATATTTTTCCATAGCAAGCTCTGTTAGTGTTATGGTAGCAACTAATTTTAATGAAATGTTAAATTATTATTAATTTGTACTGTGACAGCATCTAAGAGCCCCACTCACTCACAGACCAGGACCCTACTGTCCTTGGCACTATATAAACACAGAACTAAAAGAGGATCCCTGCCCAAAAGAGCTAAAAGTCACTTATGCTTGTGCTTAAACTACGTTCCTTTTATTTTTCGATTGAAATCCTCACATTAAAATCATATTTAGCTTAGATTTTCTCAGGCTGGAACAAATGAATTCAGAGTTGCCCACAGAGAATTCTGAACTGGAGAAGGGAGTAATTTAGGGTTAACTGAAACACTTGAAGTGCATTCATGTGGTTCTTTGTACAGCTTGAATGACTCACACAAAATATTGACACTTGGTTTGTTTTCTTGTATCATAACGGAACATGATAAACTATCAGTCTGTTAAAGTTGCATTCACTCTTGTTACTTTTGGAATGTTAACAAAACACTGATTTGGTAAGAATTCATAGCATTTCCAGAACTTTTGACACTTTGCAACATGATTGTTCTTTGTTGTTTGACTCTCGGTTGTAAGCACCTGCCCCAAAATACTATTGGACATTTAGGGCTAGATTTTAAAAAAAGCTCGAGACTAGATTTTCCAGGACTCAGCAACCACAGCTAGCGGATCCTGATTTTCAAGACAGTGCAGTTCCCATTTAGGCACCTAAGTAATGCTCAGATTTTCCAGTGTGCTCAGCATTCAGGAGCTCCTACTGTGACACTTGTGACCAGATTTTCAGAAGGGCTCAGCACCTTTTGAAATTTGGCCACATATTTTGGGGCCTAGATGAGGAGCTCAGCTGATCCCAGACTGAGAGCGTTGAGTTCAACCCCTTACGATCCCAGCTAGCATTTATAGTTGTTCAGGCGAGTACTGTTTCACACCAATTTATGTTTTCTTTCTGTCTCAACTAGTGCATTTGCTGTAGTCTCAGGAGGGAAAACAAGAGACACAAACTGAGATTTAAGTTTCAGAGCAGCAGCCGTGTTAGTCTGTATTCGCAAAAAGAAAAGGAGTACTTGTGGCACCTTAGAGACTAATAAAATTTCATGAAGTTGACAGATTTCCATTCTATACGGCTAAATTCAGTGCCTTGCATAATGACAGGTTTCAGAGTAGCAGCCATGTTAGTCTGTATTCGCAAAAAGAAAAGGTGTCACAAGTACTCCTTTTCTTTTTGCGAATACAGACTAACACGGCTGCTACTCTGAAACCTGTCATTATGCAAGGCACTGAATTTAGCCATATAGAGTGGAAATCTGTCAACTTCATGAAATTTTAAAATTTGTTAGTCTCTAAGGTGCCACAAGTACTCCTTTTCTTTTTGAGATTTAAGTGTTAGCTCACAAACTTTGCCAGGGGTTAATGTTTTAAAATCCTTACATCACTAAACAAATCTGAACAATATTATACCAGAGACAAATACGTTCAGCCTTCCCCAACTACCAATATTTGCACAAAGTTTAAAGAGTTTCTTTACTTATTTCAGGGGAATACTTTTCTATACACAGCCAATAGTTATTGGATAATCATACTGTAGCTATACTGGTATGTACTTACAATTTTATTTGCATTCCAGTGGCTATCCTGGAGTAGCTCTTGCTGTGTTACTTCAAAGGCAATTGAATTGAAAATGACTGATCTCACATAGTACACAAACCATGAAGATTCTTTCATGCTTTAAACGAGATTCATTATCAAATTGTTCTGAAAATGGTCTGGTATGTTTGGAATCATTCACATATTGAATAGAGGTAAAGGGCTTTTTCTTCCCAGTCATACCAGGAGTATTTAAATATTTTGGGTTGGAAACGATAACATAAATTTGTCACTTATTCTGCAAGATTATTTTTCCCTAGAACTGGTCAAACTTTAATTTGAAAACAGTTTTGGCTAGCACCTCAAAGGATTCACAGATCTTCATCTCTTCTCCAAACCAGCCTTCTTTCATCCAAATCTTGGCCTGCCCTTCAGATCTCTCCTCAGAAATGTGCACAATTATCTATTTAAACTTAACATGCCCAAAACTGAGCCCACCAAGCCCTTGGTTCTGCCTTTCTCTGTTACTGTGATCAGCACCACCTCCTCCCATCATTCAAACCCTCTGGCCTCAGTGAATGCAATTTTCCTCCCCTCAAGTCCATTCAAAAATCACAAAATCATAGAAGTGTAGGACTGGAAGGGATCTCAATAGGTCATCTAGTCCAGTCCCCTGCACTCAGGGCAGGACTAAGTAATAACCAGATCATTCCTGACAGGTATTTGTCTGACCTGTTCTTTAAAACCTCCAATGACAGAGATTCAACAACCTCCCTAGATAATTTATTCCAGTGTTTAGCTACCTGGACACTTAGGAAGTTTTTCCTAATGTCCAACCTAAACTGCCCTTGCTGCAATTTAAGCCCATTTCCTCCTGTCCTTTCCTCAGAGGTTAACAAGAACAATTTTTCATCCTTCTTGTTGTAACAGCCTTTTATGTACTTGAAAACTGTTATCATGTCCCCTCTCAGTCTTTTCTAGACTAATAACAAACCCAATTCTTTCAATCTTTCCTCATAGATCATGTTTCCAGGGGTTCTCAGGACATATTTTTGGTGGCCTCAGAGTGTGGCCACCAACTCTTGCTGGTGGCCACTCTCACACTTTTTCCTAAAATATTTAATTAGTTTTAGAAAAAGCAAATAAATATGCACATATACACGTTCAAATCTTTGTAATTTATGTATTGCTAGCTAGTAAGTCCATTGTGAAAAGTAATATTAACAAACATACGAGTATCACTACTTCACCCTCCCCGCCACCATCACAGCCCAGGAGGCTGTGGCCGTAAGAAAAGTCCCTGGTGGCTGCATTTGAAAAACGCTGTTCTAGACCCTTAATCA
This sequence comes from Dermochelys coriacea, assembly GCF_009764565.3. Classification (NCBI taxonomy): domain Eukaryota; kingdom Metazoa; phylum Chordata; order Testudines; family Dermochelyidae; genus Dermochelys; species Dermochelys coriacea. Next base: position 132,261,018 of record NC_050072.1, read on the forward strand.
TTTTTGTTGTTCTCCTCTGGATTTTCTCCAATTTGTCCATATCTTTCCTGAAATGCTGCACCCAGAACTGGACGCCATACTCCAGTTGAGGCCTAATCAGCGCAGAGTAGAGAGGAAGAATTACTTCTCGTGTCTTGCTTACAACACTCTTGCTAATACATCCCAGAATTATGTTCATTATTTTGCAATAGTGTTACACTGTTGACTCATATTTAGCTTGTGGTTCATTATGACCCCCAGATCCCTTTCCGCAGTACTCCTTCCTGGGCAGTCATTTCCCATTTTGTACATGTGCAACTGATTGTTCCCTTCCTAAGTTGAGTATTTTGCATTTGTCCTCATTGAATTTCATCCTATTTACTTCAGATCATTTCTCCAGTTTGTCCAGATCATTTTGAATTTTAATCCTGTCCTCCAAAGCACTTGCAACCCTCCCATCTTGGTATCGTCCACAAACTTTGTAGGTGTTCTCTCTTTGCTATTATCTAGATCATTGATGAAGATATTGAACAGAACCAGTCCCAGGACCGATTCATGAGGGACCCCACTCGATATGCCCTTCTAGCTTGGCTGTGAGCCACTGATAACTACTCTCTGGGAACAGTTTTCCAACTGTATAGTAGCACCCTCGAGGCTGTCTTTCCCTAGTCTGTTTATGAGAAAGTCATGCGAGACAGTATGGTGCTGCTAAGATTGTATCCCCTGGTTCTTTGTTCAGAAATCATTCCCTCCATCTTTGCTTCTCGCCTTCTCCACCATTACAAACTTGTCTCTACCTAGAAGACCCTTCACAGCTTAGCCCCACTGTGATAGGGTGCTCAGAGGGCTGGGTGGCTTAGTGGCTAGTGAACCTGACCTCCTTGTCCTGCTGTCGGGGGCAGGGGTGGTAACAGTGCCTGGTTCCTGCCCCAAGGCCAGGAGCATATGGGCCTCCCCAATGCATCTGGGCCCTTTGCCCGTAAGTGGGGCCCTGTGGGAGCCAAAGCGAGCCTAAATCTGCCGACCTGGGCTACTTCTCTACCTATGGGCCCCTTCAGTTTGGGGCATGGCTCCTATGGTCCAAACAATCACTAGCTTCACAGACAAAGTCCCTACAAGACCTGCTGCTTCTTAAAGTGGGTGGTGGCTGCGGAAGGGTCTACCAGGGCTTTCCCTGCTCTATGGTCTCCTCTCAGGCTCCACCTTCTGTCAGGCTTCCCAGAGAAGAATCCCTCTCTCCTGTAGCCTGTCTACTGTCCCTTTTCACCAGCATGCTCGGCAGGCCCAGAGCAGTGGGGTGACCAGGGCCCAGTATTGCCTTTTAACCCCTTGTAATCCAGTGTGGGGTTTGTATACCCCATCACACCTGCCCTTCCTGTTGACTCTAGTAAGGTATCGAGCTGTTGATCTAACCCACTCACGCAGTCTGACTCCATCCCCCAATGACCTCTGCTCTGCCAATGATGCCACACTTTGTTGCCCTTTAATCCAATTTTCTTGCAAGCACCTTCATGCTTTCTCCTTTCCCAACCTTTCCATCTAGCAGGAGTTCCCTGCTCATATCTGCAAAGCCACTACCTTATCCTCCTCCCAAATTTTCCATAAAAAACTCACCTGAGCGGTGATACTTGTGACCAGGCAGTTGATGTGCTTATTTTACCAAACACAGTCATTTCACTGTGATTTTGTCCAACCCTCTCCCCTCCCGTTTGTTCTCCCCTTCTATACTCTTTTCACGTGCTAACATTGTCAGCTCTTTGGGGCAGGGATGGTCTTTACATGTCAGGTGCGTACAATGTGGTCCTGACTGGAAGATACTGCAATATGAGTAATAACAATATTGTAAGCTTCAGCATCCACTTGCTGTGGCTTTTGGAGGAAGCATCTGAAACTGACAAAAAGTCACAGCTTTCTGTTGTCAGTTTCCCCTTCTGCCAGGGAGTGAGTGCTTCTCTGCTGGATGCCCAGGGGTATTCCATTGGTGTCCCAGAATGCCCGCCAACAATACTGTTCAGCCTATTTGCAAACTTAGTTAGCATAGCAGGTCAATGATGTCATTTGGAGAGAAGCTGTCAGCTTCTATCCATTTGTAATACTAAGTTTCTCAGTTTTTCCACCACCTGTACTCACAAGAGCCTGACATGCCCCACTGAATAAAGACACAATAGTTCTGGAGTTAGGACAAGCCAGATAAAATTGATTTGTTCAAGACCATTTGAAAGCGAGAATAATATTGTTCCTTTGCACAATTTTAGGGATGAAGAAACTATGGCAACAAACAATCCCTCAAATGATCCTTTTTAATATTGGCACTTAGCCCCTATTCTACTCTGTGCAATGAAAAGTGTTAAAAAGTTTGGGTTTTTCTTTTTCTTTGTTTTTGTTTTATCTGAAAGCCTTTTTAAATTTGCATCTCTGTCTTCTTTGACGGATGTTCTGCAGTTACCTAGAGTAACTTTAGAAAACAATTCAGTTAAAAAGAAAACCTCCCTGTGTGATTTATTTAAATAATAAAGCTGATTCTGAAGCTAATGACAAGTTACAAATTAAAACAATGCTTCCAGCCCCAAGACTGAAAGGATGTGAATTACTTTGACAGCAAAAATAAAAAAAGAATTGAGAAAAGCTAGAATTTATTTACTAGCGGTACAGAGAATTTTAGGAATAATAATTCCTTAGCTTAACTGCCACATTTCATATTCCAGAAAACCAACAGACAGAGACACCTTAAAGGAGATAAAGAATGAAAGCTTAAAGCATAAAACTAGTATCTGCTTCTCTGCCCCATATGTTTAATTTTTTGTTCTTCCCACTTCGGAATAGCAGTTTTCATTAATATGTTGAAATGCTATGTGGTTTGATTTTTAATGTTACTTACTATCAAAAAAGAAAAAAGAAGGTTCTTAACAGGTAAAAGACATAACTCAGAAACCTAAGATCGGCTGTTTGAAAGTGTTCAGTGACAGAATTAACGCATAAAGGTGCATTGAGTTTCACATGAAAGTTTAAATTGTACATTTAGGTCTCAAGCCTACAAACACTTACACGTGGGAATGACTCTACATGAGTTGTCTCGTCACATGCACGTGTTTGAAGGACCCTGAATTTAATTACATAAAATGAAATGATACTTAGGCCTGACTGGAAACTTTTGCAGCTACAGCAATGTCACTTAGGGATGTGATTTTTTTTCACAATATTTCTATACCTAGCATAGACGCAGTAATACTGGCAAAAAAGCACTTTTGCTGGTATAGCTTATTGTGTTTGGGAAACTGGTATAAGCTAATACTAGCAAAAGCGCTCTTTTGCGAGTAAAAGGTACATTTATATTTGGAGGGTTTGCCAGGATAGCAATACCAGCAATCCCTTTCTAAGTTAGGCAAGGCCTCACAGCACCTGGATGACGAGCAGCTGGCTGGAGCTGAATCCTGATAAGATTGATGTGATGCTGCTAGGAAGAAAGGCATACTTCCAACAACTCACCTGCTCCATTGCAACCCCTGCCCTTGACAGCACCTGCCCTTGGATTCTAAGATCAGACAGCATCACTGTGGTTGTCATTGAGTCATTAAATGCAGTTACACACCCAAATATCCCTGCTGACAAAGAATTTCCACTTCCCTCCACAGTTGGTCAGAGGACAATGCCCCCATCCTATTGCATCCTGATCTGGACCCATGTGTTTGGAATTTTCAACTACTACATTTCCCTACACCAGAGAATGAGCCTATAGGAAGCTACATCTGATTCCGAGTGCAGCAGCTCATCTGATACACACAGGTTTTGGGGACACAAATCCCCCCATTCAGTGCTCCCTACACAGGCTCCCCATTGGACACAGTTCAAGGTCTCTGTACTGATTTTCATGGCCCTGCTTAGAATTGGCCCTGCTCCGGGAGAGACCATCTCTCTCCTCACACAATGATGACCTCACATAACAACTTTGCTCTGCTGGAAAAATTCAGTTGTCAACAGCCCAGAGAAGAGTAATCTCCGCAGGAGACAGAACCTCCATGAAAACTGGACTGAGACAATGGAACTCACAACGAGACACGGCGCCTCCATCACCGCATTCAGAGCTAACTGCAACGCCATTTCTTTGACATAGTTTACCTGTAACCACCCTGTCAAACACATCTCCATCCCCACACTATAAACTTATATCACCCATCTCCTCCCCCACAGGTAGCTGCAAGCTTGTTCCTGATGGCAGGGCTGGAAGAGAGAGAGAGATTTTGGCGCTTCCTTTCTTTGGAAGCCACCCAGATAACACCACCAGTGATAACACGCAACTTTATAAAACCTAGATGGATCGAGAGATAGATAATAAAAAGGTCAAAGGAGTAATTGTACCTGGTTTTGCATAGTAAGGGAAGTCTCCCCTGACGTATTTAAACTCTTATTCACACTCATTAGTAAGTGCAAGCCATGCAATCTGTCTCTCACTGAGCAAGACAGAGCGAGAGAGGACATACATGGTGGTGGTGTGGTTTATTGGCATGAGACTGGTATAGCTGCCACTAGTGAATTACACAAGTCATCTCCAATGGCTGATTATTAAACCTTTATATTGCATAACAGCATCTTGTGGGTCACAGCACATTAAAAGAAAAACATTAATTTAGGCATTTTAAAGCATTTTCACAGTTTCTGCTGCTGCTCCTTGTAAAGCAAGGCGCCTTAACTAACAATATTCCAACTGTACCAATGAAAGTCAAGACATTTAAAATAAAAAAGATCTCTAGGCTATATAGGGCTGATTCTCTGCTACCCTGCACCCCACAAAGTGAGGATGACTCTAAATTGCTACCAAATCTGAATTTCAACATTTTAAACTCATTTTGCACTGGTGTAAACCACTACACAGGGCCATGGGGAAATCAAATTCTAGATTTGTTTTATTTATATGACAGTCCATTGTAGACACCTCAGCTGAGGTCAGTGCCCCATTGTGCTAAGCACTGCACAAACACATAATAAGAAACAGTCCCTGCCCCAAACAGCTTACATTTGAAATGTATATAAAATAGCTTGTTGATAAATCAGGGTGACATAATATAAGGTCTTTAGGGCAAGGACCTGTCTTCCTATGTTTCTATAGTGCCTAGCACAATGGGACCCTGATCCTGACTGCAGTGATTGAGAAATACTACAATAAAAATAATACCTAACACTAATTAGTAATAAGGGCCAATATCCTAAGCTCTGATCTAGCAAGCCAATCCAGGTAGGCAGGTACCTACAGCTGTTTCTAGCCCAGACAGCTCACAAAGCACCTGACCTTAAAGCAGCAGGGGTCTGGTTTATCAGATCAGACTAATTTGGGGGCAGCGGGGATGGACAGGGGGCATTTTTTAACGGCATGTTCTTTTTATTCAAATCAAAAGTTGAAAGCCGCTCCAAAGTTTGGACTCAGACACAGCCCCAGGGGAAATGAATTCGCGGGCAAAGTGCATGCAAGGTGGCCAAAGGACAACAGAAAGGCAGCTCATCAGATGGCTCTGTGGTTTATCACAGAGATGCCAGGAGCACACCGGAGCAAAACGATAAAAATCTACCTGCCAAGGGCTTACCTTAAAAACTTGGATGACATGTTGCTGACACCGGGCTTTCCCTTTCTCCCTCTCCCACACGCATACACTAGTGTCAGCTTAGGGCTCTGCACAGAGTAAGCCCATTATTACAGACTATTCCTGGTTCACATGGGTTATCTCTCGAGGGTGGCTAAACACAGCGCCGCAGGCGAAGCGCCCTGGGTCAGGGGGAAGCCGCGGGGAAGCACGAAGGAGACCGCTGGTGCCAGGGGGATCTCACAGGCCGGCCCCGAGGAGCCCCGGCTCGGCGGATGCCAGCGGCGCTGCCAGGCAGAAGGGAGCAGCGCGCCCCTGGCGCTGGGCGCCGCTGGGGGACGCGCGGGGCGCGCAGAGATGGGGAAGCAGCAGCCCCGCGGGTCCCCTTCCCCGGCTCTCTCGGCGCCCGGCTCCCGCAGCATCCGCGCTGGGTCGGACGGCGGCTCCTCCTGCCCCCGGGGCACCTGTGCCCGGCGGCGGCGGCGGGTCACCTGGGGAGAGGACGCCGGGCTCGCCCTGGGGAGCGCAAAGGGAACAGGGCGCGCAGCGAGCCACGGACCCCGCCAAGCGGGAGAGAGAAGGGGGGGCACTTACCGGCCACAGGTTCGGCCGCAGCGCCCCCCTCCTGGGGATCCGCTTTCCTGCCAGCCCCTTTGCCGCCCTTCTTGCCTTTCCTCCCTTTGCCGTCTCGCTTCTTCTCGGACATCCCGGCCGGTGCTGCCCCAGCGCCCGGGGACGCTGCGCCCCTCTCCCCTGCTGAGCTCCGGGCCCCGCTCCCTGCCTGCCCCGGGCGCGCCGGCTGCCCCCTGCCCCTCGCTCCGCGCAGGCTGGAGCAGCAAGCGAGCCGGCTGGTGGGGGAAGTTCGCCTCTCTCTCTGCTGCCCCCTTCCGCCTTGTCCCGGCGGCGGGGTCCCTCTCCGCTCTCTGCCCGCGGCTGCTGCGGCTGCCACCTGGGACAAGGCGCCAGGACTTCCTGGAAGTTTTGGGAAACTCCTCTCCGCTGTGTTGCTTTGCCCCCACTTCACTAATACCCGCCCCGGGCACCGCAGGCTGCACCGGGAGGAGCCTGTACAGGTCGGGGCACAGGGCGGGTGGGGAGGAGCAGGAGCGGCTGCAGCGGCCCGAAGCAGAGAGAGGTCGCTCGCGCGGCGGGGAAGTCACTGTGCGCACGCCCGGGCAGCAGGACACGCACCTTGGCCCGAGCTGCGGCGGCTGCTTGCTGCTTTGTCCCCCCCCCGGCTGCAAGCGCCTCCTTGCCCCGCGGGGAGCTGTGCGCGCCTGGGACCCTTTCCTCCCGCCAAAGCTCTAGCACAGGGGGGAGAAAGTCCCCCAAAGGAGGGACAGCACTGGGGAGCCCAGTTTGAGAGCCCTGTGGCATTCGGAGAGCTGAGCCTAGGACACTTCCCTCCTCCCCCGGGGCAAGGCTAGGGTCAGTCCCAGACTCTTGGAGAGCCTCCACTGAAAGAAGGCCCCAAAGAAGTGTAAAGAGTGTTGTGGCTATTTGCATGGTGGAAGTCAAAGTCTCCCCTTGTTGAAAAACAACAACAAAAGAAAACCGTCCGTGTTTCCTTTCACTTTAATTATTTCCCCTTGTACTGTCACAGCAAAACAGGCCCCCATATTTGTCTGCCGCATTTTCATACTGCGGGGACTCCTGGAATCGAGGCCCTGTTCCGCATGCTGAGCTACCCACCAGATCCAGGCCTCATGCTTTGATTCCTCCATGAAGGACTGGAAAGCGAAGTGCATAAATGTTTAACAATACACGCGCCTGACATCGCTAACAAGCCTCTTTCTCATCACCCCGGTTCAGAAGTCCATACCTATCCCCATGTCCTTTGCTCAACAGGGATGGATTTAAGCACCTTCTTAAATATTTTGCTGAATATGGGACCTTTTTGTACAGTGGAAACTAGTCTTGCAATTCTGACCCTAAACAGGGGTCAGGTTACTGGGGGACGGGGGACAGCTTGGGCTTTCAAACCTCAATCCTACAAGCTGTCCTTTGGAAGTGGATCCTTGTCCCTGTGTGGAGCCATATCACTGGTGTCAAGTCCATGTAAAGTGCACATGATGCTCAGATTCTGGTAGGAACAGATACTATATTAAAGTGGACTATGCAGTCTGTAGGCCCCCCGCTGAATTCTTCTTATCTCCTTAAGGACCTGAGCCTGTAAACATTTGCACCCAAGTGACAGTCACCCAAAAACCTGGACGCTTTAGTAAGTTGTTTAATAAAACATTTTTCTTGTTTGAAACCAGACCTACATTATAATGGGACCCTGCAGAGCTGCACCTGTGTGGAATAACAGGCAGCACTGGTGCCTAAAATTGGGATTGCTGAATTTTCCCTTAATATTTATCAACATTTAGTGGATAACAGAGAATGGTATGTTATTTTTAATATCCCTAGGATTCAAAGGATTTAAAATAATCACCATGTGCACAAATGGTGCGATAATAATTTCTAATATTGCCAACTACAACTGTTGAAAAAATATGAATTAAGTTTCAAGAAAATCATGTGAATTTAGAAGTATACATTTTAGGTTCCTTTTATTTGTTGTCTAGGGTTGTAGCCTTTAGGGTTCATATTTTTAAGCTTTTCTCCACACTCACAAGGACTAGAAACTTACTTTTCTTTAAATAAAAACTGTGATTGTCAGGGACCATGATTCCAGCATCTGGGGTTTTAAGAAACGTACCAAATTTTGAGAGACGTGATAAAAGCATAAGAGTTGACAATACTGCAGTGACCATCAAAACTGGGTTTGATTCTGCACTCATTGATGTTAATGAAAATCCAGTGAGTTGCAAGACTGAGCCCTATCTGAAATATGCATCATCAGTGTATGAAAGAATAACATGCGTAAATTTTTAATAGACAAAGTCACTATCGGTGTCTATTTTTCCAGTGTTCAATGCATTCAAACTGCACTTGAATTCTTGATACAAAGTGTTCTGATATGTGAACAGGCCAGACAGGGATTAATCTAAAGCCTGGAGAAGGAAAGCAGGTCTCTGCACAATTTGCGATTGAAAAAATATTATTGGATGCAGTAGCTCTGTTTTTCCTGAAGGGGGCACTACTTAGCAAGGAGGGAGCATAATCTGGCAAAATTTGGAGAGAAGAAAAATCAATGTGGAGAAACGTACTGTACTTTCAAACACTTTTCTTCTAATCTTCTATATACTTAAATTTACATGCTCAAGGTAAAGTTTTACCCCACTATTTATTAAGAGATAGTATTATACTAATTATTGTGAATTAATTGTATAATTATTTTTCAAGTGCAGACAGTGAACTGTATGCTTAGACACAGCCCCAACCAGGGCCTTTCCTTGTTAGGTTCCAGTACTGCAAGTTGATCACTGAAGGTCCGCAGGATCATGGGCTAAAAACAGAGGGTCGGATTCTGGTGCTCTTACTTACTCCTCACAGTCTCATTGAAATAAACAGGGCTACTTGCATGGTAAGGGACTACTTGGCATGAGTATGGATATCAGAATCTGCTCTCACAGAGGGAATTCATTCCTTTGAGACATGTTGTCGGTCTATAGTGGTCTGCAGAAGAGATTACTTCTAGATAAAAAGTGAGAAGGTGGCAAGGGCAGCTCCTGGTACTTCACCCTTCTCCCTCAGCATCTTGTTGGTCGAGCTTCCAAGCACCGTGGCACAACTGGTAACAGCGGCTGTGTCACCATTTGCAGGAAGCACTGGAACTGACCAATGGCAGCATGTTGGTAGAATATAGGTTTCCAATACAACTGGCTAGAAAATGTTCATTCCCCCCCCACACACACACACACATACACAGAACCCATGGACAATTGTGATGAAAATGCCCCCAAATTTAGTTTTTTGGTAACATTTTCCACAGATCTTCAACAGTTTCAAAGTTTAAATAGACAAGATTTTTTTTTAAATCAATCATCACTGCAAATCATAAGGCTGACCCTGCAGTCCTTACACAGGCAAACTCTCACTGCCTTCAGTGGGACCTTTGCCTGAGTGAGAAGTGTAGGATTGGGTCTGATGTTTTTAATGCACTGTCTGTACTTGTTAAATTAGTTTTAGTAGTGATAGTAAAATGTTCGTGTCCTGGATACTACCTGGGAATTATAGTGCTTTGTTGGTGATAGTTGTGTCTACACACAGAAGTTGCATCACTAACTTGAAATGTATTGTTAAAGTGCTACAACTGCCTCAGGCCTGGTCAAAACTTAGGTCAACATAGAGATAACACTCAGGGGTGTGAAAAATCCACACTCCTGGATGCTGCAGCTATGCCAACCTCATGCCTGGTGTAGTCGCAGCTCAATTGATGGAAGAATGTTTCCATCAATCTAGCTACCGGTGCTCAGAGAGGCGGTGTTCTTACAGCAATAGAAAAAATCCTCCATTGCTGTCTACACTGGGATTATGGCAGCATAGCTAAGGTGCCTTAGCTATGCCGCTATAGACCCTGTAGTGTAGACGTGGCCTCAGGATAGAGGGATTTCATCCCAGCATAAAGGTACAGCTTATACCTGTACAGCTTAGTCCCATACAGGAAGTGGAGTAAGCTATACTGGAAGAAGGCACCTTTATACTGATATAACTGCATCCACACTAGGTTTTGTACTGGTGCAACTTCACTGGTAAAAATCATGCCCATAATTGACATAGCGGTACAAAAACTCTTTGTAGACCAGGCCTTACATTGCTAAGCACATACATTAACACTTTGTAATCCTGTAGCACATTCCATCTGAAGATAAAAGCACTTTATCAATGTGAGTGAAATAACGCTGTGAGGCAGACAAGTATCATCCCTATTTACAGATGGGGAAACCAAGGCACAGACTTGTTATGTGTTACACAGAAAACTGAGGAACAGCCAGACTGACAACCCAGATCTCTGGGCTTCCACCCCAATCTTTTAACCACAAGACTATCCCACATGTGGTAGACTGGATACATAGGGCTTGATTCTCCATTGCCCTGCACCTTGTGCAGCTATTTACACCAGTGCAAAGTGAGTGCAAAATCCTACTAAAATACCCACTTTGCACTTGTGGAAATGACTGCAACATGTAGGGCAACAGAGCCTCGTACTAAATGAAAAATAAATAGAGTGCTCCACTGACATAAACAGCTCTGCGACTAAAACACTAAGGGCCGATTCTCATTTACACTTAGGCTGGTCTAGACTGCCGTCATTGGGTGCAATTGACACTTGTATACATTCACTTGAACTAGCCTGAATTTCACTAGATCGGGTCCCAGACCAGTGAAGCCATGGCAACATGAGCTGTACAAGCCCTCTGGGTAATTACTCACAGGGCTAGTAAAGCTGTGACTTCACTCTTCTGGGATTCACAGGGCTAGCCTAGCTGTGGCTAGCTCAGATATGTCAGCTAAAGCCACAATTACTCCGGTTGCAGTCTGGACAGACCCATAATTTACATCCACTTTAAGGCTCCTTTACATTGGCAGAGTGATATAAAGGGGCATTAGGCCTGGTCTCCGCTACTCCAATTTAACTAAGTTGGTTTCTAATGTAGGCAGTGTTGTCACGCTTTATCGCCTGGGGGTGGGGAGCTCTCCCAGTGATAAAAAATAGCCACCCTGAACGAGTGGTGGTAGCTTTATCGCTGGGAGCACTGTCTACACTGGCACTTTTCAGTACTAACACTTTAGTCGCTCAGGGAAGTGTTTTTTCACACCCCTGAACGACTAAAGTTTTAGTGCTGAAAGTGGCAGTGTAGTCACAGCCTTAATTGATTTAGTTACATACAATCCCCTTAAATCCATGTCTACACTCTCATCAAGCTAGCACTGTAAAATAGAATGTAATAGAGTGAGTGATGGGACAGATGAACCGCCCTGCATACAATCTCCTCTGAGACCCTAAGTATGTTCTAGGGCAGCTAAACCTTCCCACTGCTTGTGCCACTGTGGCTACATTCTGTTTTTAGCACACTGGCTTGATCAGAGCTAGCACAGGTATGTCTCCTTAAGCTGGGAATCACAAAAAGTGCAGACAGATCCAATCAATGACTGATCTCGATTTACACTACTTTAAAACCCCTGTAAGTGAGAGGAATTTCAGACGCATAAGCCTGAATTTTCATATACAGTAAGGCCCATTTATGCTGCTCTGACAGTATAAAGAAAGGGGGCTTAAGGTAACCACATATGTAATTTATTCAATATAAATGTAGCATAAACAAAAATCAGGCCCATAACATCTAAATGGGAATAAACCACCTCATCTCTGACTATACTTGAGATTTTGTCAGTAGTTAAACATTTGTAAGCTTAATAAAAATCATGGACACCGACTCAGCTGAATCGGTACAGCAGTAGCTTTTATTTTATTGACCTTTACAAAGATGCAGATCCTGGTTACATAAAGTCTCCAAGCAGTGGTTTAAGGGTCACTGTTACAGACCAATGCCTTTGGCAACAGTAATGCTTGTGGCAGGTGATGACGTTTCTTAGCGTCTTTTTTCTGGAAATGGCAAATTTTTGAGTTGTTTGTGTATGTGTTTGTATATACACTGCCACGAAAAAGGATCCGACAGCATCTGATTTATCATCGATTTTATGGACCTGATCTGTGAAAGTTCAGAAAATGTCACAATGTGGGAATCAGAGCTTTAATATTTATTATTTCTGAGCTTTCGGGGGCTTTAAATCAGCAACTGCTAGTCAGATTAACAGGCAGGAAACTGACACAGTGAGAGGTCTGGTATGAGTCTGTGGCAATTACATGGATTTATTGAGGACAAATTTTAGTCTCCTGCAAATTTATTGTGCTAAATTCTCCTCTCATTTATAGAAGTGCAACTCCTATTGCAGTCAATGAGAACTTCACCCATATAGCTGACAACACAATTTGGCCTTTTCTAAATGACAAATGAGGGAGAAAGGGCACAGAAAGTAAAGTTCTATTTTAAGGAATGATTTTGGCAACCTCCATTTTAATTACTTTATCTCAATGTCCACTACATCCAGATCCACAAAACAATAAAACTCTGCAACGCAGGCAGTGCACTGAGACCTTGGGCTGAGGGTTCTCTCATTTATATTGGTGTAACTCCCATGACTGAAATGGCAAAGTAGCATAATCCACATTGATTCAGTTCACGCCGCACTCCTCATCAGTACCTGGCCCAAGACGGGGAAGCTAATGATCCAACCAGCAGCCCACATTCGGTGATAAATCCTGGTCACATGCCACCTTAGGCACGTTGTGCATATGCTAAGAAGAAGAAGAAGTATATTCAGTCAGGCTCAGGGTCGCCTCTCACTTACACTGATGCAAGTCAAGAGCAAATCCATGGCTACTCTTGATTTACACCAGTCTAAGTGAAAAGAGAATCTAGTCCCTACTGAATAACAAATCAATGTGGGTTACACTACTTTGCCTTTTACGTTCACACCAATATTACAGTCAACTTACTTCTGATGGGTAACCTACACTAAAGTATACAGAGCTACTGAATTTGGCCCAGGGATTTCAAATGAAGTTGCACGTGCTTATTACTGGCTGAATTTAGTGTCATATGTCCAAACCCACAATCCGGTGTTTTGACACGTGACAGCACATAGGTTTTATTGATATCGTACCATTCCGTTAAGGTCTCATATAAACTTCACCAGCCCACACCATCAAACAGAAAATTATTACGAACTGGCAGCATGGAGAAATGTTGAATTGTTCTCAATATGGTTTTTTAACACTAGCATGTGAAATCATTTTTGTGTGTGCACGCATGCGACCATCCCCAAAAGGATCATTTTCCCCATCTATCAGGCATTTGCGGCTGCATGTGAAAATGCACAGCTACCGGGCAGTCTCATATTTGCATAATTTCCAGAAATTGGCCTTTGGATTCCAGCACCAATTTTATATCCAAAATACCGGGCTTGCGCGTGCAGCCAGGAGAACTTTGCAGACATTTTTGCACACAGCTCCAGGCACAAGAGGTTTTGAAAACAAGGCCATGGGCAGCAAAATGAATTTTTAAGACAGGTCTAAGGCAAAACCAACTAACAGGGCCAGATGCATTACCTCATAAATGCTATGCTTTTATCCAAGAATGAATGATTATCCCCAAATCTCCAACTAAACCACAGGGCTAGTTTTTTCAAACTCTGTTGGTCCCTCAGGGTTCACTTTGTTACTCCTACCCTGCTTTGAATCCCAGCTATCTGAAGAGAATTGCTTCTCTTTGGAATCAGTCAACACAATTCAATCAAACTGGAGTGGCATTTTGCCCATACTAGTTATCTAAAGCAGTGGTTCTCAAACTAGGAGCGCTGCTTGTGCAGGGAAAGCCCCTGGCTTGCCGGGCTGGTTTGTTTACCTGCCGCGTCCACAGGTTCGGCCGATCATGGCTCCCAGTGGCTGCGGTTCGCTGCTCCTGGCCAATGGGGGCTGCGGGAAGGGCAGCCAGCACATCCCTCGGTCCACGCTGCTTTTTGCAGCCTCCATTGGCCTGGAGCAGCGAACCGCGGGCAGTGGGAGTCGCGATCGACCAAACCTGCGGACGCAGCAGGTAAACAAACTGGACCGGCCAGCAAGGGGCTTTCCCTGAACCACTGATCTAAAATACTTCTACAGCCCCCATTATCCACAGTATCTGCGAGTCTTCCAGTCTTTTTTGTATTTCTCCATCCCATGCAGTAGAGAAGTGCTACATTCCCCTTTTTTACAGTGGGCAAGTCACTTAGCCTAAGGTCACACAGGAAGTTTATTCCAGAGCAGAGAATGGAACATAGGTCTCAAGTCCTAGGCTACTGTCCTAACCACCAGGCCATCCTTCCTTTCTTCCCTGTATCATGAGGATTGTACTGATGTCATGTCCCCTACAGATCTTAGTGGGACCAGGGAGAGTGAAACTTCTACCTGAAATTTTCCCCAAGCGAAGAGCATTATGGCCACTCCAGCTCTGTTCCAAATTCTAGTTGTCAGTAAACAATTATTTGAATCACAACAATGCATTAAATTGAGCAACTCTTTACCAAAGTCATGAAAAGTAAGTACATTTTTCCTAGTGATACTTAATATCCTGTGTAATTAATAAGGAATTTGTCACTTCTGAAGCACAGTGATCATTTACAAGAAGTAAAACAAACGAACAAAAAAACTACAGTGTGTATGGGGGAGGGAAAGAAATGTAAATCAGACAATTTCATTTAGATTCTTCTCTGTTATTACTGGATAAACTTTCCGACAAGAAAAAAGGATGAGATTCTTCTCCCTCATAGGTCAGCTGGATGGAAAACTGATACTATTTTCTGCTTGTAACAATAGTTGAATGTCTCCGCTGCATCATCCATTACTTTCCCCAAATAAAATTAGATGCACAGCAGCGAGCTAACATAGATCACATACGTTGTTGAGAGGAGTCTCCTTGACTGTGTTGCGTCTTGTGCATTAGCCTTGTCAATGCAATCTTCAGCACACGCAATTAAATAACAGAGATAATAAGAGAAGGTAAAGTCCTCCCAGTTCAGTATTTAGAGCCTTGATCCAGCCAGGTTCATAAGCATGTGCCTAACTTGAGTATAACCCACTGGTGTATGTTACAGGTCCCACTCTGCATCTGATCCGCAGAGGATATGACTCCGTTATAATCCGACCTAGTGGGGCTTAACTGAAGTCCCTGCTTCAATCTACACTGTGTCAGCCAAGATGCTGGCCATCACATAAACACAGGAGTAATTCTATTAATTTATACGAGATGACTTATCTTAAAGTTAGGGAGATGCTTAAGTACTTTGCTGAATTGGGGCCTGAGAAAGACTGCTTATCTTTTAGAAGGAGTGTGCTAAGCATTAGCTCCTTCACCTTTCTTTACTGAGAGGAATTTTGGTAAAGTCTGTCTAAAATGTCACTTCTATCAAAGGATCTCAGCTGCAGACTTGGCTGAGAAGTTTGTTTCAATAGTATCCTGTTTTCACTAAGTGTATCCAAGGCACCCAGGCATAAGATCATTGCTGTAACTTTGCCTCAAAATGGGAAATATGGTGCAAGGGTGGGGTTATCATGTTATGCTCTGAAATAAGGATTGAAGTGAAAGGTTACACAGGAAACTAGTCAAGTGGTAAAGGAAGGACTTGGAAATCCATTTATTCATACCTCAGATAATAATGTTTTGAAATAGCCCTAAATACTGTATTCAGGATGGCCCTTGCAGAGGTCAAGGGCATAAATGACATTTTCTTGCTTTACACCTCCCCTAAATAAAGGAGTCTGCCCCCAGAATTCACATGAGCATTCTGCAGTTATGCAAAATCAATGTAACTTAACATGCCTCTAAGGCCCTGATTCAGCAAGGTACTTAAGAGCATGCTGTTAGGAAAAGGACAGTGATCGGCTGTCCTCTGTGTCCACTGGAGGCAGGACAAATAGTAATGGGCTCAATCTGCAGTAAGGGAGATTTAGGTTAAATATTAGGAAAAACTTTCTGACTATTCAGGTAGTTTAAGCTCTGGAACAGGCTTCCAAGGGAGGTTGTAGAATCCCCCTCATTGGAGGTTTTTAAGAACAGGTTGGACAAACGCCTGTCAGGGACAGTCTGGGTTTACTTGGTGCTGCCTCAGGGCAGGGGGCTGGACGTGATGACCTCTTGAGGTGCCTTCCAGCCCTATATTTCTATATGCTATGGCTAGCTTTAAGCATTGATTCAAATGGGACTGACATACATGCTTAATCACAGGTTTCAGAGTAGCAGCCGTGTTAGTCTGTATTCGCAAAAAGAAAAGGAGTACTTGTGGCACCTTAGAGAAATTTGTTAGTCTCTAAGGTGCCACAAGTACTCCTTTTCTTTTTGCGAATACATGCTTAAGTGCTTTGTGGAATTAGGGCCTTATACAGTAACAGCATCATACCTTTTATTCTTTTCTTTAATTCCTTTGCTAATACAACAGCTTTGCCTTTCCTATTAAAGCTGTGTGTCGGGGCTGACAGCTTTAATAGTATCTCCAAAGCCTGTATCTGGTGGTAGTTCAGAAGATTCCTTCCTTCCTCCTAAGCTAATTACTTTCCATTTTTTCTATAGAGAGCTGCATTTGAAGACAGATGGGCCAATGGCATCTAAAATGCAGGGGCCCAATCATCCTATCCCCAAAAGTATAATCAGAACCACCCCTAGCCCTACAATCAGAAACATTTTGAACAACAAAAGACAAGCTGTGCCTGTTAAAATTAAATCCACAGGCTAAAGCCAGACCTACATTTTTCTATGAGCTTTAAATGACTGTCTTCTTGTTTTCATATCATTGTGAGATTGTGAGCTGATGTACTATATACTGCTTGGTAGAGTTTGGAAAACTATCTTGTACTCTGAAATTTGAAATTCACTTCAAAATGTTGCCGATACAATATTGAGGCATATGCTAACTATGAGAAGGTAATAAAGTTAGAAAAAAAGTTGCACAAAAGTTTAGGGGCTAGATACTCAACTGGTGTGAGTCAACACAGTTTCACTGAAGTGAATAGAACAACACTGATTTAGCCCAGTTGAGCATCTGGCCCTAATGCACCATGAATATTTCCAATCCAATACTAATTTAGATGTTCCATTTAGGCTCCATTCAGGCCAGTCCTCGCTTACAGACAGCCCCCCAACCTGAAGCAAATACTCACCAGCAACCACACACCACACAATGAAAACACTAACCCAGGAACCTATCCTTGCAACAAACCCTGTTACCAACTCTGTCCACATATCTATTCAAGGGACACTATCATAGGACCTAATCACATCAGCCACACCATCAGGGGCTCATTCACCTGCACATCTACTAAGTGATATATACCATCATGTGCCAGCAATGCCCCTCTGCCATGTACATTGGCCAAACTGGACAGTCTCTACATAAAAGAATAAATGGACACAAATCAGACGTCAAGAATTATAACATTCAAAAACAAGTTGGAGAACACTTTAACCTCCCTGGACACTCAAATACAGACCTAAAAGTGGTAATTCTTCAACAAAAAAAACTTCAAAAACAGACTCCAACGAAAAACTACAGAACTGGAATTAATTTGCAAACTGGATACAATTAACTTAGGCTTGAATAAAGACTGGGAATGGACGGGTCATTACACAAACTAAAAACTATTTCCCCATGCTAATTTTTCCCCCTATTGTTACTCACACCTACTCACACACTGTTTGAAATGGGCCATCCTGATTATCACTACAAAAGTTTTCTTTCTCCTGCTGATAATTGCCCTCCTTAATTGATTTGTCTCGTTAGAGTTGGTATGGCAACCCCCATCTTTTCATGTTCTCTGTATCTATCTATCTATCTATCTACTGTATTTTCCACTCCATGCATTTGATGAAGTGGGTTTTAGCCCACGAGAGCTTATGCCCAAATAAATTTGTTAGTCTCTAAGGTGCCACAAGTACTCCTTGTTCATTTAGGCTCCGGTATATAAAAGACATGTTTAATTAAAGATAATTAATCCACTGCATATTCATGACCTGATACCGCAAACACTTATTCGCAAGCTGAACTTTAATCATGTAAGAAGGCCAGTCTACCACAATAGGAGTACTCATCTGTGAAGTTACTCACATGCATGTTTGCAGAACTGGAGGCTTACATGCCTTTTGCAGGGTAGACTCATTCAAACAACGTGATTCAAATCACTGATTTTAATCATAATTCAAATCAGCAAGTGGGAAACCTTCCCTTAAAGCATCGGTTGTACTCTTATTTGTATTTGTACTTTTTAGTTATATTCCTAAGAAAGGTTGATTCTCATTGACTGATAACCATTAAAACATGTTGATTTGCAACTAAATATAGCCTTTATCCTAGATTTGACATTTCTTTTGCTAACCAGGAGAATGCACTTTATCTATATATATTTAAGCAATTAAATAGCTTAATTTACATTTGTTCAGAATCTTAATTACTTTTTATTATGTTAGAAAATGACATTTGATTCAGCTCTTATTTACCAGACGATGAATAATTTTTTACTTGTGATTTGTGTCATGTCACATTTAGATGGAAATTGAAATTCAACTAAAATGCACAAAACCAGCATTTAAAAATTGTTTTCACAGTTAAATAATACTACCTTAAATGTGCTGGATACATAAGAAACAAAATTTATCACAACATGTTTTTATTTTGTTTTTTAACTAACTGATTTATTAAACAGAGGAAATATAATCTGTAGTTAATGAATTGAATTGACTGTTTCTAGTTACCACATCCTTCAAGATTTTAAAGCTAGTAGATCTCACCTTCTCACACCTTGTTTTTATTCATGGCCTGGAAGAGGAAAACAAGCTTTCCTGGTTTTTCACCTCCCAATCGGCCTCTCATCTTTGAATGAACTAATCATTGAACTGAACTAGCTGAATAAATTGAAATGAAGAAAATATTCTCTCTGCACTAAATCTGGTTTAGTATGTCAACAAACTGTGCTTCCAGGGGCTTAGCTAATTACTTCCACAGCTCAGTGCTTCGGTAGCAAACACCATGTACTACTTCAATTTTTTATTTAATTAAATGATTTTAGTAGCTAATAGTAAGTTTAGGACTGAATATAAACTGCCATAATTTCAAATAGGTTTATTTTTAAAAAGAAAAATATATTAATTTAAATTGAAATATCTGATTTAAATATAAAAATCTGATTTTTTTCAAATTGATTTTTATCCACCTGGCCTTTAGTATTTCAGCCATGAATTAAAAAATAACGTGAATCACCACGATACAAACAAATCACTTCTGATTATAACTTTGGACAAAACAGCAGAATTATTTGGACCCTGATTCTGCAAACACTTATGCACATTCTTAACTTTAAACACTTAAGTAATCCAGTGCAGTCAATAGGACTGCTCACATACCTCAAGTTTATCATGTGTGCATGTGTCTGTGGGGCCAGGGCCTTAGAAATGGTGTTAGGGCTTGTCTACATAGGGAAGTAATATGGGTATAAGGTGGGGAGCGAATATAAAGTGCTGTAGTTATACTGATATAACTCCCTACTATGTGAATACTTTTATTCCAATTAAAAGCTCTTCTAGACAGGGAAATTGACCAGCATAGTTGCTGGGAAATGAGCTATTCCTCAATAACTCCCCATGTGTGGAATAAAAGTGACTTCATTCTGGATTAATAAATCCAATCAGAAAGCAGAGTAATTCTGTAATAAAATCACTTTTAATCTGGAATAGTGTCCACACAGGGGAGTCATTCTGGAAAAGCTAAATTATTCTGGAATAGTTATATAAATTTCCCCATATAGACAAGGCTTAAAGTGTCCACATGGGGAGTTACGCCGGTATTACTGCAGTGGGTTAACTATCCTAGTATAATGTCCCGTGTGGACAAGCCCTGCACAAGAAACTCTTTACCAGAACATTAGATCCTCAGACACTTGTGCGTGCATGCACGCACACACACACACACTTAAAACAGTCTTCAATAAATATGATTTAGAGCATACTCTGGCATGCAGAGCCCAATCAATGTAACATGAGGAACATGCACACATCTGTTTGCCGCTTCCTTTGGATCACTAAAAACTTCTTACAGCTCTGCCATGTTTGCCAAATTTTGATTGTTTAAAATAAAGATAGCTGGGATCTGGATACTTCCTTTTAGGGCAAGGTTTGCTGTAACCCCCCATTAATCCTAGCCCAACATCACTAACTTCTATCAAGTAGTTTTAATTGGATCATAAAACATTCAAAAATGAGCCAACGCCAAGACTCCAATTACTCTAAATGTACTAGTTCTATGCAATTTTCTAGTAAAATACTGGAAGCTGTTGGCTTATCTCACTGAGAGGGAAGAAAAATCCATTTTAATGGCAGATAGGTTCTCCAGATTGGTTTGTGAGTTAAAATTAGAACTGAGCATACAATTTCCAATGAATACATTATTCAACATCTTTAGCCCTTCTTTATGCTCATGAACTATCCCTGGACAGACTATAATGTTTATTAATGTGAATACTACACATACCCTGTTTGCTGAATGTTTTATTCAAACAAATTTCAGCCTATGACTATTCTGGATTCATGAGTCACTATTCCAGCTGTGGGATTGTTTGTGTGCCCGGATTGGATGACTGAACATTTATAACTAGGAGCAGGGCCTGAACAAAACAATGGGGCTGTAACAGTAGCTGCCAGAGTCAGTGCATACTGACCCCTATCATGTGACTAGGAGTATTAACTTTTTGTGACCTGGTCCCTGTTACGTATTTGTGGTGAGGTAATAAAGGCTAGCGTCTTACCAGCACTCACTTTGTCTCACTTTTATTACATTAGCAAAAAGGGAGTAAATGAAGGCACCCGAATCCCTTAGTTTTGAAGGGAACCTGCCAGAGAACTGGAGGAGATGAAGGCAGAACTATCAAAAGTTCCTGGAGGCAGTGAAACTGAAGAGGGTGAAATTCTCCATACTGCTACCTGTCGCATGCACAGAGGCACTGGAGAACTACAATACATTCCAATGGGAACATGTAGGAGAATGAAACCATTCAGAAATTTGAAGAACACTTTGATCTGTGCAAGAATGTCACTTGTCAATGACAAATCTTCCTTCGAGAAACCAGCTGTCAGATGGGACCATTGACTATTGTGTTACAGTCCCAGGTAAAGTAAAGGCCTGTGAATATGCACAGTTAACACAGTTCTAATCAGAGAACAAACAGTTTGAGGTATAACTGATAAGTAGGTCAAAGTGAGGTTATTGTGAGAAAATGGACTTGACTTTGCAAAAATGCATGGATATATACAGGACTAGTAGACACTGTGTTTGCCAAATGAAGTAGGTTCCGACCCAAAGCCCACTGCAGTCAGTGAAAGGCTTTCCCCTCACTTCAACTGATAGTTGATCAAGTCCAGTGTTAGTAACTAATGAACCAAAGTGCATCTAATTAAAAAATGTACACCCAAGGCACAGAGACAGAGTACAGGGCTAAACAAATGGTAGAATCAAGATCTGTTTGCAATAAAGAGGGAGGCAATCACAACATGACAGATGTTCAGGCTCCATGGATGCAGCGTCATGCATGCAATAAAAGCAACCATTTGGCTAAAATGTGTTAGTCTCAGCAGAAACTGCAGAGAATTACCAAAGGAAAACCCATGCGTGAACATACAGCTGGAGAACAAGGCTCTGATGATGCTGCGGAAACGGGAGTTCTTTGTCGGATCTTCGAATACATTTACAAAACAATGTTCCACAACAGATTGATTTGCGCCACTGGAAATAAACGAACAAAAAGTGAATTCCAGACAGACACTGGAGCTGAGTGCAACATAATTAATTACAGCAAGTACTTAGAAAAAGATAGGTGACCGCCAAATGTAAAAAAATGCCCTTGTTTCATATACGAAGCACAAGAAGAGAGCCCTTTGGCAAAGTCTTACTGGCACCTCTGCATAAGGACAGATACCACTGAGCAGAGACTGAAATAATGGATGAGGAAGTTGTTATGTGTGCTTGGCTTGAACTACAGTATGCAAATGCATCTGGTCACACATGTTAGAGCACTTTACAATTCAAACCCCTATAGACTAGACTGTGGGGCCGTGTAGACAAGCCCTAAATCTGTTCCCCTCTGAAATCAATGGTAAAACTCTCTGCTGGTCTTTTCAGTTCCCAATAGACTTGCCTGTCACCCTCCATCATTCTTGTCTCATCTCTTCCAATCCATCAGCCCGTTCCTTCTGTAAAGGGCACCCTTTTTACTCATCTTTATTGCACAGTAAAACTCTTTTCTCTTTCACGTATTACAGCTTTGAAAATATTGGACCAAATTCTCTGCTGAAGTCACTGAGCTGCACCTAGTTACACCAGCAGAAAATCAGGCCTAGTCTTCAGATGTTACAATAGCGGTTGCATTTAAAACCGTTTTTCTTTGTTCTTAGCAAACAGAAAATGTTAAGAATTTGCCGACAAGTCCTAGCAAAGAGCTACAGCCTGAATCAGCCTTTGTTTGGCTTATATAGCTGATTAATTTTTATAACATCAGACTTCCTTGGATACATCCCAATAACCACTGTTCGAACTAGTGTGGTTCTTCTTAAAAAGTTTCTTCCGTTCTGAGAGAGACTACTGATTCTGGCAGTATTTTCCAGGTTTAATTATAATCATTCCTAGGTCTTATACAGCACTTTTCATCCATAGCTCTCAAAGTGCTTTATAAAGGAGGTCAGTATCATTATCCTCATTTTACAGATGGCGAAACTGAGGCACAGGGCGATGACGTGACTTGCTCTAGGTCACCCAGCACACCGGTGGCAGAAGCAGAAATAGAGCTCAGGTCTTTTATGTGCCAATTCTGTGCCCCATCTGCTGGACCACACTGTTGCCTGATAGGTAACATCTCTCAGACTGGTAAAATTGTTCAAACTGAAATGTGCAGCAACTTAACAGTACAAGCCTTATACCCTTACTTAAGGCCTGATCCAATTGCCGTAGGATCAGTTGGAGCCTTTCCATTGACTAGCATCATCATTGGCCCAGGCCCACAATGCCAACACAGGAACAAGCTAGGAAATGGTGCTGGTGTGGGGTTTTATATGGAATCAGATTTTCCTTCAGAGACGTCAATATTCTGTTCTCACCGTGACAGGTAAAACTGTGAGGATCCCCTCCACCCCCGGAGCTAAACATTGCTTCACTTTGATTTGCAGTCCCACATGAGCAACCCAGTTATTGATAAACTCTCAGCAGCACTGGTATGTCCACAGTAACTGCACTGAAATCTGGGTTCCTGAAGGATGGGCTTATGGCCTCTGTTATTTCTATGTTACAACTTTGAAGTGCTACCGTGGCAGCTGACAAGGAACCCTCCTCACCATGGTAACTCCAGGCTGCAGCATAGTTGGAAGTGTGTGTATGTTTCCTGCCCCCTCTTCTTCACTTGCTCAGACAGGCTACATTGCCTTTTTGTCATGCTTTCTTACAGCCCTTTATTGACTCTTCCCCTTTTATGATCTTGAAGGGGCAAAAGTTGCTTGGCTGCTTAAACAGCTTAAACTTGGCCACTTGAAAATGTGAGGATAAAAGGAATCAATATGAATGCAGAAATGGGCAAGTTACTTCAACTCTCTGTGTTTCTGTTTCCCCTCATGGCCTTTGTCTGTCTTCTCTGTTGAGTTTGTAAGCACTTGGAGGCAGAGACCTGTAGGTGTACAGAGCCTTGCACAACTGGGCCCCTTCGTCAGTTAGGCCTCTAGTCCAGTGGTTCCCAAACTTGTTCCGCCACTTGTGCAGGGAAAGCCCCAGGCAGGCCGGGCCAGTTTGTTTACTGGCCGTGTCCGCAGGTCGGCCGATCACGGCTCCCAGTGGCCGCGGTTCGCTGCTCCAGGCCAATGGGAGCTGCTGGAAGCAGCGTGGGACCAGCCCGTCCAGCCAGGAGCTTTCCCTGCACGAGTGGTGGAACAAGTTTGGGAACCACTGGACTAGTCAATACTATAATATAAGTAACAGTAATTCCGCAAAATACCAGACTTATGTTATCAAATACCTGTGCTTTGTTACGTATCAGTAGATTTATACGTGTCTCTGCATTTACATACAGTGCATTTAGAACATGGACAATAAGTTCTCAAGCTTCTATTGAATAATAATAAAATTATAAAATAAAATAATACCAATCAATAGCTCATATGCTCCATGTAAAGCATGAAAGAAAAACTCAAGCAGGAATCAAACAGGGCTAGTTTTTCAGCTGGCATACATCAGCAGTCAGAGCTGTGCAGATTACCACCAGCTGAGTACCATATACATTTTCTGCCTGGGTTTTTTCCTGTATCACAGACTATTGTCAAAAAAAGCCGCAAAGGTGCAACACCTCAGCAGAGCCAGTGTGACAGATGATTGGCACTGAAGTCACCATGCAGTCAGACAAAAGTGAATTTGTGCTTCCAGTCTATTCTTGCAGCAGCGTCACTATGGAGGCGTGGGGGAACCCACAGCTCATACAATCACTCTCATGCAGTAGGGAGACTTGCAAGAGCTGTGTCTCACACACACTCAGTGGGGATGATATTTGGGGGGTTTTCCTTTTCCTCTAGCAAAGCTGTAAAAGCTTTCCTTTCCTTTCCAAATGCTGGTTGGAACACAGGGAATGTGCAGGCACAGGCCTATCAGCTGAAGTGTGGCAGGACCTCTCATGGCAGGAGCCAGGAAATCGTACTCCAAAGTCTCTCCCGCCCCAGCTGACAACAGTGGCAGCTATAGAGGTTCATTTTTCTAAAGCATTTTCTTTCAGGAGAGGCAGTGCAGTCTACAGGAGTGCACACATGCTTCAGAGTCCTGATCCTGCCTCTGACGCTGTCTTGTGCTATGACCTTGGAGGAGTCCTTTCAACACACTGCCTGAGGTTTCCCCATCTGTGAAATGGGAATATTCTGCCTCATTCATCTATTATACCGTAATAGCTGTGATTTGACAATAGCTTTGGGATACAAGATAAGATTGCTGTGTGCTAGTTCCCATTACCGTAGGACGGACTCTCTGCCCTACATCCAGACCCAGTCAGTGTGAATCAGTTTATAAACTCCACTTATGACTCATGTTTAAAAAAAAGGCCTTTGGAAAACAAACATTATGTTAGCTACTTCCTCTCTTTCTGTGCGCCCAAAAAATATCTACACTCAGCGAGTACACATCATCCGGAGCAGACTGTAGAGCATTTCTGTCTTTCTGATCTCAGTATGTGCTGGTATGAGAGATTATCAACAAGTTACTTCTTTCATGACAAGGGTTCTTTTGATTACATGTGTCCAGTTCTCAGTGACATGCTGCTGACACACAGGGGCTGGAAAACACATGGATTTGGCCAGCTAAGAATTGCCTCAGCATTACTGAGCTCCAAGTTGTCACAGAGCTCACACACTGATTCTCCACAACAACAACAATCTACACAATGGATCCATGCAACAGTGTTTGTACAACACCTTGCACAAAGGGGTCCTGTCCATAACAGGGTAATGGTGTCTGAGTGGTTTTTCACTGACTCTTGGTTTCTTCGGCTAGCACGAGGTTCTCCATTATGGCTGAAATTTTCGGAGGAGTAAGGGAGCTAGGTGACTGACCCCCACTCAATTTCAAAGGGAATCCCTTTAGGCCCTTTCAAAAATCCCAGTTTAAAATGCCAACATTTACCTGCAGCTGCCACAGAGTGATATCCTGCAGTACTTCTCTGTTCTCACAATGGAGACTCACTGCAGAATCTCAGCTCCCTCTCTGTGATGTCTGGGGGCACACTCTGATTTTAATAGTGATCACTCTGCACAGGAACATGGGAGAAACACTTCAGTGTATGCACATACATTATGGTCTAAATTCTGCAACCCCTCACCTACACTGCATATTACTTATGTGTTCCCACCACCGTCCCTGAGACTGCTCATCATGAAAAAGCCTTCTACCATCAGGCCCCAGATAACTGAGCATTCCAAAATTTGTGCATAACTGAATTTAGAGCCTGATGCTGTAATCCTGGCATGAGCCACCTCCGTCCCCCAACTCCCACTGCCTTCCATGGGAGTTTGGGGAATAAAAGGTGTCCGGGCCCTAAGCCTTTGTCACCAATTTCTAAAAGGGTGGGGAGAGGCGGTAAAAGGGAGACAAAGAAAGCACTGCATTTGAACCAAGGAAGACATTAAGAAAAATTGAACATCTGAGTCCCAAGTGTGCAATATTTAATTTTCTCAGCTAGCCCATTGCTGGCAGAAGGAAGAATCAAAGCTTTATACATAATGTACGACTTTCAGAAGTGCAAAAAGAATCAGTTCCTGAATTCCTTAGTACAGAAAGTGGAGCCAATGAAACAGCCCATAGCATGGGACCAATCTACCATGCATGTAATATTGCTACTTCATTCAGGAATTGACAATTGTTTCCTTTGCATCAAGCAAAATAGAGGCTTTGGGTGAAGTCCTGGCTCACTAAAGTTAATGACAAAATGCTCATTGCCTTCAATGGGACCAGCATTTCACCCTTTATTGAACTAACTAGAGTAAAAGCTGCAGAATGATCAGTGAAGTGGCTTTATTTATGGAGTGTTACTGGATGTTTACTGGATATCAGTCTATTTAAAGGTTTCAGAGTAGCAGCCGTGTTAGTCTGTATTCACAAAAAGAAAAGGAGTACTTGTGGCACCTTAGAGACTAACAAATTTATTAGAGCATAAAATTTCATGAGCTACAGCTAAGTGAGCTGTATGAAGCTGTATGTATAAAGCTTATGCTCTAATAAATTTGTTAGTCTCTAAGGTGCCACAAGTACCCCTTTATGCTCTAATAAATTTGTTAGTCTCTAAGGTGCCACAAGTACTCCTTTTCTTTTAAAATTCTATTTAAAATACCACACTCTAACTTTACGGGTATGCCATTCTGCTATTTCTGTTGAACACTCTTGCCAAGTACCTTTCTGATACCCAAATGGAGTAATAAGCCTTGCTGTCTCTATACAACCATTGTAGAAATATGAAGCTCATATCCACATGTTTCAAGTTTCAGCAGGGCAGATTCAGCATTTCATCATTCCAAAGGAGACAAATTGTTTCCCCTGCAGGTTACTAAGTGTGGATCATTCAGATGAGACATTGCAGATCAAGGTCTGGTGTTCACTCTAGGGACAGTAAATATCCTGTGGCCTTTCTTGTGAGAGTAGGTATTTTCCCACAAAACTCCTACAAGTGCACACACCCACAGAAACACAGCTGTGCAGTATACTCTGTGCCACTTCATGATTGCCTTCCATTCCAGAGGACACTACTTCAGCGTTACTGGAGTAGGTAATTTTTTATTTATTAAACCTATTTCTAAGATGCCCATTGCTACAGTACCTGGGCACCCTTCATACTACACGTAACTGAGGAAGAACATTTCCCCCCGCTAGGGAAGAGAGCTTTCCATCACTTCATCTCAACTGCTTTCTGAAAGGATACACTAAATCTGATTGAGACTCAATGAAACTTTACAGGCCTGACAACCTAGACAAATGTTACAAAAAGGTCCTGGCGGATCTGTCAGTAGTTAATTCCACAGTGGATGGATCACTTGATAATTACTTGTTCTGTTCATTCCCTCTGAAGCACCTGGCAATGGCCACTGTCAGAAGACAGGATACTGGGCTGGACGGACTTTCGGTCAGACCCAGTATGGTTGTTCTTACGTTCGTATGTATATTCACAGCCAAGTGCCCTCTGCTGAAGAGCACCCTGATTCCAGATGCCCAGAGTTCAACCTGCACTAAAAGCCAAAGTATCCTCATTCATTTCAAATGCTGCGACTTTACAGAAGACCTTTGAATTGCCCCTGGAATTGAGCTTGGCAGCAGCCTCAGAATCACATGCTGTTGTTAGCCAGCCCTCCTTAGAAAGTGCCCTGCAGCATTCTACACTAGCTGCAGCTTCTGGGAAGCCCTAAATCAAGCCAGTTGAGCATAACACATTACTCTAAACTGAAGGTGTGACGGCATGGACAACAGTCGCTAGATCCACAGCTAGGAGGAAAGAATGCAATACCATGGCCAGCTGTGGGTGAAAAACACCTTGCTGGTCTCTCCTGCTCTCTAGAAGCCGGGCTGAGGACAGTAAGACTGAGAACATGCCACATCTTAACACACTTGAGGGCAAAGTAACAAGCCCTGCTGCTTCAGCAAAATACTTCTCCTTGCCAACAGACATCATTTCTGTCTGATGCCAATGGAACCTAATTCTGCTACTCGCATTTTTATCTAGGCTTCTATGTTGGCTACAAAGTGGGTATCAGGCCAACAGTTTTGTCTGGGCTTGGTAAGTAGATCAAAGAGCTGGGTGTCACCAGTTTATCTTTGTGATTGGCTTGTTACATGTGCCCTTTAAACCTTTGCCTTTTAGCTGCTGGGAGCGTGTTTTGTTCTCTTTGCAAACTGATACTTGTTTAGGGAAAAATCCTTGTTTTGCTCTGTTTAACTCTGAGAGAGAAGGTCTAAGAGAACACTCTGGCAGCTAACTCTGTATCTCCCATGCCAGGATAAGGCATTTCTGCTGAGAATGTTTACTCTGTAATTCAAGGTGGTTGGTCAACAGAAGAAGGGTGAAATGATTTGATGGGCTTTGGGAGCCTTGCTAACTTTGTCCTGAGAATAGAGAAGAAGGCCAGAATCTCTCCCGCTCTTCCAGGAACTTTGTGTTGCTCCTGCAATGAAACTCAGTCCTCATTGTCTAGCTGAGAATTCCCCAATGCAGGGAAACTCTGGGATGTGGCATAAAGTGGAATAGCTGGCTCCTATGCCAATTGCCTCCAACACCACTGGAGTAGGAAGAGGTACATTGTGGGGGAGGGGTGTTATAAGTGGGAAGGAGTAGGGCAAAGTGCATCAAAACTTCACCAATTCTAAGCTGATGCATGGTTCCATAAGGGTCTTTGCTGGCTGGCATGAGTTAGAGCAGCCTACGGGTTATTAACTTACAATAATGGGACTAGGCTGACATAAATGCACCATGAGAATCAGGGAAGTGTAACTTGCTCCCTGATCACCTGCATGTCCATTGTGGAGAGGAGATCAGTATCTGGAGAGAGGATCTCTACAATATAATCCATGCAACATCAGCTCTTCCTTTTCTCATTTTTAGTTTTAAAATAAACAATCTCTGATTAAACCCATTCTGTCTGCTTCTGCAGCAGACCCATGTAGAATTTATATCACTGACTATTTTGTGCACCTGACTGTGGGCCCAATCGAAAGCCTAGGAAGTCAATGGGAGTCTTTCCCTTGACTGCAGTACACCCCGGCTCAGGCCTTATGTGTAATTTTGCATTCTCTTTCCTGCAGCTAAGCGATAATCAAAGTATTTTTTTAAATCCTGAATTTTAATTGGTTTAACAAATCGCTTCCATTTTCAACATTCTAGAGTGCATCATGGTTCCTGAATTTTGATTAGCTGAAGGCATGCAGAACTTTTAATACTTAAGCAAAAATACTATAACTTCCTTTAAAACACATCAAATAAAGAAAATCAACATTAATGTTTTCGTTAACATTTTGGGGGAAGAAGTATCGTAGAATAAGTGCTATGTGCCTCTCTGTGAGCCATGGCTAGAGCACAGGATTCCACAGTGTATTTTCCTTGTATATCTTCTGCTATATCTTGCATTAACACTGTCCTTGGCTCTAACCTTTGATTTGAAGAGCAAGCAGCTCTGTTTACCTGAGGACAGAACCTTGTCTACGCCCTTTAAATGACATCAGCTGAGTGAAGTCCATTTTTATGCCCAAAGTCAAACTTCCTGAATCCCCTGTTTTACAGGGCTTATCTTCCCCTCTCTAATCAATGTGAACCAGACACCACTGGCAAACCTAGGCAGCCTGAACTAGGACAAACCCTTAATATTCCCAGCTGTGAAAACATCAGCACATTTTTCAAACTTGGGTAGATAAAATTAGACCCCATATTCATGCACCTAAAGAGTCTGCCTGATTTTCAGGAGCGACACTCAACGAGGCAAGGTCTTGCAAAAAAAAATAGTATGTGATTGTGTAATTAAAGTCTAGTGCAAACGCACAAGGCAGCTGAAATAGGGTTGGATAGGGCTGTGGTTCTCAAACAGGGCTATGGGTACCCCTGGGAGTACTCAGAGGTCTTCCAGGGGGCACATCGACTCATCTAGATATTTGTTTTTATGTAGCCTAGTTTTACAACAGGCTACATAAAAAGCACTAGCCAAGTCAGTACCAACCAAGATTTCATACAGACAATGACTTGTTTATACTGCTCTATGTACTGTACACTGAAATGCAGGTACAATATTTATATTCCAACTGATTTATTTTATAACTATATGGTAAAAATGAGAAAGTCAGCTGTTTGTCAGTAATAGCGTGCTGTGACACTTCTGCACTTTTATGTCTGATTTTGTAGTTTTTAAGTGAGCTGAAACTTGGGGGTACGCCAGACATATCAGACTCCTGAAAGGGGCATAGTCATCTGGCAGGTTGAGAGCCGCTGGCATAGGAAACCTTAATACTGCCATTTCCTAACTTCTGAGTACTTGACTTTGCAACCTCAATGTTTCTTTAACATTTGGGTTTGTGTATGTGTGTTATTAATATAGGTTGTTAAAATGTAATCAAAACTAGTTCATCAGTCATAAACGGAGCTTAGAGACCATGCTGGAAAATGCTATACATCCATCTCTTGATAGAAACGTGAACTTCACCGTGGTCTCCATTACATCACAGTAGCTCCAAATCCTGGGATCGTTCTTGGATACTATTTGCTTAATTATTACATTGTAAAATGTATCACAGGCAATGGGAGTAAATCAGTAATTCAAAAATCAAGTTAATCATCTCCAAATCATGCTAATAGTATTATATGAATAACACAGGTTGGATTAGTAAGCAACCAATCAAGACACACTCCTCCCAGAGCCTGGAAAGTATTTTTTATGCAACATGTACTTATATTTGACCGTGGAGTTATTGCAGCCCCAGGCTCCACACGCTGATTCATTAAGGTCTATATTTTACCATCGGTCAGTCTGAAGACGCCGTCATACTGTGTCTTTCGGATGGCTGGTTGTTGACAGGAACGGCTGTATTTATCATTTCAGCGTATGGCTACTGAAAATGCCTCAAGTGCAGAATTAAAATGACAGGCCCAATTTTATCATCAGTATGCTAAGAGCTAGAATTCCCTCTGTCCACCAGCACAAGACTCTGCTTAGGTCTTACCATAAAACCATCTCATCTCCCATGAGGACCATGCTTAATGGGCCTGCTGCCAGAATGGGAAGGAAGGCAAGATCAAGGTAATTAGCAGCAACTGTCATGGATGGCAGGACACTCATCTGTGAGAGCCTAAGACACCCTTCATGTTAGTTGATCAACAGACTCATGTGGCACCCTAGAAGCTCTGTTCATAGATTTCATCGTCGTCTGATCTCCTGTATAATGTAGGCTATTACACTCCACCCAGCAATTCCAGCAGTGGAAGGAATTATTCTTCTCTCCTACGTGAGTGAGTACTACTGGGCCAGGTAATTTGTGGTTGAATTAGAGCATATCTTTTAGAAAGACATCTCATCTCAATTTAGAACTGCATTTTCTAAACTGACTGTGGGTGCCCAACTTGAGACCACATAAAGGGGCCTGATTCTCAGAGAGTGGGTGACGGTACTCAGCACTTTCAGGAAATCAGGCCCTGATAAGGTATATCAAGATGGCACCCAAAAAGTGCTCCAAATAATAAATTTACCATGTTCCTTGACTAGCTGTTCTAATGATTAGTGGTCCTGAGGGTTGGAAAGTTGCATTTTATTTCCAATTTGAACGTTTCTAACTTCAACTTCCAGCCATTCGCTCTTGTCATGTCTTTGTTCCATGCCTTTTTATTACTGAAAATGATTTACATCAGCAAATCAGCATAACGAAACCAAGGTTAGAGAGATTATTCTTCATGCCAAAAGAATTGATCAGACATGTCATTTCAAAGTTCTCAGCAGTACCTTATCCATTGGATCCTTCTTTTTGCTTTCTGTCTCTGGTTGTTTCCAACCAGCGGAGGAAGGATATATATATAGTCAGTGATGAGCTGCCAAAATCTTAACAACCGGTTCCCTCCTCACCCCACGAGGGGGTCGTGGCCCGTCCCCGCCCCCTGGGACTCCTGCCCCATCCAACCCCCTGCATTCCTTGATGCCGCCCCCTGGGATCCCTGCCCCACCACCCCTCTCCCCGTCCCCTGACTGCCCCCAGAACTGGGCAGGAGGGTCTTGCGGGCCACCATAGTGGGTGCCCACCCCACCCCTAAGAGCCAGAGGCACCTGCTGGGGGGCGAGGTGGGGAGTCCCGGAGGTGCTTACCTGGGGCAGCTCCCAGGAAGCAACCAGCAGGTCCCTCTGGCTCCTAGGGGTGGGGAAGCATAGCTGGGGGGGAGCAGGGGGAGCGGGCGCTCCCCCCACTGATCACATCAAAAGTGGCGCCTTAGGCGCCGACTCCCTGGGTGCTCCGGGGCTGGAGCCCACAAGGGGAAAATTTGGTGGGTGCAGAGCCCCCACCGGCAGCTCCCTGCCCCGCGCCTGGTCCCAGCTCACGTCCGCTCCGCCTCCGCCTCCTCCCCGAACACGCCGCCCCGCCCTGCTTCTCCGCCCCCCCCAGTTTCCCGCAAATCAGCTGTTCGGCAGGAAGCCAGGGAGGGCTGAGAAGCAGGCGGCAGCTTTGTGCTCAGGCCCAGGGAGGCGGAGGTGAGCTGGGGCGGGGAGCGGTTCCCCTGTGTGCCCCCCCGGGTTACCTGCTGCGGGGCGGGCGGCCCTCCTCGCGCCCTCCCCAGCTCCCCTCCGCTCCGCCTCCCTGGGCCTGAGCGCGAAGCTGCTGCCTGCTTCTCCGCCCCCCGGCTTCCCGCCGAAGAGCTGACTAGTGGGAAGCCGGGTTGGGGTGTGGTGGAGAAGCAGGGCGGGGCAGAGCGAAACTCAAGGCAGGGCGTAACTCAAGGGCGGAGGCGGAGCGCAGGTGAGCTGGGGCCGGGCGTGGGGCGGGGAGCTGCCGGTGGGGGCTCTGCACCCACCAAATTTTCCCCATGGGAGCTCCAGCCCCAGAGCACCCATGGAGTCGGCACTTAAGGCACCACTTTTGGCAGGTTAAATTTAGAAGCCCTTTTAGAACCGGTTCTCCCTCATGGAACAACCGGTTCTAAAAGGGCTTCTAAATTTAACAACCAGTTCCAGCGAACTGGTGCGAACCAGGTCCAGCTCACCACTGTATATAGTAAGGTAGAGGAATGGCAGCCTAGAGCCCTGGTTTCTTTTCCTGGTGTTGACAAAAACTTCCTGTGTGACCTTGCACCAGTCACTTAAGCACAAACATTAAAAGTGGACCCCAATTTTAAGTGTCATATTTTGGGTGCCCTTTTAAAAATTGTGCTTTATCCTCCAAGCCCCTGGGGATAATAATAATATTTCAGGGGTCAGCAACCTTTCAGAAGTGGTGTGCCGAGTCTTCATTTATTCACTCTAATTTAAGGTTTTGCGTGCCAGTAATACATGTTAACGTTTTTAGAAGGTCTCTTTCTATAAGTCTATAATACATAACTAAACTATTGTTGTATGTAAAGTAAATAAGGTTTTTAAAATGTTTAAGAAGCTTCATTTAAAATTAAATTAAAATGCAGATCTTATCAGTTTAGTGTGATCCCTGCCTTTGCTTTTCCTTGCTGAGTTTTCCAACATCTGGCATGTATTTGGATACTTTAAGCTGCACACAGTCTTCTGAGTGATCAGTTGTTAACCGGCTCTGAGAGGGACAGAGGACAGATTTCATGTGTGAAAATACCTGTTCACACAGGTATGTGGATCAAAATGCTGAAAGCATTGCAAACGCAATTTTCTTCAAACAGTTAAATTTCACTGGCAGGGACGTCCAGCAGGTCAGAATAGATGCCCCGTGATCTCTCTCGATAGCTTCAAGTGCACTCCGCAGATCTTCAAACTTTGATGCCCACAATTCTGAGCTTTTTAACTGAATGAGCTGCATTTCGAAATCTTCAACACCCATCCACTGAAATGCAGACAAATCCAAGTTGCTTTCGTTGAACTTTTCAGGTTTAATTACAAAAGAAAGCACTGGGCCAAATCACTGGAAGTCTTGAAATCTGTCAGAAAATTCTGATTCTAGTTCTTGCATGTACATTCAAATCTCAACGTCAAATGCAGTGCGCTGTTCCACGTGGCGTGATAGTGATGTAAGCAGCAAATCAGGACTTTAAAATATCCCAGTACAGTGGTGCTGAAACAATTTTTAAGGTGGGGGTGCTGAGCTGTGCACCCTCTTGCTCCTGTCTGCACCCCTCACTGCCTCAGGCTGGGGCCAGTGGTCCACAGCTGGGGGTGTCTGCAGAGCACCGGACTGGTGGCCAGGACCCCAGGCCAGCAGAGCCCCTGGACCGGTGGCTGGGACTCGGGGCTGGCAGCAGGCTGAGCAGGGCCGGCAGACAGAACCCCGTTGGCAGGGGGCCATTGGCTGGTACCCCAGGCCAGCAGCGGAGCCCCCGGACCAGTGGCCAGGACCCGGGCAGTGTGAGTGCCACTGAAAATCAGCTTGCGTGCCGCCTTTGGCACGTGTACCATAGGTTGCCTACCCCTGTAATATTTGCTTAATTCACTTTCTTTGGAAAGTGTTTTGAGTTCCTCAGATGGGGCCTGATCAAAAACTTGTTGAAGTCAATGGAAAGATTCCCCCTGCCTTCAATCAGCCCTGGATCTGATCTGTGTAAAGCACGTCTAGAGAGAAAATCTGTATTCAGTTCCCAGTGCTGCCACAGGTGCCTTGTGTGACCTCAGGCAATCGTTTACTTCCTCTGCATTTCAGTGCCTTGTAACAATCCTTCCTCCCACCCTTCATCTGTCTTGTCTCTTCAGAGTGTAAGCAATTTGGGGCAGGGACTGCCTCTCACTACCTGCATGTACAGAACCTAGCACAAGGAGGCCCTGATCTCTTTTGGCAACGCTAGGCACTACTGTAATAGAAAGTAACTTAAAGGTTTGCTGAGCCCCCTTTAGATTGTTCACCAACCCCTGTCTCTTCCTCCATCATATTCTCATCTGACAGAAAAAGGCTTTCCTATTTGGTCTTTGAACTGTATTTAAAAGAAGTGCAACCAGTGGAGACACTTCATTGCAAATGAGCAAAGAGATGTTTGGCACTGATTCACAACTGCAGCGATTTAGCGGCAGGTTGACCTCCACACCATTTGCTGAAAGACTCTCGCCAGGCCTGCTGATTGCTGGCGCCAGAGGGCAGGTAATTTTGTGACAGGGAAGAAGGCTATGGGAAAGAGAACAGAATTCCCAGAATACCCTTCACTTTTTCTTCTTGTTACACAGAGTTGTTTATATAAATAAAGTGGAAGCAGATTAATGGTGTTCTCTAGCTAATGTGATGACTGCCAAGAATGAAAACCAAGGTTTAGAAACAGGCAGTGTTAGAACCTGCAGGGCTGAAAGCAGGATTCAGGGGGGTTCTGGGCTGCTGACACTTCCGCATCATCACTGGAGGCTTAGGCTGGGCTCCCATGGGAGGACATTGTGAGGCTGGGCTTGGCAGGAAGTTCTGCCCAGCAGGACCAGAGTGGCAGCCCCTCACAGCCACCTGATTGGCTGATACCAGTATATAAACCAGGAAGCCATGAAGGGGAGCTGTCTGATCAAGAACACAGACTGCCTGTCTGTCTCTGCTCTAGACTCTGCTTGTGATAGACCCTAGACTCTGGTCTCTGACCCTGGTTTGTCCTCAGCTTTGTTGTTCAATTGCTGTCTGTAATGTGGTGCCTGTCCCCAATCTCCTGGTAACCTGCCTCTGCCTGCCTCCTGACGCCTAACTTCAATTCACCCAAAAGGCACCTCTCAGACTCTGACCCCAATACCTGACTCAGCCCGACTCCTGCTACGATCACTAGGTCTGACTACTCTTGTCCCTGTCATGACAGTTTGCTGAGACTATCTGCATCCTCCTCAATCCATCCAACCCCTTCACAGATGATGGAAGGGACGGGCTGTCCTCCAACCAGTGGCTCCCTAAGGTCACCTGTCTGCAGGCGGAGAATCATGCTACACAGTGTGGACCCAAAGCACAGGTCCTGCGCGAACAAATAGACCGGTTCAGATGTCACAGGCCACTGCCGAGGCCCAGCCCCTATGCAGGAGAAGCAGCGACACTACATGTCCAAATAGACTGTGCATCACCTGCACTACCCCCTGCAGTGCCACTGCCCAACTGGATGATTGGAAATTCTGAGGTTTCCTGAACCAATGCCAGCCGCTCTTCCTGCTCCACCCCTTAGTGTACCCCACAGACCAGACTGAGGTGGGACTAGCACCCAGCCTGCTCTCCAGCAAAGAGTTCCATTGGGCCCTGTGCTCTCCAACTGGGGTGCCTTCATGACAATCTTCAATGACCCACACCGCATCCACTCGGCAGAGGCTGCCTTCTGGAAGCTTTGCCAGGGGCAAGAGCCAGCCACCTCCTACGCCACATGTTTCCAATGGCTCGTGGCTGATGCTGAATGGAATGAGGCAGCCCATCTTTACCCGTTCTGGTGGGGGCTCAATGTTGAGCTACAAGACGAACTAGCCCGGGTCAAAACCTCACCCATCTAGCCATATTTATTGACCTCGCCCTGCACACTGACTCTTGTTTTCATGAACAGCCGGAGGAAAGGAGAGTTGGCTCAACACCCCCATGCCCACCTTCCACATTGAGACCTGTACAACTGAGTCCTGAACCCATGCAGGTCAGGCTGGGTCACCGACGTCAGAACCCGGAGGAGAGAGCATGTCAACAACAGCTGAACCTGCAAGGGACCAGGACACACCTCCTGCCCAGCTCAGAAGAACTCAGGAAACAGACCAGACCAGCCCCAGGACAGCCCAGACTCTTAGGAACTACACTGCTGCATGTACATGAAAGAACCAGACAATGACAT
The DNA here is from genome assembly GCF_009764565.3 of Dermochelys coriacea. NCBI lineage: Eukaryota > Metazoa > Chordata > Testudines > Dermochelyidae > Dermochelys > Dermochelys coriacea. Next base: position 132,298,041 of record NC_050072.1, read on the forward strand.
TGATGGAATGTCCTACAGGAGCTATTTTCTGCAAGGTCCCTACCTCTTACTTGGTCACCAGATGGCAAGCAAAGTATGCACACTCACCGCCTCCACTAACAAGCACTTTGCGTATTTTAAGGATGAACTGGCCAGTTGAATCACAACAAAACAGTACAATGTCTAACTGCAGCTGAACAGTGTCTTCCCTGGCGTAGTGTACTTGAAAAAGAATTGCACTGGAAAAAGGCCTCGTATCTCTTAATTCTACAATGCCCTTCACATGCAGGCTTCCAACAGCTGCACTTAACTATTTTGTACCTTGGATATTTTCTGTTGTACAAATATAAACTAATGGTGAAGTGTGTGTGTAACTTTAAGCATGGCACTCGTCTCATCCCATTGAAGTCAATGGGACAACTTGTGCTTTAACATTACATATGTGCTTCAGTGCTTTGCTGGATAGAGGTATTACTATAGGTACTACTGGTTATAATAACTGAACTTCTACTATAGAAGTTTCTTCATAGTTTATTGGTGGTGGGTGAATATTTTCAAAAGGATTCAGACACTCTGGGTGGTTCAGAAAAGCCTACGGAGAACTCTTTGGTCTAGATATTGCAGAAGAATAGATTCTGCCATAAGATTCCCATTATTTCCTTTGGCCAGTTCAGATAATCTTTAGGAAAGGCCCCTCTCTTTGGTCTTCAGTGTTACTTCTTCAGGGGTAGGATAAGTCAAAATGGACAAAAGGAAATATTTCACCGTACAACATATAATTAGCTGGTGGAACTCATTGCCACAGGATATTGAGGCTACAAACTTAGGAGGATTCAAATATCCAAAGACATTTAGATGGAGAACAAGAATTTCCAGAGTTGTTAGATGAAATCCTTTAAAAGTGGTGGAAGGCTATAAGCAGTCATGCTTCAGAACTGAATTTTCTGCAGGAACAGTCTTCCATTGGGAAATCCTGATTCAACAAAATAAAAATGTAGCAATTTTGTCAAAGTTTTCAACAGGAAATGACCAAAACTTTTCGTTTTGATACGGCCAAAATGTTTTGTTTGGACTTTATCATTTTGACTTTTATGTTATGTTATATTGTAATATAAAGGTAAAAAAATTATAATTTCAGGATATTTTGTTTCATGAAAAATTCCAACATTAACTTCATCCTGATTTGGGACTAAATGAAATTTCAAAAGCTACGTGCATGAAATATTATTCTCTCTTAGTTTGATGAAACTGGAAAGCAACTTTATTTTTTGTTTGATAATAAAAGGAAACTGCTTACTCAAATAAATCATGATCATCAACTTATATGGCATCCCCATTACTGGACGTTTGCAACCATGGCAGTCCATTCTGTATGATCCTCTGCTGACATTATACAAACTTGTCTCACTCCTTCTCTCTTGATCTCTGTTCTGTATTTTCATTTCCCATTATAATCTCCTTCTGATTTCAGTATAATTGTTTTATTACTAGGAGTTCATATCCATCAATCCCTACAGTTTATAATATGTTGAGCAATTTCAAGTGGTAGTGCTTGTCAAATAATTTTTGGGAATCAATAAAACACAAGTATACTGTTTTCTCTATTTCAATTGATGTTTGTAATATAAACTTCAAGTTCATGGTGACTATCATGCCCTTTCCACATTTGAAGCTGTATTGTTGTTTGCTTATTTCCTTATCAATCCTTCCTTGTATTTGGTCTTGAACAACTTGCAAAAGTATCTTACAGGCATGGGATAGTAGGCTGTTTGTTTGTAATCTTGACAATCCATAGTGTTGTTCTTTTTGGAGATTTGGAAACACAATGAACTTTGTAAAGTCTTCTGGCAATTCTCCTGGCTCAAACTGATTCCTCATTACCTCTCAAAGGGCTTTTAAGCCTTTGGCCTCTATTTTTTTTTTAACAATTCTGCTGGTATTTCATCACATCCCAGTGCTTCTCCATTCAAAAGTCTTTTTATTGCTGCCATGATTCTTCATCCATTATTGGTGGGCTGACTTGATTGATCTCTAGTTGAGGTTTATCAGGCCTTTTACTAATTAGTATATTCTTGTCATCGCTTGTTCTTCTTGTCTTTAGGGTCTGCCACATATTGTCCATTTTTGTCCTTAAGGGTTACCCTTCTTCTATAATTTATGGCACTTACCTTTTGATACATCTCACTTTGTTTGTTTGCTTTATCCAATTGCTTTGCATTTCTGATCCAGTCATTCATTCAGACTTTACTAATCTGCATTTATTCTTTATCATTTTTAATCTTCAGTATTCCTTTTTTTCTGTTGTTGATCTTTGTGCTTTTACTTTCCTTCTTTTGTCCATTACAGCAATGACATTATCCATGGGACTTTCTTAGCTATTAACTTCTTCCATACATATTTATCTGCAGCTTCTTTGATAGCATCTTTCAGACATTCCCAAGTGACTTGGTCTTTGTTCGCATTAATGATCTGCATCACCTCTTCTTGGTAGTGACTTTGTATCTCATGATTCAGACCTCAGACCTCCAAGGTTCCATCCTAGATAGTGTTTGGCTTTCTTTAACTTTTTCAGTTTGATACTGGGTCTCATTAAAACCAATCTATGATCTGATCCACAATCTGCACTTGGCATTACCTTAACCTTCCTAACACTATTTCTGTATCTATGGTTAATCGTGATAAAATCAATTTGGTTTTTATACGTCCCTCTCAGTGAGTCTCATATACACCTTGCACTTTTTGTTCAGAATAAGCACTGCTGATAATGAAGTCATGTTTCTTGCAAAATTTTATGAATCTTTCTCCTCTATCATTTGTTTCAGCAATGCCAAATGGGCCAACTGCTCCAGATATTCTTCTATCCTTTCTTACTTTTGCCTTCCATGATAGGTATTATATGAAAGGGAATTTTTCTATCTGCCAGTCAATAATCAACTATTGTTACAGCAGTATTATTTGAGTTACAAGGACACAAATGTGTGCTACTGCAATACTCCTTCTATGTGAAACTCCTCACATATTTGCACTTTTAATGGTTAAATTTTATTTATGAATTAAGGGGAAATTTTCTAAAGTGCCTAAGAGGTTTAAGAGCACAAGCCTCACTGTAATTCAATGAGACTTGTGCTGACAAATCTACTAGGCACCTTTAAAAAAACCCTCCCCTTATACTAGTTACATACAAAGAACATTTTTCAATTAGCAATTAAAAAAAACATTTGCAAGAAAAGGACAACTTTTAGCCTGGAGTAAGGTTGCATATGCAGACTTAAAAAGCTATTGCAGTGTGCTTGTGTGTTAGGCCTAGCATTTTGTTATAGTAGAAATAAGTTTTTTGTGGGTTGCATCTTCATATTAATGAAGGTCTGATACTAATCTACGGTGTAAAAAGCAATGTAAGTATAAACAAGTCTTTGTTGGCTTAGGAAAGGTGCTGAATTAACTGAAAACATCAGTTTTCCCCATCACCTTCATCTTCGTACCTAAAGTGACCTTATTAACATGTGATGGTTTTTCTGCGAAGATACTTTTGTGTCAAGTTACTAGTTCTATAAAAAGAATTGAGCACGGAGAGAGATGCAGAGCTCTTTTAACACTGAAGCTCCTGCTGATCTTCTCAGGATTGGGAATGAAAACTACACAATGCCAGAGGGCTTCCCCCTCCCCACCCTGCAAATAAGTTTAAAGAAGATTTATTTATTGAACATAGGATGATATGTTAACAACAGGTGTGACCCTGAAAACAGACATGAGAAGCTCTTGACTATTGAAAATGTATTGGAAGCCATTTTTTCTTACTGTTTATAGTTCTCCTCTTTAAAAAGAGAAGAAACATAAAATGAAATAAACTGTGCACACAGCCAGTCTGTGCTAAAACTTCCAATTATTTTTTTATTACCATTCCTTCCCTGCCCATTTGTATGCCTGGCCATCTGTTATGTTGTATCTTTTAGACTGTAGGCTCTTTGGGGCAGGGAGCACTATTTACAATGAAGGAGATTTTCAAAGGAACTGAACAGAGATAGGCGCCCAGAGGAACATCAGTAGAACTTATGCCTCTATTTCCCTTCGACGCTTCTGAAACTTCTCCCCTACATATGCTTGTACAGAATGTAGCACAATGTGGCCCTGGACTGGTTGGCCCCTGCGCACTATTGTAATATACATTTTCAGTAATAACTAGGAAATTAAAGCAAAAATAGCTACAAAACGGGAAGCAGCATGACACACAAAACAATGCAGCATTGTAGCGCACGTGGTGGAGGCAGATTGCATCTGGCACAGCTTATTTTCTCTGTAGTGCACATTGAAATGGAGAGAGGCAGTTGTCCTGCTGCAGAAGCAGCTGTCATTTCGTGCTCAGATGCAGCCTGCTACAGAGAGACACACACAGTTTGTACTCGCTTGTGCAGAATTTCCTTTCTGGATTTTGCAGCCTTATTAATCTAAACCAGAGGTCAATCTGCCTGAAAGTGGTAGGGCTTTGTGCGTGGAAATATGTAGCAGGACATAAGCTAGTCCTCCCACCACACATCTATGCCTGCTAACGCCTATCCATAAAAATACAAATCCTTTATAGAGGCTCCCTGTGGCTGGATTTTCTGTTGACTGCAGTCATGCTTGAGCAGGCAGGAACTTCCTCTCATAGTAAGCTGACGTCATTGTGCTAAAGCTACTCAGTGGAGTTCACTGAAACCCTTTTGTGCGGACAAGTAACAGCAAGTTCAGATGAGCAGCTTGGGAAGTGATGCTCAAGTTCAGCGTTGCTTCCTGAAGCAGGGTACGCATGCCCCAAAGAGGCAGTTTCAGCATGTGGGCGTCAGATGAAATCCGAAGTATACAGTGGATTATGGACTCCCATATTGTTAGTTTTACAAATCTGCGTTTGGATAACTGGGTGACCCAAATGCGAGGCCAGCTGTTCCCAAGCTTCACTTTCAGTTTCTTCCTCCTACTTTCTACTTAAAAAAAAATTAGTGCAAAATCCCTTGATGCCTGTCATCATCAGATGCTTCCCAATTGCAATTGTGTTTTGCTTGATAAAATGTGAGGTGTGCTGCTCAACAGCAAACAAGTGACTAAATGCTAATTGCCTTGATTGCGTGAAAAGCACACAGAGACTTCTTCTTGCCACAGCATTGGAGTTCCATTGTCCAGTGGACAGGATGGTGGTATGGAGAGCACATGCTAGAAGGAGCATGTCAAGATGGGGTGGATACACTGTTTGATAAGTTTAAAGAAGGAGGATCTCTTAGTTTACTCACCACAAAATCCTGCTGGGGTCTACCATCCACACAGTGCGCCTCCTTCCTATACCAGCATGAAGTTTTTGGTTCAGCCATTGTTATTGATACGGGTCTAGTTCTGACTCAATGCCGGAAAATAATGAATACTCAACTTGATTGGTTTTCTGCTTCTGTGGTCATCTATCCTTCTCTTCATCCACTTCCCACTTTATGAACGCTTTGCCTCCTGTTTGCTTTGATCCTCATCCATTGTCTTCCCACTGCCCTGTGTTTCCCTGCCTCACAGGTTATCTCACTGATGCCACCTAAATAAAGGGCTATCTAAGCACTCAGTGTTTCCACAACAACAAAAGGTAGGCTTGCATGCTTCATTTCACCCGGAAAGAAGGGAAGAGCCATCAATCTTGCTGGATACTGGAGAGGTCAGAGTGCTTAGTCAGCTGTCCAATCAATTATCCACTTGAACAGACCATGAGTTTTAGAAAGAGTACTACATGCTATTCTGTCTGACATCAGGGCTGCAGGTATTTACAACAGATTGGGGAGACCAATGCAGCCATGTAGAATGCACCTTGAAAGCAAAGCAAGTCTCGTTTTAATGGTCAAACGTGGGAAATATTTTGGAGGTTCAACAAACTTAAAAAAACCAAACTCCCTTAAAATCCCACCATACAACATCATGCCCATTTGCTCAGCACGTTTCTCAGTTTCCTTATCCATCATCCTACAGCCTCATCCCAGATCCATTAGAAAGAGAAGTGTCATTTGACTTGCTGCAGTGATAGTTTGCCACTTGCATCTGTAAAAACCAAGCACTATTCTTATCAAACCTGATTCTCGTTCACACTAAAGCCAATTTACACCATTCTAGTATTAATGTAAATGTAATTAATGCCCACTTTAAGGCTTCTTTACACTGCCAGTGCCATATAAGGTGGTTTAGTGTAAATGAGAATCAGGCCTAAGTGTTAATGCCACACCTCACCACTGTATCTCAGTGACCAAAATTTGATTAAGCAACAGACTGTAAAATAAAATAAAAAATCACAAAAAATGCCGAACAGAGGTGCTGTGAGGATGAATTTGTTACTATTTGAAAAGCTGAACGGTGCTATACAGCTGCTTATTCTATTCTCGCATGACCAAGCACTTGCATTAACCCATCATTTTACATTACAGCATAGTCATAACAGAGAATACTAGCCGGGAGGAATCAATAGAAGGCTTTCAAGAAATCAAACTGCTCATCAAGGTTAGAGTTTATCTATTAAATAAAAATCACACAGAACAAGGAATCTGCATGGCCGACCACCTTACAGAAGCCAATGCAGATAGCTAATAAATAATGCTGTCTAACTTTGAGTCTGAGTCGAAGTTGTGTGATCCCAGACTCAATACTGATATATTAGATTTACTGCCTTCCTTAGAGCCATAAATGAGTCACATGTTATGATGAAAGAGAGCTGGCCTGGCCAACAGAAGGCCAGCTGTGTGGAAGCTCTGGTACCTTTTAGAGGCTTGGTTCTCAGAAGACAATCCTCCTGTTTGACTCCATCCAGTGACAGGTGGAGGAACCATCCTCCATGACTCATCTGAAAGCTCAGAAAAGATGATCCTTGTGCAGGATCCGGGACCTACTACGTTCGTTATGTTTACAGAAATGTACATATCGAACACTCTGGGATAGGCACTCTTCATCTGTAGATAAATAAAAAAATAAATACTTGTTTGAAGTTCCTGCCTAGTGTATTGTAGAAGTAGATGCTCCTTGTAGCAGTCTGTGTTCCTGGCTATATTTACACACTATTTGCCTTAAAACTACTTGATGATACACTTTTAAGCTGAGATCTTCAGGGAACTTTGGCAATTAGGTGCCATTCATTTCAGTGGGACTTGTACACCTGCATCTCCCAGGCAGTTTTGAAAATCCCCAGCACTAAACTCTGAAAACTCCGCAGTCAAGCAAGAAACAATTCTCCCAAGTGAGAACACTCATACATTCGGACTTAACTTGTTTGCAGTCTGATTGGCTAGTAATGAGCTAAGGGGCAGTCCCTGGGTCACTGAAAACCAATCTAAACTCAAAGCAGCAAAAGGTGCGTCTCTAGTGGGTGGAGCTTGTTTTGTGGGTGGAGCTGGGAAGAGCAGCACTTTTTTTCCTTCCAACTCAATCCCTTTGTGCACATTTTCTACAGTGAGGAAGGGGAAGATTCTGCCACCGTGAGTCACACTAAATACTTCGCTATGTGATTAGTTCTGCTAAAGTCATAGAATCATAGAATCATAGAATATCAGGGTTGGAAGGGACCCCAGAAGGTCATCTAGTCCAACCCCCTGCTCAAAGCAGGACCAAGTCCCAGTTAAATCATCCCAGCCAGGGCTTTGTCAAGCCTGACCTTAAAAACCTCTAAGGAAGGAGATTCTACCACCTCCCTAGGTAACGCATTCCAGTGTTTCACCACCCTCTTAGTGAAAAAGTTTTTCCTAATATCCAATCTAAACCTCCCCCATTGCAACTTGAGACCATTACTCCTCGTTCTGTCATCTGCTACCATTGAGAACAGTCTAGAGCCATCCTCTTTGAAACCCCCTTTCAGGTAGTTGAAAGCAGCTATCAAATCCCCCCTCATTCTTCTCTTCTGCAGACTAAACAATCCCAGCTCCCTCAGCCTCTCCTCATAAGTCATGTGCTCTAGACCCCTAATCATTTTTGTTGCCCTTCGCTGTACTCTTTCCAATTTATCCACATCCTTCCTGTAGTGTGGGGCCCAAAACTGGACACAGTACTCCAGATGAGGCCTCACCAGTGTCGAATAGAGGGGAACGATCACGTCCCTCGATCTGCTCGCTATGCCCCTACTTATACATCCCAAAATGCCATTGGCCTTCTTGGCAACAAGGGCACACTGCTGACTCATATCCAGTCATATGTATCATGTATCAAGTCATATACATCTACTACCTATTTTTTTGTGCATTAAAAATTATGACTAATGAGACCATGAATTGTAAAAATGCAAACTTGAAAAATCTCAGCTTACATTTCCTGATGTTTAAAGAGAAAGAAATATGTTCAGAATCAACACATGCTGCAGTGGAATTATTATCTTCTTTTCATGTCCTAAGTCATTATGTTGTAATGAAATCCACCTTTTGGGTCCCATTGAAATCAACAGGTCTTAACCATGTGCTTAAGAGTTTTTCAGAACTGGGAGCAAAGGCCCTGATCCAGGAGAGCACTTGAGCACATGCTTAACTTAAGGTATGTGATTGATCCCATGAAATTCTATGGGGCTACTTATATGCTTTAAGTTATGGGCATGTTTAAGTTCTTTGCTGGATCAGGGCCTAAGTGTTCTGCAGAATAAATTTGAACTTAAAGCTAAACACATGCTTTGTTGAATCAGGGCCTGTGGCACCATGGCCACCACCCAACTCTATTTTCCTTTGACTTAAGGCCTCTTTAAAACTCACCCCGTTTCCAGCCCCAGGCCTTTTAATTCAGTCTTCACCAGGCAGCTGCCAACAGAGTTTGTCAGAAACAGAACTCCAAAGTCCCAAACAAACACAAAGTCTTTCATCAGTTCCAGCTCCAGTTTCCTGGCAGTCCCAGCTACTTCTCTCAGCCATAGCCCTCTGCCCTGCAGATTCCTGGTGCCTTTTATATTGGGAATTCTTCCCCTCTGGCAGGGCTCATCTGGTAATCGGGGCTGGCTTAGCCCACAGCACCTTATGGTACATGTGCGTGGATAAGCACATTTTAAAAAGTCATATGCAATTAAAAACTATATTTCTCCAAGGCGACTCATTCTAAGAAATATTTTACTCACAGGTTTGGCTACTACCCAATTCCTAATATTGCAGAGGCAAGTCCATTTGCGAAATTGGCATTTGGACAGTGACTGGGGACCCTTGTGCTTTGTAAGATTTAATTTAAGTCATTGTTTTCGTTCTGTTTCCTCTCCAGATACATTTCTCAACCCTTATATCCCTTTTGTCCTCATCAGTAGTCTCAGCTTTTCTCAACCTAATAGTCTGTATATTTGTGTGTTGTTTGTACCTTCTTCCAGAACATTTACGAGGAGATTAATTAAATCTGGTACTAAGAGTACATGTCTAGATACCAGTTAGGAGTACATCTCTCCTAACTCAATTCAGGATTTTGTTGATGGTTCTTAACACCTAATACAATTTGGATACATTTTTCAATGCAATATCAAGTGCTTTCATAAAATCTAAGTATTTCACATCTACTGCCTGCCATCCATCCAATCAGTTTATAATTCTGCCAAATAAACTAATCAACATTTCTGGTGAAAATTATTCTCTGTTAGAGCTGAGTGAATAATTCAAAATGAGTAATTTATTCCATGAATGTAGCCATAGTTAATAGAATATGTTCAAGCAGAATCCAATTTACTTGTTATTCCAATGTATCTGATTATTCATTAATCCATGGTTGACCCATGAATAGTTAAATACTCCAGATGTGGCCTCACCAGTGCCGAATAGAGGGGAATAATCTCTTCCCTTGATTTGTTGGCAATGCTCCTACTAATGCAGCCCAATATGCCTTTAGCCTTCTTGGCAACAAGGGCACACTGTTGTTTTATATCCAGCTTCGCGTCCACTGTAATTCCCAGGTCCTTTTCTGCAGAACTGCAGCTTAGCCAGTCGATCCCCAGCCTATAGCTGTCATGGGATTCTTCTGTCCTAAGTGCAGGACTCTGCACTTGTCCTTGTTGAACCTCATCAGGTTTCTTTTGGCCCAATCCTCCAATTTGTCTAGGTCACTCTGGACCGTATCTCTACCCTCCAGCATATCTGCCTCTCCCCCAAGCTTAGTGTCATCTGAGAAGTTGCTGAGGGTGCAATCTAGTGTAGGCAACCAAGTTTGAAAATTTTGGCCTCAATGTCTGGTGAATATTACAAATTTCGTTTCTCTCGTATGCAGCACACATCTGGACAGAACACCGTGCCAAGTCATCCCTCATTCATAAGCCTGGTTTGCACAGTCGTTACATTACAAGCACTCACTAGAAGTCTAAAGTGACCAATCTCATGAACTCTCCATAGACTTACTATTTATCTTTTTATTATTTCATGACATTTAAAAAAAAAAACCTAAGGATTTTTCTGCTTCCCTACCATGAGCAACAAGGTGCTACCTTTCCTCCTCTCCTTCCTCTTCATGGACCTGCCTGCTGCCTCTTCAATTTCTGCACTGCTGCCGCTGTTACTTGTGCCCTTGCTCTGGAGATCAGGGAGAGTGGGCGGATGAGGGGGGAAGGGCATATAGGTGATGTCTTTGCAGCACAAGACCCGCTGCAACTGGCCATCAACCAAGTGTAGTGTTCACCACATATACAGAGTATGTGTACGTGGGAGCTTTGAGCTAGCATGCTAGAAATAGCAGTGTGGACACTGAGGCACAAGTATGTGTGGACCCAGTGAGCTGGGTGGGCTTGGGTACTCAGCTGCCTGGCCTGTGCTACTATCCGTGCTGCAATGGCCACACTCTGTTCTTAGTGTGCTAGCGAGGGGTGTCTCTCCACCCAAACTGGAATGCTCATTCCCAGCAGCATCGTAGATGTTAAATAAAAACAAATATTCTGGCTGGAAGGTCACAACGTAACACGACTTTACTTTTTAAAACTCACAACAATAACACACAAGAATCCAAAAACTAGAGAGACAAAGCAGGCTGGTTCCCTGAAACAGAGAGGTACAACTCAACTCACCTTGCTCTAGGCTGGCTGGCTGCAGGCTGACTTCTATTAGGCCCAGATCGGAGTCTTCCCTACAGAACACATTCACCTGCTGGCAGAACCATGAAAAACCCTTGAAATTTAAAGTGACAGCCTACAATTATCACAGAGGTTTCAATACACCACACAAAGCAACTAAAGTGGTGGTCCCCATCCTTTTAAACCTCCACGGTAGTGTGCCAAAGGTATCAGGTTTGCCAGCTGAAATGTCAATTGACGAGAACCATTGTACTAATTCCTTCGGATACAGTTGGAGCAGAGTCCTTTGATTAAGGGAGCGAGTGGGTGTGACATATTTGAACACTTTCTTTCCAGACCGCAATAAAATATTACTCTTCTCTGATCAACAAAGAACCAAGTACAGAAATGTTCTGATCAAAGGCAGGTTTTCTCTACCTGACCTTTGGGAGAAGATGTGAGAAACAATGGTCTGATTAAATATGCCTGGACGTTTCCATAAAAAAAGAATTCTAAAAAAACCCCAACTTTCAGACCCAGATTTAGCAAATAAACTAAATAAACTACCTCCCCAAGGAAGAAAGCCCAAAGGCCGATTAGACATGAGCAGGTACCCTATCCACCATAGATAATTAACTTGGCCTTTATCTATGTTTAAAGAGGCACATTCTAATTCTACTGATCGAGCGTGTCAGTTTGTGATTAATTGCCTTTGCCTTGCCACCCAGTTCAAGCCTAGGTTTTGTTATTATTTGAACGGCAAAGGTAATCCACACTGAGATGTCAGTATAATTGGCTGGTGTTGGCTGCATGTTTTAAATATGTTTTATTCCAAAGTCTTCCTTAACTGTAAACCAAAACAAAGACAAAAGCCCAATGCGTCCAACCTTTGAGAACATGGTGAAAGTGATGTACATCACGGAGAATCAGGAGAGAAGCCATACAGATACCTGTTAACAAAAATTCTGATTGTTAAAGGGCAAGTACAGATTGCCATGGCTTTCACATGCTTTTCACACCACCATGTTAGCTTTCTTTGATAACACTCTTTTTGTTCTGCAGATACCAGAGAGTATAAATACAGAACCTGATTCTGCACAAACTTATGTTTGTGTGTAACTTTAGGCATTTATCTAATCCCATTGAACTCACTTGGACGACACATATGTACAAAGTTACAGTACAGTGCAGTGTTGCCAGCCCTCAGATTTTATCCCAAGTCTCATGATATTTGGTATTGTTCTTAAAGCCCCAGGCCCTGGAATCATGTGAATACACCAGAATCTCAGCTTTCATTTACAAATCAAAAGTCCATTTCTAGCCCTTATGGCTGTGGAGAAAAGCTTGAAAATATGAGCCCTAAAGGTTCAAAAAAGCCAGGAGGCACATAGAAAATCTACACACTTATTATTTTGAAAATGTCATGATTTTTATGTCAATCCCAGGATCTTTTGGGCCATGACTCATGATTCTTGAATGCTTAGGGTTGGCATTAGCTGGATCTGGGCCTTAGTCAAGAATGATATATTGTGATAGCCTAAAACAAGTTGCTGAAGGGGGACCTAAGACTCTGAACAAAAAATAAAGGCCTGCAAAACTTTTACTTTGGGAATAGTCCTTATGGAAGCAGTCTTACTGCTGTTGGCAGGAGTGCTTGTGTGAGCAAGAGTTTGCAGATGGGGTACCATTTTAAGGTGATAGGAGAAGGAAGTTTGCAAAGCTAGAGGTTTCATTTTAATTTTATTAAAAAGGCAACAGAGTAAACAAAATAAAACACTAGGCACAACATGCTGCAAAGGCAAATGCTGTGAGATGAGAGTAGCATACGGGTTTATATACAGTGTTTCAATACTATTGTACTGGGCCCACGCAGAGAGAAAGAATGGTTCAGTGGTTGGGGTGCTAGATGGGGACATGAGAGCCCCCCAGAGTTCAGCTCCTTGCTCTGCCACAGACTGCCTGTGCCTCTTGGGCAAGTCTCCCTGTGCCTCAGTGCCTCATATGTACAATGGGGATAACAGCCCTGTCTCCCTCACAGGGGGCTTGGGAGAGGTGCTCAGGTACTATAGCCATGGGGGCTAGATAAGTACAATAGATAGGTCTTCACTGAAACTGCTCTGCTATAACACGTGTGATGCACCATTGGGGTTAGAGCTGGTAAAAATGGACAAAGCTCAATATTCCCATTGAGTGGAGGCCAATTGGCAGTATTTGAATGGAGAGGGAGACTGGAAAGAATTATGTGCCCTCATCTTTGTGGCATCCATAGACAGCAAAAAGACAATCCAGTCCAGGTTAGCAATACCGCCTGGGCTGATGTTGCTTAGAGAGGTGAAGTTGAACAGAAAGGATAATGGTGCCTCCAACCCACCCTTTGACTTGTCAGCTCTTCGGGGGTGACTGAGTCTTACTGTCCATACAATGCCTAGCACAATGGGGCCCTGAGTTCATCTGGGACCCCAAAGTGCTGCTATGGCAAAATGAATCACCAGTGAGGAAGACGGAGACTGAGAGAGCTAACGTGATGGCAACACCCCTGCCTGATCCCTGCACATACCACAGCTAGTGAGTAAAAATGTCAGCTTAAAATTTTCTTTGAACAATTCATATTTTTCTAAGTTTTGAAGTGTTACATTATAAATTGTCCCCCTGCCCTGATGGTTTCAGTGTCAAAGATATCTCCTAAGATAATGACAGGTTTCAGAGTAGCAGCCGTGTTAGTCTGTATTCGCAAAAAGAAAAGGAGTACTTATGGCACCTTTGAGACTAACAAATTTATTTGAGCATAAGCTTTTGTGAGCTACAGCTCACTTCAGATGCAATGCATCCGATGAAGTGAGCTGTAGCTCACGAAAGCTTATGCTCAAATTAATTTGTTAGTCTCAAAGGTGCCATAAGTACTCCTTTTCTTTTTCCTAAGATAATGTAACATTTTAAAATGGCTGCACTGGTGCTCTGATGAACTGCTGTGAAACCTCTCTCAGACTGGCCTTGTTGTACGGTGCATGATGCAGGCAGCACTAGGGGAAAAAACAACCAGTTTCACAGGTGACATGTTCTTCCTGTATGATGATCAAGTAAATTCCCCTCATTTTCATTGCAAAAAGTGGTTGGTAAGGTGGTTCTCCCAATAAACACCAGGGGGCGTATTGTCTACAATGATAGCAAAATCCGTAGTATCCCTCGGATAGCGAGGCCATATCCGTATCCATTCCAGGGTCTTCCCTGAACTCCTTTTATACTAGCACATCAAAGTTATCATTCCAGTGGGGATCTTATAATACAGTTTTGTCACCTCATCAGAACCCCAAGGATAAATATAGATTTATATTTTATCACTTAACTATACATTATTTTGTCTGCCATTTAAGGTCCTGATTCAGCAAAGTACGTAAGCACATGTTTAATTTTCAGCATGTACTTACATCCCACTGAAGTCAATGGGATTTAAACACATGCTTAAATGTAACATGCTCAAGTGGCTTGCTAAACAGGGGTGCTTTGATAAATTGGGGCCTAAATGCTGTAAAAATAAATAGTTGTCCCACTATTCATAGATACTAAGGTCAGAAGGGACCATTCTGATCATCTAGTCTGACCTCCTGCACAGTGCAAGCCACAGAATCTCACCCACCCACTCCTATGAAAAACCTCACCCATGTCTGAGCTACTGAAATCCTCAAATCATGGTTTAAAGACTTCAAGGAGCAGAGAAGCCTCCCTCAAGTCAACCATGCCCCATGCTACAGAGGAAGGTGAAAAACCTCCAGGGCCTCTCCAATCTGCCCTGGAGGAAAATTCCTTCCCGACCCCAAATATGGCAATCAGCTAAACCCTGAGCATATGGGCAAGATTCACCAGCCAGATACTACAGAAAATTCTTTCCTGGGTAACTCAGATCCCATCCATCTAATATCCCATCTCAGGGGATTTGGCCTATTTACCCTGAATATTTAAAGATCAATTACTTACCAAAATCCCATTATCCCATCATACCATCTCCTCCATAAACTTATCAAGTAGAATCTTAAAACCAGATAGATCTTTTGCCCCCACTGCTTCCCTTGGAAGGCTATTCCAAAACTTCACTCCTCTGATGGTTAAAAACCTTTGTCTGATTTCAAGTCTAAACTTCCTGGTGGCCAGTTTATACCCATTTGTTCTTGTGTCCACATTGGTGCTGAGCTGAAATAATTCCTCTCCCTCTCCTGTATTTATCCCTCTGATATATTTATAGAGAGCAATCATATCTCCCCTCAACCTTCTTTTAGTTAGGCTAAACAAACCAAGCTCCTTAAGTCTCCTTTCATAAGACAAGTTTTCCATTCCTCGGATCATCCTAGTAGCCCTTCTCTGTACCTGCTCCAGCTTGAATTCATCCTTTTTAAACATGGGAGACCAGAACTGCACACAGTATTCTAGGTGAGGTCTCACCAGTGCCTTGTATAATGGTACTAAAACCTCCTTATCCCTACTGGAAATGCCTCTCCTGATGCATCCCAAAACCACATTAGCTTTTTTCACAGCCATATCACATTGGCAGCTCATAGTCATCCTATGATCAACCAATACTCCAAGGTCCTTCTCCTCTTCCGTTACTTCTAATTGATGCATCCCCAACTTATAACAAATATTCTTGTTATTAATCCCTAAATGCATAACCTTACACTTCTCACTATTAAATTTCATCCTATTACTATTACTCCAGTTTACAAGGTCATCCAGATCCTCCTGTATAATATCCCGATCCTTCTCCGAATTGGCAATACCTCCCAGCTTTGTATCATCTGCAAACTTTATTAGCACACTCCCACTTTTTGTGCCAAGGTCAGTAATAAAAAGATTAAATAAGATTGGTCCCAAAACCGATCCCTGAGGAACTCCACTGGTAACCTCCCTCCAACCTGACAGTTCGCCTTTCAGTAGGACCCGTTGCAGTCTCCCCTTTAACCAATTCCTTATCCACCTTTTGATGTTCATATTGATCCCCATCTTCTCCAATTTAACTAATAATTCCCAATGTGGCACGGTATCAAATGCCTTACTGAAATCTAGGTAAATTAGATCCACTGCATTTCCTTTATCTAAAAAATCTGTTACCTTTTCAAAAAAGGAGATTAGGTTGGTTTGGCACGATCTACCTTTTGTAAAACCATGTTGTATTTTGTCCCATTTACCATTGACTTCAATGTCCTTAACTAATTTCTCCTTCAAAATTTTTTCCAGGACCTTGCATACTACAGATGTCAAACTAACTGGCCTGTAGTTACCTGGATCACTTTTTTTCCTTTCTTAAAAATAGGAACTATATTAGCAATTCTCCAATCATTCGATACTACTCCTGAGTTTACAGATTCATTAAAAATTCTTGCTAATGGGCTTGCAATTTCAGGTGCCAATTCCTTTAATATTCTTGGATGAAGATTATCTGGGCCCCCCGATTTAGTCCCATTAAGATGTTTCAGTTTTTCTTCTACCTCAGATATGGTAATATCTACCTCTATATCCTCATTCCCATTTGTCATGCTACCATTATCCCTAAGATCCTCTTTAGCCTTATTAAAGACTGAGGCAAAGTATTTGTTTAGATATTGGGCCATGCCTAGAGTATCTTTAACCTCCACTCCATCCTCAGTGTTAAGCGGCCCCACTTCTTCTTTCTTAGTTTTCTTCTTATTTATATGGCTATAGAACCTTTTACTATTGGTTTTAATTCCCTTTGCAAGGTCCAACTCTACTCGACTTTTAGCCTGTCTCACTTGATCCCTACATCTTCTGACCTCAATTAGGTAGCTTTCCTTGCTGATCCCTCCCATCTTCCACTCCCTGTATGCTTTCTGCTTCTTCTTAATCACCTCTCTAAGATGCTTGCTCATCCAGCTTGGTCTACAACTCCTTCCTATGAATTTTTTCCCCTTTCTTGGGATACAAGCTTCCGATAGCTTCTGCAGTTTTGATTTAAAGTAATCCCAGGCCTCCTCTACCTTTAGATCCATAAATTCTTCAGTCCAATCCACTTCCTTAACTAATTTCCTTAATTTTTGAAAGTCAGCCCTTTTGAAATCAAAAACCTTAGTTGCAGATTTATTTTTGTTAATCCTTCCATTTAGTTTGAACTGAATTAGCTCATGATCACTTGAGCCAAGATTGTCCCCTACAACCATTTCTTCTATGAGGTCCTCGCTACTCACCAAAATTAAATCTAAAATGGCATCCCCTCTAGTTGGTTCAGCAACTACTTGATGAAGGAATCCATCAGCTATCGCATCTAGGAAAATCTGAGCCCTATTATTATTACTAGCACTGGTCCTCCAGTCTATATCTGGGAAGTTAAAGTCTCCTATATAATATTGGGTGATGTGTATGATCAAGGTTCTACCCTTATCCAATCCATATCTCAGTCACTGGAGATTTTTAAGAATAGGTTAAACAAACACACCTCCAGGATGGTCTAGGTATAGTGTCACCTATGTATACAGGGATGGACCTTCCTTAATGCGGGGTAATGAACTAGATGACCTCATGAAGTCCCTTCCAGCCCTAGATTTCTATGATTTTATATCCTTGAATTAAAGTTGAAACATCAAATGCCAGATAATTGCGAATGGAATGACAGCAGATATCATGAGGAATAGCGTCTGTCAATGATCAACACGAGAAAGCCACAATGCAGTGCAATGGCACTGAATGGCTGCCTAATTAAAAAGGCACATGGCAAGCAGCACCCTAGATGTTTCAGTCACAACAAACAGTTCTTCCTGGAAAGAAGTATGGGACTCCTCCGTCCCCAGAGGTCCCCTGCACCTGTTGTAACCCTTGTTTCTGATATCTCTCTGCATCTTCTCTTCCATCCTTGTCATCTCCCTTCATCCTCTTTGCTCTTTCTACACCCTGGGCCTGATCCAAAGCCCACTGAAGGAGTCTCATTGGCTGCAATGGGCTTTGGATCAGATCTCTAATTCTCTTCTCTCCATCCCACTCCTTACCTCTCAGCCTTCCAGCCCCAACTCTTCCCACTGATGACCTGATGACTACTTTCTGTGTACCTGGACCTACTGCCTTCCTACACATTTACCCAACCTCTCTCTGTCCCCTAGGAGGATTTCCTCTCCACTTCCCCCTCTTGAGAAAGCTCAGTGAGGCCAGATCCTCAGCTGGCATAGCTCCACCATGGTTATGGATTTACATCAGTCTGGATCTACTTAGAGTGGGCCTCCAATAATGGAGAAACATGAGGCTTTGCCTGATTAGTCCATTGTACACAGCTCACAATCTACACTAGCTCCAGGACTGAAGGAAAAGCACCACACCGAGGGCTGGTAGTACAGTACCACACTCAGTGTCTCTGCAAAGCTACTCCCGATGTGTTTAATAGTGTGATGTCTCTAGCAAGCAACTGCATTTGAATAGCTTGGAGAATGCCTTTTCCCAACAGCTGGCCCCAATCCCCTACCCAGAAGATGGACATAGTTACTGACCAAAATGTGGGAGTGAGATGATATTTAGTATCGGGACTAATAGTATCCCTTTAGGAAACAGGTTGGGTTTTTCTAAAGTACTCACTGAAGTCGGTCGTTTTACTGTTGGCTTCAATGGGAGCAGAGTCAGGCTAATGCTGAGCACTTCTGAAAAGCCCAGCCCTCCTCCTCTCTTTTACTTGCTTTCCCATCTGTGCTAGCTGGGATGGTTTTGTTTCTTACTAATAAATGTAGCTACCGTATTGCTAGCCCCTAGCATTCAAAGTCATGAGTCAGCCCGCCTCAGCTCCCCTCACCCCCCAAATCAGGGGATTTTTAAAAACAGTATCTCTTGGGGCCTTTTTACCTCTCTTCTCATGCTATAACCGTTCAGGTTCTGGTACTGATCTGGCCTTCATCACTTTAGTATCTATTGCACCTCGCAATCTTTAACATATGCACCCTCACAACACCCCTGGGAGGCAGAGCAGTGCTGCCGGTGGGGAACTGTGGCCCAGACAGGCTGTGTGATCTGCCCAAGATTGCACAGAAACTCCATGGCAGAGCAAGGACTTGAACCCCAGTCTCCCAAGCCTAGGCTAGCGCCGTGACAACTGGTCCATCCTTCCTCTCATTCATGAGTTCAGGCTTCCCTGTGCAACAACGGAGACTACACGATTCCTTATTTTTTAAATGAAAGCTGAGATTCTCACCTAGCGACATGCCTCCAGAAGCTAGGACTTTAAGAAAAAGGATGTAAAGAATGACAGCTGATTATGTTGATTAGAACCATTAAGATATGTCTTTTGTATTGGCCATTGCATCAGTATTTCCGATGGACAAAGCAAGCTTGTGGTAGCCCTGTTTGACAACACACAGATAA
The DNA here is from genome assembly GCF_009764565.3 of Dermochelys coriacea. Classification (NCBI taxonomy): domain Eukaryota; kingdom Metazoa; phylum Chordata; order Testudines; family Dermochelyidae; genus Dermochelys; species Dermochelys coriacea. The sequence continues at coordinate 132,317,332 of NC_050072.1, forward strand.
GAAAGAATCCAGCTGGATCCTACCAGTTGTTAATACACCTCATTTCTGGAGTTGTTATGAATGGTTTAGGTTGGTGTCACTGTCAAGTATCAACAACAATGTTTTAAATGACAAATAGCTGCTGCAAAGTGACCATGTGTTCTTTGAATATTAAACCAAACACTTCATTGCAATAAGCCCTGACTATCCATGTGGTTTTGCCCACCTCCTCAGGGACCTTTATAGGGCTCCCCTTTCTATAAACAGTTTAAAGTCATAATGGTAAACACGCAGAGCTAAAGCTAAACTTGCATTTGTTACACTTGTGTTGACTATTTGTGACCATACTAGAAATATTTACCAGTCCGGCAAAGCAGTTTACACAGGAAACCCCCACACATTTACCTCTTGTGCCATGATTAATTCTTGGTTTACAGTGAGGAAGAGACATAATGAATCTGGTTTTCTACACCCAACACAACCTTGCAGGAGCTCCTGTGTACTAAACTCCAGCATTTTGTACAGTTGGTTTAAAAAACAGATGGAGGCACTAATGTTGCAGATCTATCTTGAAGGGTTTCGTCTCTCTGTAGCTTCTCCCCACCCCCTGACTGATAGCTGACCTCAGAAAGGCCATCATCAGTGGAAGAAGAAAACAGTATGTGAGAACTAGATCCTCCAGGATACAACCAGAGGAGCAACCTCTAGATGGCATGCTGGGAGGCATCTTCTACTTGGTGATGAACACAACTGGTGCTCCTAGCAATCAATGTGATGTGTGTGTGTGGGGGGGGTGGTCATAGAGTGCTCCCAGGACCCACAAGTGAAGCTCTAGTATGTGTAATGACATATTGCACCAGGAGGCACCTCAGGCGAGCAAATCATCTGTGGTAATAGCAAACCTGGAATGTAGGCTACATAATCCCACAGGCTGGGCCTTTAGGCAGGAAAAGAGATTTGCCAAAATTCACCTCCAATCTCTACTTTACCGATGTAAATTAGACTGGGCAGGAGCCCTGCTGTCTGTGCTACCTCTTCCGTGCCATAACTGTAATTCTCCATCATTTAGCAACAGATACAGTAGGATGCCTGGGAAGAACCAGGCTAGAATATGACTACATCCTAGTGGGGTGCAATTATTTATTTATTCTTGAGATTTACGAAATAGCAATGAGAAGGGGCTCATGCCAGAGCACCCTAGCCATATCTGACACCCATGGAAGAATACAATAAATCCCAAAGCATGCAGAAGCCCCATGACAGAGGACAATACAAGTAACCAGGCTGTCTCAATTTTTTCCCTAAACATTCTCTCTCCTCGCCTCCTCCCCAAACAATCTCTGCTTCTTCAGCAGCCCTGCTAAGAAGATAGTCCTTGCAGCTGAAGCTTGTGACTACCAGATTCTGGATATTTCAGACCTGGATGGGGGCGCCTTCCAAAGGGAAGAGACCACAGGAGCCCTTATGGAGAACACTCCAGCAGCCTCATTATTATACCAAGGGGGAAGGGATCCCAGCTCAAGCATGTCAACAAATCTCATTGCCACCCGACGCCCACAAGCTTCCTTCCGTAGGTCTAGTAAGGCCTAATTCTTACTAGCCAGGAGGCCAGCTCTACATCTCACTTCATGAAGATGGTTTATTAAGAGCCACATATTATGGCCCTACATTCCACTCCAATGGGTGGACAACAGCAACAACATGGCCTCCTCTGAAGGGCCACAGTCTTTATAGATGCAAGCAGTTTCAGCTCTAAAATCCTCTTGAACCAAATCAGAACCATAAGCAGCTCCTGGTACTTGACTGTATTAAAGAACTACTCCCTCTAAAAGCTACCATACACAATAATATTTTGGGAAGTTGTTGCTGTAACTGGAGAAAGAGGGTCAGGTTTCAGGAGGCATTTGGATTGGTGTGACAAAGGAGGGCAAGTCAGGGCCAGGCTGCTACCACACAAACAGTAGAAGATCAGCTAAGACATCGGAAAATACCTGATAGATCCTAGTGCAGAAGAAAAAGCTGTTCATTATGGGCTTGAACCTGTGCCAATTGAAGTCAACAGCAAGACTTCCTTTGACGTCAATGGGGTTTGGATCTGGCCTCAGATAATTTGCCCAAATGTTAGTAGGCAGTAAGGAGGAAATTTTCAAAGGCACAAATGGCAATTAGGTGCCAAACTCCCACTGGAAATCAATGGAGTTAGGTACCTCAAACTATCCATTCTGCCTTTGAAAGTCTCCCCCTAAATTCTTATCATTTGGATTTTGAATTTCCATTGTTACAAACAGAAGGGGAGCATAAATGGTGCCGTTTCTCAGGGAGTCATTATACGGAACCAACACTAGGTGCATCAGTGAATCTACTAGTTACAAAAGGAATGTTTATAAAAACACAGCATTTCCGAGGCCGACTTAACAGTTACAAAAACAACGAGGAGGCCGGTGCACCTTAAAGACTAACAGATTTATTTGGGCATAAGCTTTCATGGGTAAAAACCCCACTTCTTCAGATGCATCTGTCATTTTCACTCCATGCATCTGAAGAAATGGGGTTTTTACCCATGAAAGCTTATGCCCAAATAAATCTGTTAGTCTTTAAGGTGCCACCAGACTCCTTGTTGTGTTTGTGCATACAGACTAACACGGCTACCCCTCTGATACTTAACAGTGTAGTAACTATAGTGCTTGTTTCTTTGGGTTTATTTAATTGCTAATTATTCTTAGTCAGGTTTGCAGAAAGTGACTGAGAACAGTGCATGTAACAAAGAAGCAGGAGTCGAGACACATTTTTCCTCAGGTCCTGAACAGAAGCCAGATCACAGAAGTGCACATTAAAGAAGGGAAGTGTCTTTCCATTTCCCCAGTGTTACTAAACTGTCTGCAATTAGCCCAGCTACTAGTATTTTCCATGGGTTTTTGTTTTTGAATGTATCTTTTTTTTCCAGCCCCGCATTCAGAAGGAGTTCCACAATCTTTCTGCCGCCCTTTCTGGCCTTTATCACCTCTTTCCAAAATGTCTGCCTCCTAGGGCACTCCTCGGGCATGCAGTGGAGTGTTAATTTCCTCGTGTGTCAGACACATCTTCCTGTCCCTTGAGGTAATGTTTGGAGAGTTCTAAATTTGAATTTTGATAGAAAACAGGTGACTTTCGTTCTCTTCCTTCATTTTTACAGTCGTGTTGTAGCTGCGTTGGTCCCAGGATATTGGAGAGACAAGGTGGGTGAGGTAATACCTTTTATTGGACCAACTTCTGTTGGTGAAAGAGACTAGCTTTTGAGTTTACACAGAGCTTAGACAGATCTCTTCAGGTCATTTTACAATTTCTTTGCTTGTCTTGAGGCCTTATTTATATACTCAGCCTAGCCATAATTTACATTATTATTGCTATTGTTATTTTATACTTAGGGCTAACATCTACCCTTTGAAAGATCCACAGGGGTAAATGCTCCCAAAATAGTGTCATTGTTCTTGCAAGTTACACTGATGCTGACTTGGAAATCTGTATTAGTGGAGCTGGCCGAGGTAAGGGTTTAGATAGATGTGTTCTGGTGGAATACAGGGTCAGTGTTTCAACAGTAGCTACTCTTGCCCTCAACCATGCCCCCTGGGGGGGGGTGGGGGGAGTTCATAGCATAAACCTGTTGGTTTTCTGGAAAGAGAGACAGCCGCATCTACTGATTGGTACAGAAGCAGCTGTCAGCCCCACAATTACTAGAGAGCAGAGTCTCCTGTGAAATCTGTGGTGTGGTTTGTAGCACAGAATTTAATTATTAAATTACTTAATGCACTCTTTGGCTCACCTACATGGAACAATCACAGCACATACAGCTTTCAGACAAGTAACATAAATAGCAAACAGGGCTCTCTCAACATGTAACAAATCCTTTGGATGAGATGTGCACAAACCACAATGGGAGAGGGAGGAAAGAAAGAAAGAAAGAAGAAGTTGAACCATCCCCACTGTGTTAGATACACATCTGTCACTAATGAGGGCCTATGCATATTTACTAATGCAGAACAATACTTAAACTCATCCTACACACACAACTCATCCTGGTATATACATAGCCATCCGTGTACATCCACACACATACAGCCACATGCACACTGCAACCATTCAGACAGAAAAAAAACACTAGACAAATGTGCAAACAAATAATAAAATATATATTTAAGTATAATTGCAATACAGTTGCATTGTCTTTTTACTGATCAGTGTGGCCATTAAAGAGCACTAGATTCTGAACTACTGGAAGTTAAACAAGGCTGTGAATACAATATATCTGTTCATTAGGAAATGTATATAACAACACTGCTGCCCACTGAAAATTACATGACAAGTTAACTTATGACATTGTACATGAACAACTGTATATGAAGCCTCAGCTAAGCCAAAAACATATGGAGACTGGTTGTTTTCTCCTCACAGTCGGCCCTTAGATTGTCAGCTCTTTGGGGCAGGCAGTAGGTTTTAGCAGCACCCACCACAGTGGGACTCTGGCCGTGATTGGAGACCCTGGTTGTTATCACAATAGGAATATTAAATAATAATAAAGAATCTATAGTATCTAATCAATGGTTTCCCAAAAGCAAAAACACAATCTCAGCTCCTCAGCTAGCGACCAGTGGCACAGCTCTGTTGGTTTCAACAGAAGATTAATTTCAAAGGAGCAACACCAGTTTATAGCAGGGGAGGATCTGGCTGACATTCTTAGTGTAGCTCACATCCTTTGCCTTTCGTTCCCTTCCCTCCAGCTATGGACACCCTTGTGCCTTTGCAGGAATGGGTGGCTGGTACCTCCACTTCCAGGAAGACTCCGTATGCTGCGGAGTGAATCCACAGGCACCTACCTTCGTATTTCAGGCTTTTTCCCCTTGTCCTTCTGAGAGGCTTTGGGTTCTGGCTTGGTCCATTGGATTGGCGAGTGCTGTCTCCTGCTGCTTCTTCTCGTTCAATTTCCTGTTTGGATCCCATTCGTCTGTGAAACAAGGAAAAGAGGAATACTGACTGGATGAACATACCCAAGGCACTGCTGACACATATCATAATGTATAGCTATGGCAAAGCCTTCACACTGAGCTGAGAATATTCACTTCCTTACTGCTCCAAAGCAGTGTTATCCTACATATCCTAACCCTACTGGTAATTATTCTGTTGCCTGTTCAACTATCCCTCTAATAGCCATCCAAACCTATTCTGTGGATTGCTGCTGCCCATGGAGCGCTTGATGGAGGTGGCCTGGCTGGCCATTCTCCTTATTTCCAGCTGCTAAATAGATAGATATCTAAAACACACTTGGTACTTTCTTGGTCTTACTCTTCCCCAAAACCAATTGCCATAGATGCCACAGGGACATTACGTGATCACAGAGAGTAGATGAGATGGCTGCGTGGTCATGGATGGGGCGGGCAGCGAAGCTGTGCACTTGCGAATGGGAAGGGGAGGTGTCCCTGAGCATGTGGTCCATGCTATGAAAAAATCTGAGAACCCCTGTCCTGCTGCAGTGTGCAGAGCAATATGCAGTTTGCTATATGTGACACTGGGCTACTCCCTTAGAGACTGCATTTAACGACAACAGGTGCACACCGCCAGCCCCAACCACCGAAAAAAGAAAAAACAAAAAAAAACCAAACTTACCAAGTGTGAGAGGCTGCAGGGCTTTCACAGCGCCCCCTACCGCCTCCCCAAGGTCGTCACACTAGCCCATGACAGCAGCTGTGCATACCACCCCTGGGCCATCCTGGGGAGAAGACAGGGGCATGTGGAAACCCTACTGCTGCGGCAAAACCTTTTTCTTCCGTGATGTGCTTTCGTCAGAAGTGTGATGCTCATCGAGTGAGATCAGGATGCCATGGCGCGCATGGGTGCTTGCATGCTGGATTGCTAGGTGATACATCTGAGGTAAAGTGACAGCGCCTGCTATATTCTAGGTGTGTGTTTTCCTGCAGTACCTCATTTCACACAGCATTGTGCGAATCCTCGGCACACACCCCTAAAGTGGTTAAAAGGAAGCGATTCCCCCAACTGCTGAAAATCCACACGCAAGTCCGCCCTTGGTGTATTTCTCCACACCATCATTCTAGAACTGATGAGAGTGAGTCCCGCGTACAAAGACCACGTCTGGACGAAAGATCCGTGACAGTGAAGAAATGCGCTCATGAATGCAGTATGCTGTGTGTTGAAATGATACACGTGTTTGAAGGCAAATCATGCTACTCTATATACTTGAACAGGGATCATTTAATCTTCAAATATCTTTAGCTTCTAGGATTATTTTTATTTGTACTGCAGTAGTGGCTAGCGGTCCCAGTCAGGGGTCCGGGCCTCACTGCACTAGGAAAGTCTACCCCAAAGAGCTTATAATCAGAATGGCTTCCCGTTTTCCTGGGGACTGAACTATTTTACTTCAGTGCTTCCCAGGGTCTTCTATCATGAACAAATATGCTTTCAATGAGATGTGAAGAGGTCAATGTACTCTAGACCTATTTAATTACTCGTTTCCACACCTAAAGTTAAATGGCTCTGTTGTATGAAACTAAATTGAAAGCTGATTGTTTAATCATATTCAACGCTACCCACAGGTAACCTAATTATCAACATAGGGACCAAGGAACATGCATAAGTAGTTTTAAACAGAGGAGCTAGCCAGTGAAAATGAAAACATTACATTTGCTTTAATAATATAAAAGAAAAATTACTGTAGTGAGGTGTGTCGAAGATGGTTGGTTTCTTGGTTTGTTTTAGGAAAGTTGTCTGTGATTCATTGCTAACGGTGAGAAAGGCAAGATGAAGAGAAGCAATGATACAGTGTATACATGGCACAGTTACTGTAGTAATTTCCTTGAAATAATTAAGTTAGGAGGAGGTTGCATATGCTATTCCAGATGTGAAAGAACAACAGATGGGCAGCTTTCTAAGGCTCTGATAATAAAATGACCTAACACTCTATTTAGAGAAACAGAAATTCTTCTCTTTGGCTGTTTACAGATTTTAGAAATATCACGATAAGCAAATCCAGACAGTTCAAAGCAATGATGTAAAGGACAAGTGGATAAATAATGACCCATCTTTGTTACGAAACATAGTGTAACTGTTGTATTGTTAATATAAACACAGATGACCTTTATATTTGCTCAACTTTTCGTCCTTAGCACAGGAAACAGCAGATGATCTTTATCAGACAGTAGAATCTTCCACTTTGCTTCTACTATTGAGCTGAGGGGCAGATTCTTATGCTGACTTTAAGGGCATGACAATGTCATTATCTTTTCAAAGCACATGCTGAAAACACGATATGGAGTGGAGGAGAAAGACACATGGCTTCCTGTAGCCTAGGGATAGCATGAACCTGGGCGACAGGGATCCATGCCGTTAGTTCTCCTCTTAATTTTCACAAAGCCAAGTCACAACCTGAATAAAGTTCACAGTAAAAATAAAGCTGCAAAGCAAGAGAGTCCTATAAACATAACCTGGTAGAACAACATGTCAGCAGTTGCACATTCGTTTTTATACAAATATAGCTAATGAATGTTGAAAGTTTCTGTATCCAGGGAATGTTTCACCTTGGCGTGGAAGAATTTGAATTTGTTCTTAGTAATTCATATATTTGCATTACAATAGCACCTAGGCCCTAGCAAAGATCGGGCCCCCCCTGTGCTAGGAGCTGCACAAACACACAGTGAGAGACAGTCCCTGCCTCAGTGAGCTAACAATCTAAACAAGAGGCGAGACAACGAGTGGCAGAAAAGTAATATATTTATCCCCATTTTACAGATGGGGATCTGAGGCCCACAAAGATTAACTGACTCGCTTAAGGTCACACAGGAAAGTCTGGGGCAGAGCCAGGAACTGACCTCAGATTTCCCACCTCTTAGTCCAGTGCTTTAACTACATCCTCCCACTCTGCCGGGAGGAATTCAAGAGAAATTATTTCTATTGAAACACAATTAGTCGGGGTTTAATGTATGCTATTAATTCCCTTTTCTCTCCAAGTATTAGGATTAATTAATATTTATGGAAAGGTCATACCCAGAGGCCCTAGTCAGAGGCACCTTTGTGCTGACACATAGAACCACACAGCTCTTGGTCCTAAGACCACTGTACTTCCCTCCTCTGCCACAAACAAACATGACACAAGTCATTCTGCTGTTTGGTGCACATGGTCAATGCTGAATCCAAGGGGACAAATTCCAAACAAACAGCAAACCTTTGTGGGTTCCCCCCTCCCCTAGGTGAGTGCTATAAGCCAGTGGGAATGGGGAAATGCATCTCTCTTTGGAACTGAGAGGCTAGCAGTGGCTAGCAGTGCCTGACCCAGAGTGGGTATGAAGACAATACAGTGAGAGCTAGTATGGAGTGAGGGAACAGGGCCAGGAGGCAGGGCAAGCACTGGGGGTGTGGGGGCATGCCAGTGTTGGGAAGGATCCTGGCTAGGGGAAAGGAGCTGTGGATTGGACCACAGCATCCCCAACAGCTGGCATCTGGAGTGGGCCCACGTACCCAATGGCCAGTGCCTGGAAGGGGCCCGGGTACCCTACGACCAGCGCCTGTAAGGGGTACGGGTACCCAATGGGTGGTGCCTGTAGAGGGCCTATGTACCCAACCACTGGTACCAGGGGAAGGAGGACCATAATCAACAGCTGGTGCCAGGCAGCAGCCACCATTTTTGGTATGCAACATTGATGCTTTGGGGGATGTTTCAACGTATATGCCTACAAAATGTTTCAGGAAGCTGTTATCCATATGGCTAGTAGGTTTGGAGCCATATTCATCCAATTCCAACATGGCAGGTGGCTCACTCTTCCTCTGGGCCCCTGCTCATGTAGATCACAGTTCTTATCAGCCCCTGTGTTCCTGCATTTGCAATGAAAGGAGGGAAGAACAGGAAGAACATGTTTCTATTTACTTTTTTCAAATATTATTGGATTTAACTTTTTTGCCTTTTCCTCCATTTACTTCTGCACCACTGTTCCTCCCCCATTTTCCATGGCCCAGTCCAACCTGCATTTTCTCAGCAACTACCCCGGATGGTGCAGCTATTCTCAGGATGTTGTTCACAAAGGCTAAATCAAGGATTTAAACTTTGCAATAATTAGCATTTATTGACCTATGGGGACTGAAAACACATACAGTTTGCACCTTAGGTCCCAATTCAGCAAAGCAGATGCTTAATTTTAAGCACACGTTTAAATGCTTTACTGAAACTGGGCATTGGGTCACACATTCACTGCAGAAGTTTGGGGAATGGTACCCAATTGCAGACCAAGGGGCAGTCTTAAGGCAGGTGAAACAATGACAATAGCAGTCAGTCATCAGCTGGCACTGTTCCAGACCAGCAGGGGGTGCTGTGCTATTTCCATAGAGCGGTCCTGGAGATGACTTGGAGTAAGATGTCCTTGGAGTAAGATGTAATTTATATTACAAAGGTACAGGTGTGGTCCCTTAGGCTCTGAGTAGCATTGTATAGATATCTCACGGTACACAGGGGGTAGAAAGTTTCTTTGCCAAAGAATTGTCCGATTTCATCCAACTGATCGAATACAACTATCTTTAAACCTGCCTGCTGAGGATGCTAGGATGGAAGAGTGCTTTGAAAGTAGAGCCTCAGGGCATTGAACTCTGTTAGAACAATATCATTGGGTTCCTTAGCTCCACAGTGGACTATAGCTCACCTCTAAGCTACCAGCAAGCTGCTATTAAGGGAAGTAGTCATGAGCAGATTTTAATGGCAAACTCCAAGGCAATACACTTGGCTCTGCACATTACATTCCAGGACACTGCCCATCTCTAACATGGCTTCCCTGGCAGTCTGCCACAACATCTGTGGAAAAAGCTAAAATGGGAGCTGTTGAACACTTTCCCCAGCCTTATTACTGGTCAAGTAATATCAGTTAGAAGTGTGGGCTGCCAAGGAATTCCTAGTGGAGCTGGGCGAAGGCTTTCATCACAAGGAGGATGAGTTCTAAGGACTGGACTTCTATGAAAGCATGTAGGGCTTATTACTTAAAATTGTCCACAATACTGAATGAGAAGAAGAGGACAACTCAATTAATTACAGAATGGAAGGTACACCATTGTTTCCTGATTTTTGAACTTTAGTGGATTCCGAGAAAACTGAAACAGAAACAGATCAGAGACAAGCAAGTCCTGATGGTGGAGCAGAGGAAAACACCAGTTTACGTGATGAAACTTGTGTAGAATTACAACAGTGCTGGGAACATTTTCAACAAAGTGGAAGCAAACTGCTGGAAGCGAATGAACAGGAGACGACTCCCAAAGAGGAATCTACTTCTCACAGTCAGGAATCATAGTTTTTGTGCCATTTTATGCATCACAAAGCAATGGAAATAAAAAATGAAACAAGATAATACAAACTTTCAAAAAGAGCTCAGTCCCCACTCAGACACCTACATAAAGGTCTCAAAAAGAAAAGGAGTACTTGTGGCACCTTAGAGACTAACAAATTTATTAGAGCATAAGCTTTCGTGAGCTACAGCTCACTTCATCGGATGCATTTGGTGGAAAAAAAAATAAAGGGCTCAGATTCATAAAACTGCCAGCACTCAGCAGCCCCAACTGAGAACAGTGGAGAATTCCCCACTTCCTTCCGCTATTGATAACAGTGGAATTGCTGGGCCCATTGGAAAATCTGACACTGCCCCCTCTCCTTTTTGGGAGGGGTGTATAAATAAATGGGTGCTGAGCTCTTTGGAAAATCCGTCTTAGAGTCCTTTTGCAGTATTGCCAATCCCTAAAGTTCAAAAAACCAGAACATGAATCGGATGGTCCAAAATCATGAGACTGACTTAAAAATCCTGAAATAAATAATAAATAAAATAATACTAATAATAATAAATACACCAAGGGTTCCATTTTATTTGCCTTCTGGTTTTTGAGCCTATAGGATGCCTTCAGGCCATGTTTTCAAACTTTTCTCCACTACCATGAAAGCTAGAAACTTTTTTTATGTCAAATGGAAGCTGAGATTTCTCATGTCAGCCCAAGCCTCAGGAGACAAAGCTTTAAGAAACACACCAAATATCATGAGAACTGGCAATGCTGCAGTTGTGCCTTGTTACGCCAGCTGTCTGGGATGACTCTGTAATGTTACCTGTACCCTACATGCGCCAATGAAGATGTACAACGGGCTGACTTAAGGATAGACTTTCTGCTTTTAGGCTGGAATTTCCTAGTCATTTGTGCAACAACTTAACTATCACTTACGAAGACACATTATTACAGTTTTTATTTAATTTACTCTTCAATGTTCATAACTCTTATGAACTCGTCCTCATTTCTCTGTTTATTTCAATCTTTTCTGTTTGCAAACACTGATCTTCCGCACTTTGAGAAAAAATAACATTGTCCCTCTGAAAGATGGAGGTGAGCCAGAACCAAAACCATGGATCCAAATATCCCCAGACTTTGGGGTTGTCAAAATCTTGACCTGAAGCTCAATTCTGCAGTATACAGCCATCTTTCATTTCTATATAAGTATAGTCACACTTAATATGGGTGGGTCATAACATTCCTGCAAAACAGTTTGCTATTATGTTCAAGGTGTTTCTGTGGGATCTATTTCCATCAAACATCAAGAAAAGAGTAGATTAAAAAAAATGCTAAAAAAATGATACATTTAGAATCTGGAGGATATTCTTTGCCATGGCCCCAATTCAGCAAAAGTATTTAAGGATGTGATTAAATCCATCCCTATCCAGCTAAGCACTTTTCTGGATGCTTGAAGTTAAGCATGTGCCTATGTACTTTGCTGAGTAAGAGACTAGCTCAGGACAATTTTTAGGTAGTTTTTGTACCAAAGCTTCTTAATAGCATCCTTGCAGATTTAGACTCCAATCTTGTAAAGATTTACACATGCCTAACTTTACACACGGTGTACCCAATTTCACACTACGGAAGCCAACAGGAGATTTGAAATTGACTTCAGCAGGCATAGACTCAAACCCCACAAGTCACCCCACTGAAGTCAATGTGTAAAATGAAGAACAGGCGTAAGCCTTTGGCAAGATGGGCCTTTGTTTGTTCTTTTATGATTTTAAGACAAACAAACTGAGATCTAAATGACCACAGAAAACTAAATACACTCTTGTCCTTTGTGATTGAGGACAAGATGAAACAAGAATCTGTGCAACATATTTCATGCTTGTGTTTATCTAAGAAAAACATTTTCTTAATTCATTTGTTTATTCTTCTTTACTTTTAGCCTCGCTTTCTTCATCACTTACAAAAAATAAAAGTAAATGGAAGAAAACCCCCAAACACCTGGCAGTTCATTTCAATGATAAACCATTAGAAGGCAGGTCCAGCCATGGCTCAAATAAAAACAGAAAAGCTCAAGCTGATGTAGCCACATCTCCTTTACCCAGGTTAACCTAACTTAAATGCAGGCTGCACTGTAGAGGCGGCTCTACTGATTTGTTCTAATTAGCAGCATTAGTCACCCATGAAGCACTAGTGTAATTTTCTTTTATGAGCAGTTTCACAGAATTAAGAATAATGGATTGGTTTCCAACAGATGTAATTAAAAAATTGATGGACCAGTTACACTATTTCATTGTGCTGTTAGTTAAAGACTGGAGAGTGAATGTCACTGAAGAAATAACCAATTGTATTTATGGAGATTATGGGTCTGTTTTGTGTGGCAGTTCTACAAATAGGTTACAGTATTATCCCCATTTATCCAAAACCCTATCATCTGAACCTCTGTGTTATCCATGTATCTCATGCTGGGGGACAAGGAAGGGATTTGAATAATGCAGAGGTTCGGATAAGAGACCCCCAGCCAGGACTCTGAGGAGGAGGAAGAAGGTGAGCCTGTGGCTACAGAGGAGACCATCCTGCTGCTGAATGGATCCTCTGGCAGGCATGGAGTCTTTTACAGCCCAACTGTCCTGGGAGCAAGTAAGCAGGGCAGAGCACAGATCCCTGGCCACTGCACGGAGAAAGATGAGCCCCCGACCACAGGGGAGGCCACTCCGCTACTGACTGGCTCCTGTCCTCTTGACTATCCAAATTCCCCATTAGCCAAATAAAATCTGTCCCCACACCCCAAGCCTATTTGGGCAGTATACTGTATATAGGGACTGAGGGTGGGATTTACAAAGGAGCTAGGTGGTTTTCAATGGGACTCTCTTAACATCCTTTGGAAAATCTCAGCCTTAGACTGGGATTCCCCACTCCGGAACACGGGTTTCATGCCATGCAGAATTACGAAGTATAGAACTGTTGTAACAAAGTGGAGGATTAGGCCTTTATGCTTTCAATATTTATTTAGATTTCAGTTTTAGACAAACCCCACCCCCGGCCAAAGCTCTGGGGAATCCTCCACATACATTTATTGTACAAGAACATTGGCGATAGAAAGTAAGGATTGAGCAAGGCACAGAACTTCTTCCTCCCATCCAAACGCACATCATTTGGTAACCAGTCATGTGAACAAAACATCTCTCACCCACGAAATTTTACTTCTCTGGAGATGTGATTGCAACACACATAGACACACCTGTGCTAACTTTGATCTAATGCAGTGATACTCAGACTTCAGTGGTTCAGGAGCCAAATTAGCGATCAACATTCCCCAAAAGAGCCAGAGTAGTGTAAATTCATTGTTTCATATATATATATATATATAAAATTCTCCCAGCAAAATGACTGACCAAGTATTATTATTTTATCAACTACGACTGGTTAATAACATAGTAAAAGCATCCTGATTGGTTAATGGCTTAGATTGGTTAATAATTAAATCACACAGTGTTTTAATCTTATGTGCTGCCAAGAGAGACGCATCAAAGAGCCACTTGCAGCTCGTGAGCCACAGTCTGAGTATCACTGAGCTAACGAGATCAAAACTCACTCAAGTAACAATAGCAGTGATACCGTGGCAGCAGAGGCTAGCCACTTGAGAACATACCCAGGGTCTTGGGCAGGCAGAGCAAGCCCATGCCACTGCCACATCATCGCTATTGTTACTCAAGCTAGCTTTGATCCAAGCTAGCTGAGGTCTGTCTATACATGCTGCAATCACACCTACTGATGACAGTGCAGATATAACCTAAGAGAGAAATCCCACCCATCACTATCTCAGCTGTCTGCTGATACATGCTAAAACTGATGGGGCTTGGCAGCGTGTGTGCAGAATATCAAGCAATTCCAGACCTTGGGGAACATCAGAGAAGGAGCTTTTCTTGATAAAATCATTAGAACACATCCGTTTTTTAAAAAATGTGAATTCCATTTACCAAAAGAATGGAGTTGTGCCTTCTTTTTCAGACAGATACCACAATGATAATCACAGATGTTTTAAGTTTACCCCAAAACTTCTGTTTCAGTCATTTGATGGTTTAGATAAAACTAGGTAACTCCATGAAACTATGAAAGGCTCTCAGCTAGGGCCTCAAAGTCCAGTTCCAGCTCAGAACTCTTCCACAATTCAAAGGGTTTTGTTTGGATCCACTCGGCATATTATTGAATATTTTTAAAAGCACCTTTCTTCTAATTTAGGATCATAGGAATTGTCAAACTGGATCAGACGTGAGGTCCATCTACTTCAGCATCATAGGGGGGCTGGCCATTCTCTTTAAACTGATTTTGTACTTTAAATTCCTAAGGCGCGTTCACCTGACTTGACTATTCCATTTGTCTTAGCTTTGAAGGCCCAACAATAGATGCTGAGCCTTTTACAGACCCTGAAAATTTGTTATTAAAGTCTGCACCATAAAATGTTTAAAATTATCTGTTGCCAATACTTCCCATAATGCTTAATGGTATGAGTTATCCGTACAATAATGCCTAATATCAGACTTTGAGTACACCAGTCTATCACACATGGCTGCTGTGTCAGTTGGCTTCTGTATGAATGCATCATTTTTCTCATCCCCTCTCTGATTGCCAGATTACCTCTCCAGTGAACAGCCTTACCTGGGTTAGCCACTCTCCTGCCTTTTTATGGCTCTGAATCGTAGAATCTCAGGGTTGGAAGGGACCTCAGAAGGTCATCTAGTCCAACCCCCTGCTCAAAGCAGGGCCAATCCCCCACTAAATCAGCAGCTTCCAAACAGCTTCATTCCACTGAGGGCACAAAGATCAATGTTTATGACTGTCCAAAGCCAACCTTTTAAAAAGGAAAATGTTTTGGATCCCAGACACTGCACTGCTGTGAACTTGCTTAGTGCAGTTTGCCAATAGCGCTAGCTGGGGTGCCAACCAAGTGGGTCAAACATGAACAGCTCAGTGGAGTTGTGGATTTTAATATATGCAGCCAGACTAAAATAAAATGCAGCTGGGAGATAATCTGTAATTCTCATTCTAGTGTTAAATGGAGCCAGCAAGACTTCAACTGTAGAACAATATGTTGTATCTGCATAACATATATCCTGCCAGTCTTGCAAATACAGATCAGTTTTGTTCATACCTTATGCACCATTGTTTGCATAAGGGTATGCCTTGTGAGGTATAATTTAAAAATCTCATAATTTACTGTTCAGTATTGTCCTGGTAAAATATGTGCGCCAACATTGTATGTAAAGTTATAAGACTCCTCCATATGATTTTATTACCACAGGTTCCAAACCCCAAAGGCCTGCCCAGACAGATGTTGGCAAACAGGTCTGTCTTTAACAAAGAAATGTGTGCTTACCATAATTTGTATTTAAGCAGTAAACAGAGTCATCAAGCAGTAAGGAAAGATGAAGGAAGTTAAACAGGTGAAAAAACCAGCAGGGAGTACCCTTCTATCCAGACTCTGTGCCTCCTGGCTCGCCGCTGGAAATGGTTTTCAAGTGGGAGATGGAAACTATAAAAAAGGAGGGACAAACACTCCAAGGCACCCGTCTCCTCTCTCCTTGCTCATCATATTCACTGCACTTGAAGACACAAAGGAAGTAGCCATTGGATGCTGGGGGAGGGGCCCTGACCTAAAGAGTTTGGTCAGTAAAACCGCTGAAAACAGGTGGTGAGAAAACTTTGCTTTGAATCTAACATAATTTGTTAAGTTAGGCACCAGTAAGCATTTTATCTTTATTTTTCTTGTAATCATTTCTGACTGTTATGCCTCATTACTTGTACTCACTTACAATCTCTCTGTGTAGTTAGTTGAGTAATTGTATTGTTTTATCTAATACAGTGTGCTCAAGTTTAAGTATCTGGGTAACTCCATTTGGGGTAACAAGTTGTGTGTATATTATTCCCTTGAAGGAATAATGGACTCAATATATCTGTACTGCCCAGGAGAGGGCTTGGCACTACAGGACATACATTTCTGGGTGAATCCATGACTGGAGGAGTGTTGGGGTCACCCTGCAGCATAAACCAGGCTGGTAAGAGCCAAGGTGTGGCTGGCTGGCTGGCTGTCTGCCGCACACACACTGATGTAGCTGGGAGTGACTTACATGCTGAAGGCTGTTTGTGAGCAGTCCAGGCTGGAGCAGCGAGGCATTGTAAAGGGCACCCCAGGTTACACGGCAGAGGTGACACAGCCACTTATTAGCCTGGATTGTGCCCTTGTATGTCACAATATACCCTACCAGTCTTGCAAATACAAAGAAAGAAAGAAAGAAAGAAAGAAAGAAAGAAAGAAAGAAAGGTGAAGCTGTGATAGATAATTTGCTAGCACTTTACACTAAAAATAGCTTTTCTTGATTCTGAAATGTGCTCAACTGTCTCTGTGACTTGTTTTCATGTTTGGGGCTACTACCATGCCTCAAATAAAACAAACATGGGATGTGACGTTCTGTCAGTTGTCAAGCAACATGATTCATTAACAAGAAAAAAAGCTGATGATTCAAGTGACAGTGAATTGGAGCGTTGTATGTCAGGATGAGATGACTGCCATTGTATATTTCACCTTTGTCCTTTTTCTTTATAAAATAAAAACTACCCGGTGATATACATGACACTTCACTCTGAAGGACTGGGTGCACCATTTAGAATTGCAGCAAAGGAAGTGAGAACATTCCCACTGTGCTTTATAAAATACATATCAGCTTTGGCCTGCAAAGACCTATCAAAGAATTCAGAGTCCACCTGATAAGTCAATTATATCCCATGGCCTCTTGCAGCAAACACTCACAATTTTTGCATGGTTGACTGAGTTCTGGAGGTTTGCCTTTGATGTAGATGAAGATAAGTAAAATACAAAACATCATGGATATCAAACTTCTTATATTCCCTCGATTAATTATATTTGTGAATATTACTGATTAAATTATTATGAGGAAAAGGTCTCGCCCACAAAGTTGTTTCTGTGGGCTCATTTCAGTTTACCTTAATACAAGGTCCTCTGCATTATTTATTAGCTTTCTTGGTACTCAAAGTGAAGATTTTATTTCACATTTTTTCCTCTCCAAAAACAACCCAATTCCAGGGACACCTTGGTTTATTAATACAGATTGAACACTAGCATCGCTACTGAGTTGGAACAGGGTGGAGTTACAAGGAGCAAAACTGGTGTAAGTAAGAGAAATTCTTAGAGTCTAACAAGCAGAAAGCGAGCTTCTGCATTTGCTGGATCCCAGAAGCTCCACAGGCCACCTAGGCTATGAAGACGTGAAGGCTATTTGCCTATTCAGAAAGGACAGTAGCAATGCAGTAGTGCAACAGGTATATTCTTTTCCTTTTGTGACTCTAGCTAGTGGTGATCATGTTCATCGGAATGACACAAAGGACTAAGTGAGCATGTCTTACTAGAGGAATGGGTTCTTCCCCAGTTGACTGACTATCCATAAGCCAAGAAATTATTATACAGGGGTCACAATCCATAGATTTTGGGATTCATTGGGATGTTATCTAGAGATGGTAGTAATAATACCTAGCTCTTATGTAATACTTTCCAGCCCTCAATCTCAAAGCACTTTACAAAGGAGGTGAGAATCATTATCCCCATTTTACCGATAGGGAAGCTGAGGCTCAGAGATGTGAAGTGAGTTGCCCAAATCCACACAACAAGCCAATGGCAGAGCAAGGAATGGAAGAAGAAAAGGGCCAAATCTTGGCTGGGTAGTTGTACTGCAGAATGGCAAGCAACAATCACCGTATCAATGTGATGGTCCACAACTGACACTATCATGGGAGCGTTGGTTGTGACTCTATAGTTAAGAATGAGTTTTTCACTGGCAGCAGGGATTAAGAATAAAATTTCAAAGCAGCTAAATCCCATTTTCAAAAGTGACTTAAGCACTAGATGGGGAGGGCTCTGAGTTACTACAGAGAGTTCTTTCCCTGGTGTCTGGCTGGTGGGTCTTTCCCATATGCTCAGGATCTAACTGAGCGCTACATTTGGGGTTGGGAAGGTATTTCCCTGGGTCAGATTGGCAGAGACTGTGGGGATTTTTGCCTTCCTCTGCAGCATGGGGCATGGGTCACTGTAGGTTTAAATTAGTGTAAATGGTGGATTCTCTGAAACTTGAACTCTTTAAATCAAGATTGGATGAGTTACTGAAGTCCTCAAGAGGTTAGGAGTCTATTACAGAAGTGGGTGGGTGAGGTTCTGTGGCTTACACTGTGCAAAAGGTCAAACAAGATGATCATGACGGTCCCTTCTGGCCTTAAAGTCTATAAGTTAATGGGGTGTCACTGCAATACAATTTAGGCTCCTAAATGCCCAAGTCATATAGATGCTTTTGAAAATGTTACTTTTTACCTATTTGTTTTGTATAACTAATATAATGCATCTTCTCCAGTCCATGCTCTTTACGCAACAAATTGTCTGAGAGTTTGCAAGTCAATCTGTTAGTTTCTGAGTTAAAATGAATTAAGCAGGAGCTGTTTCTGAGCATTGCACCATATTTTGTTTCTTGGCTTCACTCTAGCTAACAAATAGCTTGTTACCAACTCTTCAAACTTTCCTCATAGTTAAAACTCATTGAAAGCTCATGTGTAGGCTACTTTTGAAGAAATTCAATTGCAATCAGGACAAGTCATTAATATGTGTTCTGTCTAATAGCTGTGAGTATTATGGGCAGACCTAGGTCAATAGATCAGGTCATTTTTCAGTAGTGGCTCTGTGACATAAGAAGCAACTCAACCAATCGTAATCATCCCTCCACAGTTAATTTGCATGCTGCAATTCTAGTGTACATATGTGTCAAGAGTTTTCATTGGTATATTAATACATAAAACCACTGTGTTGTGTGTCAGTTAAGGTTGGACTACACAAAACATAGCTGACACAAAACCTAAAAACCAAGGAAATTAAAAGTTAAGGTAGCCAACAGTATATATCCTCTTGTCTCCACCCAGACACTCAGCTAACCACTAGCACAATCACCACATGCTATAGAGCAGCAGCTCTCAACCTTTCCAGAGTACTGTACCCCTTGCAGGAGTCTGATTTGTCTTGCGTACCCCAGGTTTCACCTCACTTAAAAACTACTTGCTTACAAAATCAGATATAAAAATACAAGTGTCACATAATGCTATAACTGAAAAATTGCTGACTTTCTCATTTTTACCATATAATTGTAAAATAAATCAATTAGACTATAAATATTGTACTTACATTTCAGTGTATAGTATATAGAGCAGTATAAACAAGATATTGTCTCTATGAAATTTTAGTTTGTACTGACTTCACTAGTGCTTTTTATGTAGCCTGTTGTAAAACTAGGCAAATATCTAGATGAGTTGATGTACCCCCTGGAAGACCTTTACGTATCCCCAGGGATATGCATACCTCTGGTTGAGAACCACTGCTATAGAGAATGCATACAATTTCTTCCCATTAGGCTTTTGGCCTATACTTAGAGTCACTTTTTGTCCTTTCAAAAGAAATAAGAGTGTGAATTTGATGCTTGAACTAAAGGTACCACAAGCCACATAGTACAAATGTCACTAGTGAAGTTCAATTGTTAGATTGCTTATGTGCTATACTGTACCGATGATGATTAATTATTCTGCCAGGCAACAGTCTTTCCTTAGTGACATTGGGTGGGTTTCCGCTGTGCTGAGAAAGACCACAACTAAGAAAAAGGAATATACTTTGGACAAATGATTTCAAATAAGACTTTGAGATCCACTTACCATTTTCTCTGGCTCTTCTGTATCTTAGATATTCATTCCTGCAGTTTTTCAGTTCTTTTTTAAAATCAGCATTAGAACAACAATGAATTTACAAGGATTTCTAGGATGCCAATGAGTTGAATGAACAGACAGCTGCAGCGGCACAGGAGCTAGCAAACAGAGCTCTAAACAGGGGAGTTTGAGTGGGAGTTTGAAAAGGGGGTTTGTATTGTGGTGCTTGTTTGGGGTTTGCTTTTGCTGGGGGGGGTGGTCTTTTTGGTGTGGCTTGTGTTTCCCAGATTAACAGGATTTAGGTGGGAAGGAGATGACAGATACAGAGGCAGCTGTGGGAGTGACTCCTGCAGTGAAAGACACATTGAGGATGACTGGATGTGGAAGCTGTGGTATGTACATGATCCTGGAGGGGGGAACCGGTAAGAGTTTTTTCTGCATGAAATGCCGTCTGATAGAGCTGATGGAGGAAAAGATCCGAGGTTTGGAGATGCAGGTGGAAAGTCTGGTTGAGTTTAGGAAGGGGTTTGAGCAGATGATGGAGCAAAGATATGAGGTATCTGAAGGGAAAAGCTCAGACTCACAGATGGAACCAGGGCTGGGGAATTTTGAGGAGAGACTGGATGAGGAAAGTGGTCAGTGGAAACATGTGACTCAAAGAACCAGGCAGAGAAAAAGACGGGCTAGTGAAGGAGAAATAGAGCTTAGGAACAGGTTTGCAGAGTTGGAAAATGAAGAAGGGGCTCAGCAGGTACTTGTTGAAGGTGGAAGGGTAAGGAAGAAGAGAAGAGAGGCTAGCCCTATAGAAAAAGGGGAAGAGTCAAGGGAGACTACACCAAATATGAGCCCCAGGAGGATACAGGATGGGTTGAAGAAGATTGTAAGGGAAAATAGGAATGGAAAGAACTTGCAGCCAGAGAGAACAGGGGAGACACTGGAGAATAGCACTGTCACCAGGAAAAGGCAGGTCTATGTGATCGGGGACTCTTTACTGAGAAGAATAGACAGGCCTGTAACTAGAGCTGATCCTGAGAATAGAAGGGTGTGCTGTCTTCCGGGTGCTAAGATATGGGATGTAGACCTGAGGTTGAAAAGGATCCTAAAGGGAGCGGGAAAGAATCCCCTAATTATCCTTCATGTGGGAACAAATGATACGGCTAGATTCTCGCTGGAAAGTATTAAGGGAGACTATGCTAGGCTGGGGAAGACGCTTAAGGAAATTGAGGCTCAGGTGATCTTTAGCGGGATCCTTCCTGTTCCTAGAGAAGGGCAACAAAGGTCTGACAAGATTATGACTGTCAACAGATGGCTTAGGCAGTGGTGCTATAAGGAGGGCTTTGGGATGTATGACCACTGGGAGGCATTCACGGACAGAGGTCAGTTCTCTCGGGATGGACTTCATCTCAGTAGGGAAGGAAATAGACTTCTAGGATCGAGGCTGGCACAACTGATAAAGAGAGCTTTAAACTAGGAATTAGGGGGAGATGGATGGGAGATGTCCAGAAAATCTCCATGCCAGATTTTAGCATTGAGAGGGAAGAAGACAAAGTAAGAAAGGATACAGCCGTGGGTAGGAGAATGTATATAAGGAGCGAGGGCGGTGTGGATACTAGTCTAATACGTTATACTGGCTGTAGAATGACTGTGCCTAATAGGGTACAAAATGTGAGCGAGACCAAACAGCAAAAATTAAGATGTTTATACACCAATGCAAGGAGCCTAGGTAACAAAATGGAGGAACTAGAGCTACTGGTGCAGGAAGTGAAACCAGATATTATAGGGATAACAGAAACATGGTGGAATAGTAGTCATGACTGGACTACAGGTATTGAAGGGTATGTGCTGTTTAGGAAAGACAGAAACAAAGGTAAAGGGGGTGGAGTAGCATTGTATATCAATGCTGAGGTAGAATGTAAAGAAATAAGAAGCGATGCAATGGGTAAGACAGAGTACGTCTGGGCAAAAATTACATTGGGGAAGAAAACTAGTAAAGCCTCTCCTACGATAGTGCTTGGGGTGTGCTATAGACCTCCGGGATCTAATTTGGATATGGATACAGCCCTTTTTAATGTCTTTAATAAAGTAAATACTAATGGAAACTGCGTGATCATGGGAGACTTTAACTTCCCAGATATAGACTGGAGGACCAGTGCTAGTAATAATAATAGGGCTCAGATTTTCCTAGATGCGATAGCTGATGGATTCCTTCATCAAGTAGTTGCTGAACCGACTAGAGGGGATGCCATTTTAGATTTAATTTTGGTGAGTAGCGAGGATCTCATAGAAGAAATGGTTGTAGGGGACAATCTTGGCTCAAGTGATCATGAGCTAATTCAGTTCAAACTAAATGGAAGGATTAACAAAAATAAATCTGCAACTAAGGTTTTTGATTTCAAAAGGGCTGACTTTCAAAAATTAAGGAAATTAGTTAGGGAAGTGGATTGGACTGAAGAACTTATGGATCTAAAGGTAGAGGAGGCCTGGGATTACTTTAAATCAAAACTGCAGAAGCTATCGGAAGCCTGTATCCCAAGAAAGGGGAAAAAATTCATAGGAAGGAGTTGTAGACCAAGCTGGATGAGCAAGCATCTTAGAGAGGTGATTAAGAAGAAGCAGAAAGCATACAGGGAGTGGAAGATGGGAGGGATCAGCAAGGAAAGCTACCTAATTGAGGTCAGAACATGTAGGGATCAAGTGAGACAGGCTAAAAGTCGAGTAGAGTTGGACCTTGCAAAGGGAATTAAAACCAATAGTAAAAGGTTCTATAGCCATATAAATAAGAAGAAAACTAAGAAGGAAGAAGTGGGGCCGCTTAACACTGAGGATGGAGTGGAGGTTAAAGATAATCTAGGCATGGCCCAATATCTAAACAAATACTTTGCCTCAGTCTTTAATAAGGCTAAAGAGGATCTTGGGGATAATGGTAGCATGACAAATGGGAAGGAGGATATAGAGGTAGATATTACCATATCAGAGGTAGAAGCGAAACTGAAACAGCTTAATGGGACTAAATCGGGGGGCCCAGATAATCTTCATCCAAGAATATTAAAGGAATTGGCACCTGAAATTGCAAGCCCATTAGCAAGAATTTTTAATGAATCTGTAAACTCAGGAATAGTACCGAATGATTGGAGAATTGCTAATATAGTTCCTATTTTTAAGAAAGGAAAAAAAAAGTGATCCGGGTAACTACAGGGCAGTTAGTTTGACATCTGTAGTATGCAAAGTCCTGGAAAAAATTTTGAAGGAGAAATTAGTTAAGGACATTGAAGTCAATGGTAAATGGGACAAAATACAACATGGTTTTACAAAAGGTAGATCGTGCCAAACCAACCTAATCTCCTTTTTTGAAAAAGTAACAGATTTTTTAGATAAAGGAAATGCAGTGGATCTAATTTACCTAGATTTCAGTAAGGCATTTGATACCGTTCCACATGGGGAATTATTAGTTAAATTGGAGAAGACGGGGATCAATATGAACATCAAAAGGTGGAAAAGGAATTGGTTAAAGGGGAGACTGCAACGGGTCCTACTGAAAGGTTAACTGTCAGGTTGGAGGGAGGTTACCAGTGGAGTTCCTCAGGGATCGGTTTTGGGACCAATCTTATTTAATCTTTTTATTACTGACCTTGGCACAAAAAGTGGGAGTGTGCTAATAAAGTTTGCAGATGATACAAAGCTGGGAGGTATTGCCAATTTGGAGAAGGATCGGGATATTATACAGGAGGATCTGGATTACCTTGTAAACTGGAGTAATAGTAATAGGATGAAATTGAATAGTGAGAAGTGTAAGGTTATGCATTTAGGGATTAATAACAAGAATTTTAGCTATAAGTTGGGGACGCATCAATTAGAAGTAACGGAAGAGGAGAAGGACCTTGGAGTATTGGTTGATCATAGGATGACTATGAGCTGCCAATGTGATATGGCTGTGAAAAAAGCTAATGCGGTTTTGGGATGCATCAGGAGAGGCATTTCCAGTAGGGATAAGGAGGTTTTAGTACCGTTATACAAGGCACTGGTGAGACCTCACCTAGAATACTGTGTGCAGTTCTGGTCTCCCATGTTTAAAAAGGATGAATTCAAACTGGAGTAGGTACAGAGAAGGGCTACTAGGATGATCCGAGGAATGGAAAACTTGACTTATGAAAGGAGACTTAAGGAGCTTGGCTTGTTTAGCCTAACTAAAAGAAGGTTGAGGGGAGATATGATTGCTCTCTATAAATATATCAGAGGGATAAATACAGGAGAGGGAGAGGAATTATTTCAGCTCAGCACCAATGTGGACACAAGAACAAATGGGTATAAACTGGCCACCAGGAAGTTTAGACTTGAAATCAGACGAAGGTTTTTAACCATCAGAGGAGTGAAGTTTTGGAATAACCTTCCAAGGGAAGCAGTGGGGGCAAAAGATCTATCTGGCTTTAAGATTCTACTCGATAAGTTTATGGAGGAGATGGTATGATGGGATAATGGGATTTTGGTAAGTAATTGATCTTTAAATATTCAGGGTAAATAGGCCAAATCCCCTGAGATGGGATATTAGATGGATGGGATCTGAGTTACTATAGAAAATTCTTTCCTGGGTATCTGGCTGGTGAATCTTGCCCATATGCTCAGGGTTTAGCTGATTGCCATATTTGGGGTCGGGAAGGAATTTTCCTCCAGGGCAGATTGGAGAGGCCCTGGAGGTTTTTCGCCTTCCTCTGTAGCATGGGTGACTTGAGGGAGGCTTCTCTGCTCCTTGAAGTCTTTAAACCACGATTTGAGGACTTCAATAGCTCAGACATAGGTGAGGTTTTTCATAGGAGTGGGTGGGTGAGATTCTGTGGCCTGCGCTGTGCAGGAGGTCGGACTAGATGATCAGAATGGTCCCTTCTGACCTTAGTATCTATGAATCTATGAATTTGCTAGTCTCAACTATGCCCAAAGCACAGCCAGGCTCTATTACAAACGTAAAGCCAAAATAATTTAATTTTTGTTGCCCTGTGAGTAACCTATAGAAAGGATACAGTGAAGTGATCAGCTTTGCTCCTTTTATTTACTTAATGTATTTCTTGTAAAGCATGAAGATTTGGGACCAGACTTTCCAAAGTGTTCATCGCCTAGTAGCTCCTCTCAATGGGAGCTGCTGTGTGCAGAAAACTTTGGAAAATCTAGCCATCCAGATTTAGGTGCCTGACTGGCAGCTGTTCAGTGCTGAGGCCTTTTGAAAATGTGCCTGTTGGTCAACAGATCTGGTTTGCATTTATCAAATTCAACAACTTCCGGGATAGGGTTTTCAGAAGTGTTTAGCATCGGCCTAAATTTGTTCCCACTGAAATCAATGAAAATGTTACTAGTGACTTCCCTGGGAGAAGAATGAGGCAGTGCTGAGCACTTGTTAAACTTGTGGTCTGTGCATTAATCCCACTGACTTCAGTATATAGTCAGTACACATCCATTTATAACTAGTATCACACTGCTTCATCTTGAAACCACCATGGAAACCATCCTGGCTGACCACAGGTGCTACACTCACCACACCCCTGCAGCACTGATACCAACACTCTCAGAGAGACAAGGTGAGTGAGGGACTGTCTTGTATTGGATCAATTTCTGTTGGCGAGAGATGAGCTTTCAAGCTACATAGAGTACTTCAGCACCATTGATAGTCTCTCTATGGTCCTTATCTGGTCCCCATTACCATAGTATCTGAGCACTCCCCAAATCTTTCATATATTTATCCTCACACACACCACTGTGAGGCAGAGCAGTGCTATTTTTCCCCCTTTTGCAGATCAGAATAGAACAGAAGCACCGGCAGAATAAGTGATGTGTCCCAGGTCACACAGGAAATATGTGGGGAAGCAGCGAATTGAATTCTGGTCTCTGGAGTCTCAGGCTAGTACACAGACAACTGGACCATACTTCGTCTAGCTTTGTCACTACACTGACTCATGAGAAATGTGGCAGACGGGTTACAAAAAGCAGATTCATTATAATATATAATAACCCAGAGATAATAATCTTCCAAGACTGCTCACAGCAAGAAACAAAATCATTTGCAGACTTTTCTATGAAACAATGAGCACATGTAGGCCTTAAGCAACTGCTACTACAGTAAATATCAGAATTAGTGCTTTGCTGAATTGGGCTTTCTAAAGCTTATAATACCGTCAGACATAGCTATTCTGGTGCTATGTGAAGCTATCTGGTTCTTTTAGAGGCATATTATTTTCTAGACACCTTAATGCTAATAATATCTGTGGAAGTTTTAAAAAAGAAATGGATGCTTGTACTGAGACAATGATATAATTTGTGATGTTAAGGCTATTAAAATATGATTATTTCTGTAACTAAATGAGGGTGTCAGTCTCATTGGCACTACAACAAATACAAAAAGTTAGAAAAAAGTCTGTATTTATTTAACCAGGCAAAGAACCCTTGAGGTATACATATCAGATTAGTCAGATTGAACAGAATGCTGAGAAATTATTGCCTTGAGATGTTTTCCCTGATTTCTTATTGATGAACTGTAGGTTGGAGTTATTGTTGTGACAGAAAGGAAAGCTTTTATAAGCTCACAATTGCTTGTAAAAATTTCAGTAAAAAGCTCCACTAAATTCAAACTACTTAGGGGGAGAATGTAATTCTAGTTTCAAGCTGCTATCAAAGGACAGATTTACGACTCATAAAGTCTTCATTTGGTTATATATTGCTGTCTTGTTTTCAGCACCCCAAATCATGACAGAGTCTGCTGTCTTCATTAACACTCGCAGCCAGCTTTCAGATCCTTTGTAAATTGCTGGTTTGTTTATTTTTTTTAACAAACTGTTTTATCCCGGTGTTAACATAATATTTCATTATACGGACATATGGGAGTGAAGGGCCAACTGCTGCTTCCATTATAAATTGGCTTTCTAAAGTTTCGTACACATCAAGCTGAAAGTTAACACATGGGCCTGCATGCAATTTTTTGTAACTTGCTGAGATCCATTAATTTGCTTTCAGAGATGCTATGTCTAGAAGCTCCAAATATCATTTTCTGACCTCCTCTGGCGAAATAATAGTCTCATTTTTCAGTCACTTAGTCCTTTGCATGGACGGCCACTCTTAGCAATTAAAAGGAAAATTTGAACAGCTGAATTACTTAACTTTGCAAAGTGGCCAATATTAGCCTTACTATTAATAGTCCGAACAGTCCAAGAGTGTGTTCATTGAAATTCAGGGCAGCAATAAAATGTCAAGTAAACAGCAATTATCCCGCAAACATTCATCATGTAATCACAGATAATAGTGTTTAGGAGTGCTGGAGATTACATCTTAAGCGCAGAGTTTTCAAAACCAGAGGCCTCAAGTTAGGAGCCTAAATTCATATTTGGGCAGCTAAATAAGTGGCCTGATTTTCAAAGGTGTTGAACCCCCAGCACCTCTCATTGATCTTTATAGGAGCTAATGGGTTCTCAGCACCTTTGAAAATCAAGCCACTTATTTCGATGTCTAAATATGGAGGTAGGCTCCATATTTAGACATGTTTGCGTGATAATTGCTGTTTACTTGACATTTTATTGCTGCCCTGAATTTCAATGAACACGCTCTTGGACTGTTCGGACTATTAATAGTAAGGCTAATATTGGCCACTTTGCAAAGTTAAGTAATTCAGCTGTTCAAATTTTAGGCCCCATTTTTTTTTGAAAATAGTGGCCTTCATTTCCAGGGTTTGCAAAAAGGGAGATTCAATTCTTGTTATTTGTATTTTAATGTAGCCTGTAATATAAGACAGGGGACAGGAAAAAGGAAAAATGCTAACAATACAGGATGATGGGGCCTGCAAAGTTCCCTTGCTTATTGTTTGCTTATTGTCTCTGAAAATAAGTGCTCAATAAAGACTTGATCTAAATCCAACTGAAGTCAACGAGAGTCTTTCCATTGACTTCAAAGAGCTTTGGAGCAGGGCTTAAGGCACAAATCTTTAGGCTGATGCTAAGTCTGAGCACTAGCCAGAGGGAGAAGGGAGTCTGGAGGAGGAAGAATGCCCTGCCCCCAGCTACAGATCTGCTGTATGTTGACTGTTTCAGTCTATCCTACTTAGTGGAGACTCCAAAAGGACTTCTCCCGAGGAATCAGGTTCATCTCCAGTACTTCCTAACACAACAAAGAGAGGATTTGGGACCCATATGTAGTGTGTCAGGTAGAGAGCCCCCAACACAGGGAACCCTACACACAGTCTCAACAGAAGTGAGAACCCGGTCTTGAAGATTGATCAGACCCCCTCAGAAACTTGGACTTTAGAATACAGCTCAGGACTATTTCAATGCAATTGATAAGAGAACATCACAGGGTAAATAGTTTCAAGGAATTTCAAGTGTCTTCTGGATTGTTGTGTTTATTTACTTAAGAACATAAGAGGGTCCATACTGGGTCAAACCAAAGGTCTATCTAGCCCAGTATCCTGTCTTCTGACAGTGGCCAATACCAGGTGCTTCAGAAGAATGAACAGAACAGGTAATCATCAAGTGATTCATCCCCTGTTTATGGTTTATAATGTAAGATTTAATCTTTTACTATATAGAAAGGGAGCTGTGCAGTGGTTATAGAGGTCCTGGTCTTCCACAGTTACCAGAGAGGACCACGATGTGTTGCACTGAGAAACTTAATAAAGGTAGGAACTTCCTGGTTAGGGAGCGCTCTAGCTGCTGAATAAAGCATGGCTCTTTATGTTTATGTCCTCATATTATACGTGCCTTAGTGACTCCGCTGCAGATCCTCTGAGCTTATCCTTCTTCAGTCCACCCACTGCCTGGATGATGCCATATAGGGCTCCCCAGTGGAGCAGAGTTCACTGCAAGACACAGGATGTCCACCCACCCTGAGACTCCCTACTTATCCTATTCCCCTACCCCCTTGTTCATCAGAACCACTCCCCAGTTCAGCTACCAGGGAGCCTCTGTGGCTGCAGAAGGGGTGGGATTTGTGCTTCAGGGACCTTCTCTACACTCAGGGATGTGAAGAGAATGTGCAACATCACAAAGTAATCTGTGTGTCTGAGAGGGGCTCCTTGGCTTGGCTAAACTCTAGCTCTGCACTATCCTGAGAACCTAGATGTCACAGAGGTCATCTAGTCCAATCCCCTGCACTCATGACAGGCTAAGTATTATCTAGACCATACCTGACAGGTGTTTGTCTAACCTACTCTTAAAAAATCTCCGATGATGGAGATTCCACAACCTCCCTAGGCAATTTACTCCAATGTTTAACCACCCTGACAGTTAGGAAGTTTTTCCTAATGTCCAACCTAAACCTCCTTTGCTGCAATTTAAGCCCATTGCTTCTTGTCGTATCCTCAGAGGTTAAGAAGAACAATTTTTCTCCCTCCTCCTTGTAATAACCTTTTATGTACTTTTATGTACTTTTAAGCAGAGTGCTATTTACAGTGCAAACAAGACAGACAAAGGAAGAAAATGAAATAAAATAAAATAAAATAAAATAAAATAAAAAAGCACCCGGGTTAAAGGAAGAGCTACTCTGGGGAGGGATAACCTGTCTTCAATCTGCCAGTGCATATGGCAGGGCGTTGCTCTTCTTCTGTCACAGGTAGAAAGAACACACTGTTTCCAGGAGCAAATCTCTGTGTGTGTGTGTGTATGTATGGGCACACAACACATGCATATGTTTCAAAATTAAGCAAGAAAATGAAATGGAGAAGAATCCACCTCACAAGCTGAGAACATCAGGGCAAAAAGCTTCATATAACTGTCAAAAAGAAGGAAAAGGAAGGCCTGATTCTGATCTCACTTATCCTGGCTTTCTACCAGAGTCATTATTCCTTATTTACACTGCTGCACATGGGATAATAGGCAGGTCCCATGACCTTAACCTGCAGTCATTATTGCCAAGAATATAATGCCAGGCGACTTCATAGATTTTCTGTTCTGACACATCTGCAAAATCATACCCTCTGTGACCTCAAAACCTTTGGTTTCCTGGAAAAGTGCATGTCAATAGAGCTGGCTGGATGAACCAAAATGGAATTTTTTGGCTTCTTGACTACCCTCCTGGAAGACTCTTGTCAATTTCACTTTCTCCCAGCCAGCTGAAGAGAAGAGCTGTGGGGAGGTCGGGAGGCTGAATGCCAGAATTCTCTGCCTCTCCTGCAGCCAGAGCTGGGGAAGGCAGAGAGAAAGAGAGAGAGACAGAGTTCAGGGGCTTAGCCTGAGGTAGGCAGAAAGTGGCCCTGACAAAAGCTTTCTCGGCAGGGAGTCATCCATTCAGTTTTCCCAATAGAAAATTGAAAATTTTTCAGCAAACTTGAAATTTTCCAATGGAAAATTCCCATTTTGTATAAAGGACATTTTCTGTAGGAAAATTATTGCAACAGAAAATTCCTGACCAGCTTTAGGTGTCAGAGACAACATTTATTTTAAAAGAGCTGAAATAAAGGTTATAATGAGTAATTGTCCCAGATACCCCACCATCTACACTTGAACCAGCCAAATTTGAGTTTCACTAACAACTGTGCTCAAGGGACAGATACATCAGCTACAGCATAAGCATGTGTGATGGAACAGCTGAGAGGCACATCCAAGCATCAACGTTTTCTAGTTTAGTAAACAATTGCATCCTGAGGCTTAAGAGCAAAGGTCCAGCATCAGGGTAGAAATCTGAAGTTCTGTAATAGAACATCCCAATGCTATGTTGACAAATTGAGCCCAGCCATTAAGGTGAACCTTACGCTAGCGCAGAAGTTAGTGCAAGCAGTAGCTATGATTGGAAAAAACAAAGGGGCCAGGTAGTTTTGGATAAACAAAAAACGTATCATCTTTTATAAAAAGATGGAAGTGAGAAGGACCAACAAAGGATGAAGTGAGCTGTAGCTCACGAAAGCTTAAGCTCAAATAAATTTGTTAGTCTCTAAAGTGCCACAAGTCCTCCTTTTCTTTTTGCGGATACAGACTAACATGGCTGCTACTCTGAAACCAGTCAACAAAGGATAGTTATTACAAAAAATATTACCCAAGGCAGTTCCATTCTGTTTGTTTATATGCTGTAAGATCAACTTAGCATGGTTGTTTTTTAAACATCATGCTTAATTGGTCAAAATTGTATTTAGAGTCATTAACACTGTGACCCAAGAACCTCGTAGTGCCAACTGGCAAGGGGGTGCAGAGTAGCTACAGGCACCACACGGGCCGGGTGTGTACATTCTAGTTTACCGAAGAATGTCATGTGAGATCTTAAATAAAAGCCAGTGTCACTCTGTAATCACAATCATTGCAACATGCAATACTGTGTAAGGAATTGTGTGTATGTTTTACATACATATAATCTCTAAGGTATGTGGATATGACAATATTGCCAATTTCAAGAGATCAAAAATCATGAGTCGGATCCCCAAAATACATGAGATTGGCCCCAAAATCATGACATTTTAAAAGAAGGTTACATTGTGTTTTTTAGCTCAGTCTCTTGGTTTTTGAACTCCCCCTGTTCATCCTCAGGGTGTGTGCATGTGACAGCAGGCAGAGCATCAGAGACAGCATGACACTGGGTGGTCTGGCTCCTTTAGGGAGGAGGGGGTTGGGGCCAGCCCACCCTGTTTATGAGGTGGCCCCTTAAAGAAACAGGTGTTTAAGGGAGCAGCAGACAAGCTGGTGAATGGGGACCTCCTGAGCAGCTGTGAGGTGACTCTGGGGAGAGGGTAGCTAGCTTGGAAAGAAGAACGTTTGTGTAAGAAGGTGGGCTGGGGGGACCCCTGAACCAAAGGGCAGATGGATCTGTGAGAGAGGATCTGTGAAGCAGGGCTGGAACCTGGCTATTGGTAGACTGGGGAAGCTGGCCTTAACTACTGCAAATCCTCAGAAGGGTGGACTGTGGAATTTCTTAACCAGTTGAAAGGATTTGGGCCTGAAGGATCAAAGGAAGCTGTATATTTATCAATACTTAATAAATTGGACCCTAGCTAGAGGGAATGCTATGTTAAGTACTTTGAGCTGTGAATGGGTTATTTTGGAAAAGCCGGGAGAACTGTGGGTGGTGCCACCAGTGCCATGCTGTGTCATGAGTGGGTGTGATCCCGTGACAACACCCTCCATACAGTGTAACCCTTCTGCTTGGTGAAGCCAGCAGCAACAAGGGCAGGGTTCAGTATCCAGGGGTTCCTTTTCAACAATACAACACAAAACTGGCTCGAGCCCCCACCCAGTGACCTGGGAAAATTACATACCACCCTGGGCACTTCTAAGAGGCAATATTTCCCCTCTTGCAAGCGCAGAGTCTGAGTGCAGCAAAAACTTTTAATAAAAGGAGAGAAGTAACTCAGCATTAATTTGGGAAAACACTGCAACTAGTGTTCATAAACACGAACCATGAGCAAAAGACCCACCCCCAAGTAAATTGGGCAGTGTCCTTTTCCCCTCAAGTTCTTAAGTCCAGCAACCCAAAAGTCCCTTTAACGTGCCCATCCCTAATCTGTACCCCACTCACAGTTGCTGTCCTTGGCCAGTGCAGCCCCAGAGTTCAGAGGTTCATCCACACAGTTCATCTCCCACCCTGTGTGGAAAGCAGGGGAGGGCAGTAAGGAGGCACTTTTAACACTGCACTGCTCAGGCACTCACTTGTCACACCTCTCCACCAGCCACCCTGCTAGCCATGCCACTCCACCAGCTAGTCACGCTCCAAGATATCTTCAGGACCCCCACACTTAACACAGCCCTCAGTGATTTCAGCTATTATGGGGAGGAGCCCCACTGCTGGTGCACACTGAGCAGTCTCTTGCAATAGAGACACTTTCCCAAAGTAGGTTTAATACTTAGACCTAGGTATCAGTGATTTCAGCTCTGCAGCATGTAGCAAGACTCTTAATTGAGTCTAAATTAGTTCTCTTATTATACTATGAAGAGAGGCAGGGTCAAACACTCACTGGGCTTTGGAACCCATGTCCCCTGCCTAGTGAATGCCATTCAGTTGAGGGTGAGCCCCTCCATTGGGGTGTGCCAGGTACAGTTCTGCTGCCCTCAGTTCACACAACAAGGATAATAACCCTTTATTATTCCCGTCCCAATAACAAGGAGACTAAGAATCCAACACCAGGCATATCAGCAGGTGATCATTTGGGCAAGCAATCGCATCATGCTGAGCACCTAGGCAGGGTGGGTATGTCCATGCAAACAAGATCAGTTTCTGAAGTCTTTTTCCACAGTTCACCACTAGATGTCAGGGGAAAGCTCATTCAGACTCTGCTTATACAGTGTCAGTGTAAGATGAAGCTGGAAAGACTGCAACAGCAATGGCTGGATGTGTTGGTAGGTTTGGACTGAAATGCCTCCTTTACTAATGCTCCACAAATGTGGATGTAGTTATAGCGGAGAGATAAGGAATGTTTTCCCCCCGCCAGCTTTCACCTTGGGGGTGCCTTCCCCTCCCCCAACTTCTAGCTGGCTTGGAGGGGAGGTAGAAGATAGTGTGGAGAAGAGACCTTGGGGAGTCTTGGAGCTGAAGAGCTCAGTACACTTCCAGCCCCGACGAACTGTGTAGTGCAATCTCCTGTCAGCTGGTGCATTTATGACTCCTGGTGGGAGGGTAGAATAACTGTGGTTAGCTCACATCCACCTTGTGTAGTCCCTCCCACACCAGCTCAATGGTCTCTTTTCCTCCCTTTCACTCCACCACACACTTGAGGGACATGGGCACAAGGTTAGCTATGAAGAGGAATTGGCAGGGCTTCACCAAGAGGGAAGCAAGATTGGGGGCTGGGGCTGAGAGGAGAGATGCCTCCATTCCCATAGTTTCACATTCCCAAATTGCAGTTCTCACACCCGGTTACCTTGAGGGTTCTTGTCGCCCCTCACCTCAGCATGTGGCTTTCATTCCTATGGTGGATGTTCTCCAGCTCACCGTTCCTTATCATTGCTCTCTTTACACCTGCACCTGCTGCAGCTTCCCCCCTTATTTGTGCTTCCTGCTCCAATTCCCCAGATCTACCCTGACTACTTTCCCAACAGATCTCTCTATTCTCCTCAGTCCCCAACAGCAAATGTGTTAGAGCAGGGGTGGGCAAACTATGGCCCAGGGGCTGCATCTGGCCCTCAAGATGTTTTAATCCGGCCCACGAGCTCCTGCTGGGGAGTCGGGTCTGGGGCTTGCCCCACTCTGGCACTCCAGCCAGGAGTGGGATTGAGGGCTTGCCCCACTCTGCATAGCTACCAGAAGCAGTGGCATGTCCCCCTCTCCGTCTCCTACACATAGGGACAGCCAAGGGGCTCTGCACGCTGCCCCTGCCTCTCCCATTGGCTGGGAATCATGGCCCATGAGAGCTGCAGGAGTAGCACCTGCAGACAGGGCAGCGTGCAGAACTGCCTGGCCGTGCCTCCGTGTAGAAGCTGGAGGGGGGACATGCCGCTGCTTCTGGGAGCTGCTTGAGGTAAGCGCCGCCTGGAGCCTCCACCCCGATCCCCTCCTGCACTCTAACCCGCTGCCTCAGCCATGATCCCCCTCTCTCCCTCTGAATGCCTCGGTCCCAGCCTGGAGCACCCTCCTGCACCCCCAACTCCTCATCCCCAGCCCCAGCCAGAGCCCTCACCCCCCCGCACCCCAACCCCCAACTTAATGAGCATTCATGGCCCGCCATACAATTTCCATACCCAGCCCTGTCTTAGAGGCACCCAACTGTGCCTGGTGAAACCATTCAGATGGTTTCCATTCTCTACTACTGAAGAACGTGTGCCGCCCCTGGTCTTGGGGCTGCCAGGAGGAGCTCCACGGAGTTTGGGGCTGACAGTGATTGTTAATTAATATTAAGCCTTCCTTATCTCGATAGAACTCTCAAATGTCAGGATTATTTTTAGCCCCTGCTGAAAAAAAATCTTGATATTTCAGAGTTCTATCATGACATCATGAATGAGGCTTCATTTTAGTTAAAAATCATATCTCTCAATTTGAGATTTGGAGTGTCTTGTACTAGTCACCAGCAAAAGTAAAAAACAGGTTCTCTGTCAGAGAAGAGATGTCTATTCATCTGTCTGTTTACATGTGTTCTGAATATTATTTCATTTACAATGGATCACCAATGATCAGTCTGAACTGAATGCAAATGAAGGATTGTGAGGACTTCAGAGACAAAATCTAACAGGAAGAGAAAAAGTTGTGCTGGAGCAGGGGGGGAAGAAACCCTATCTGGTGGGTGCACTCCAGAGTTTGGCTCCACTGTGCCTGGGAGATGAAGACACCCAGGCAACCTTCACTGAGGAGCCCAAAGGACAATGAAAGGATCTTAGCCAAGCTCACTTGCAAACACGGAAGAGAACTTTGGGTGAGCTAAAATTCTTTAGGCAAGAGTAACTTGTTAGTTAAATTTAGTCTCCAGAAATTTTGTTATGATTTTGTTTAACATGTAACCATTTGTTTCCAATATTCTTACTCACTATCACTAGAGTCTCTAATCTTTGATCATTTATTTATTTTTGATTTCACGATAAACATATCTCAGTACTGTGGTATTAAGCAAAGTGCTGGTGCCGAGCTAACTCTTACAGTCTGGTGTGTATTGTTCCTTTGGGAACAGCAGGCCTGGTAATTCTATGAGTAAGGGGCTAGACTCTACAGGAAATGCTTGGAGAGGGCTCAGATTTTGGGTTTGAAAGGTAGTGCTTATGTTGCCAGAGACTGGTGAAGTCAGGAAGCTCAGTTACAGAAGACACAAACAAGATCTCCTCACACTAAGGGCAGGTGATGGTGAGGTGCCACACAACCCTGGTACCCCTGGGGAGCATCACAATCACATCACACCAAAGAGATCTGATTTTGTGTGTTTATCAAATTCCCTGTAAACAGCCAGGAGTCAGCTTTCCTTACCCTTTCCCACAAATAAATGTGACTCTGCCCCTCACCACATTCCATATGTACCTAAAGATTTTCAAATGGCACCTACTTGGTTATTTTACCTCTGTGTTTTATTATGGGCAGGGCTCGTTGTGCTCCCTATTATCAACGTTGCTCAGCACTCCCCATTTAAAGACCCTCTTTTCAGTTGCTTACAACTTTGCCAAACCTGAACCTTTTGAGCTGCAATTTCCCATGCCAGATGTCTGCCTGGAAATGAATCTTTCTTGAAAAATTCAGGCAAAATGGTTCAGCCATTTCTGAGAATCGGGCTAGGGAAAACATATTGTTTTGCAATATTAAAAAAAATGCTTGTGACTTTTTTCTTTGAGAAGGTTTAGTATCCCCTTGCTTTGGAGCAAAGGCTAGAAATTGAGCTGGGGGATCTCCATTGTGGCAGGGGTGTGCTGATTGCTGTTCCTGTGAAAATCAATCCCAATTAGGCCAATTTATAACCTTCTGAAAAATCATAGTTTGCTTATCCTCAATAGAGACTTATTAGAATTTGGCGGCTAAAATCTCTGAAGATTTGTTACACTGAGCATGGTCCATGCCCTCATAGCTTCTGGTGCCACCCGGACTGCATATGTGCCATATCCATGGAACTGCATCCTCTGTACACTCAGTGTGAGAGGATACCATGGCATCATCTCAAACTGGAGCAGGTACAGAGAAGGGCTACTAGGATGATCCGAGGAATGGAAAACTTGTCTTATGAAAAAAGAAAAGGAGTACTTGTGGCACCTTAGAGACTAACAAATTTATTAGAGCATAAGCTTTCGTGAGCTACAGCTCACTTCATCGGATGCATCCGATGAAGTGAGCTGTAGCTCACGAAAGCTTATGCTCTAATAAATTTGTTAGTCTCTAAGGTGCCACAAGTACTCCTTTTCTTTTTGCGAATACAGACTAACACGGCTGCTACTCTGAAACTTGTCTTATGAAAGGAGACTTAAGGAGCTTGGCTTGTTTAGCCTAACTAAAAGAAGGTTGAGGGGAGATATGACTGCTCTCTATAAATATATCAGAGGGATAAATACAGGAGAGGGAGAGGAATTATTTCAGCTCAGCACCAATGTGGACACAAGAACAAATGGGTATAAACTGGCCACCAGGAAGTTTAGACTTGAAATTAGATGAAGGTTTCTAACCATCAGAGGAGTGAAGTTTTGGAATAGCCTTCCAAGGGAAGCAGCGGGGGCAAAAGATCTATCTGGTTTTAAGATTCTACTCAATAAGTTTATGGAGGAGATGGTATGATGGGATAATGTGATTTTGGTAAGTAATTGATCTTTAAATATTCAGGGTAAATAGGACTAATCCCCTGAGATGGGATATTAGATGGATGGGATCTGAGTTACCCAGGAAAGAATTTTCTGTAGTATCTGGCTGGTGAATCTTGCCCATATGCTCAGGGTTTAGCTGATTGCCATATTTGGGGTCGGGAAGGAATTTTCCTCCAGGGCAGATTGGAGAGGCCCTGGAGGTTTTTCGCCTTCCTCTGTAGCATGGGGCACGGTCACTTGAGGGAGACTTCTCTGCTCCTTGAAGTCTTTAAACCACGATTTGAGGACTTCAATAGCTCAGACATAGGTGAGGTTTTTCATAGGAGTGGGTGGGAGAGATTCTGTGGCCTGTGCTGTGCAGGAGGTAGGACTAGATGATCAGAATGGTCCCTTCTGACCTTAGTATCTATGAATCTAATCTATGAATCTGGAAGGAGAGTCCCAACTATGGGATTGTTTCCCTCTGCTCCAGCTTGGTGTTCTCCTTCCCCAAGATCTTCATCCTCCTCAATAGCACAGAGGTTGTCAGACTGGGGATGGGACCACTCTACTTTGTCCCTCTCTGTCTCCCTTAGCTCCTCCAGTTCAACCACTCTGGTCTCAAGAGTCCAAAATTGGTCCCTGAGCGTCATCAGCTGCTTGCACCGCATGCACACACATGCCACCTGCCCACAAGGCAGGTAATCATCTATGTTGCATTCAGTGCAGTAAACAGGATAGCCTCCACTCTGTTACTGGACTTCTGCCTGCATTATTTTCATTCTTGCAGGGTTTTTTGTTTGTCTTTTTGTTTTCTGGGGCAATTGGTCTATGTTTAGGGAATGTTTGTTAGATGTAGCTGCCTCTCCCACTCCTCTAAACCTCCTCAAGAAACTCCCCTCTTGGCTAGCTCCTCTGGTTGCTTAGGAGCTAGCTTTATAAACCCTGTCCTCCTCGAGTTAGCCTTTGCCCCTTGTCAAGGGATCCTAAAGGGGGTAGGGATTAAAGGATGGCAAGCTAGATCCTCCTTAGTAAGCTTTCAGCTTAGTTTAGCAGGCAGTGTGGCTCAGCAAACAGTCCCCACAACAGACCCTACTATACTCTTTAGTCAAGCAAGCACACAAGACAAATTAACAGACAACAAACTCAACCCAGGGGTCACATAGTCTCTCCTTCTTCACCTGGAGAACGCCCTAGCAAAACTCTCCCGTTTGCTGCTCCTGTTTGCTAGTGAGAACTGTATTGAAGGAACATACGTAATTTTGTTTGAGTTCTTGAAGGTTACTGAGTAGATCACAGTTTCTCAGGTAGACATTAGTATAGCTTGAAAACTTAATTTTTTTTTTAAAATGGGTGCCACTGAATTCTTTAGGCGCTACTGGCGCTACTGCTCAGCACATTTGAAAATCAGGCCACTTATTTAGCTGCTCGGAATGGACTACAGAGCCTAACTTCTGAAGTACCCATTTTTTAATTGCTGGCAAAGAAGGAATGGAAATTTGCAATCGGGTCTGCCCAGTTTTTCAAAGAGCCATGAATAAGCATCAGAACTTCTGGGTGCTTATCTGTCCTGAAACTCTGACCTGTCTGTGGATCCCCACTGCTGTTACAAACCAGTACTTGGGGAATTTTACAACTCAAAGAAGTTCACCCTTGGATCTTCCTGTTTAATTGCTTTCAAATGCCGCCCCCATCGGAATGTACCTAGTCTGAGAGATACTCCATTTGCTGGATGATGGTAAGGTTTTTCCCATAGAACCCATGTTCGTAAGGAAGAAGTGACTGCTTTTAGGGAGTTTATAGTCTAATTTGATGAGTCATTAATGAGTGTCTAACATTGATTAATCATCAGTGACTGACAAGTAAACAGTAGTGCCCCACTCTGGGACAGTATCCTTCTAAGGATTACAAAGGGTCATGTTATCCTAAAATTTTGTTTTAATAGTTTAGTTTGCTCATGATGAGTAATAATATGACTCACAGAGTGTTGTGACTCAGAGATCCTGATATATGCCGTGACCACTAGCCTTATCTTTTGATCTCCCTCATACTGTAAGTAGGTCCACTACCCCCCGGCACATTATGTTTGTTGAGTTAGGGCCTAGAAAGCATCCTGAACTGTCCTTTTCTTATGTGGGCAACAGAAAAGATAGTAAGAGACTTGGCTGTCTGCTGCAGCTGCCTTCTGCACATGGATTTAACTGCAGCCTCTGTGTTATGTGTACAGCATACAAACGGGAAAGTTAGCTAAAAACATAAATCCCAGTTCTGTAGGATTGCAACACAACATTACTTTATTTCGTAGAAGTCAGACCAATAACACATAAGAACCCAAAACAGAGAGAGACAAAGCAGGCTGCTCCCTGATATAAAGAGGCACAACCTGCCCCATCTTATTGTAGGCTATCTGCCGACTGACGCTCATTGCACGCTTCCCTACAGAGCCCTTAGACCACAAGCAGAAACAAGAATCCCCTGCAAACACACATTTTTAAAGTGATAGCTTGCAATTCCAACACAGTCTTCAATATACCGCACACTAGAGTTAGTAGATGTTGACCCTTGTCACATGGCAGTGGTATTTAACCTTTGTAACCCCGACACAAAGGGCCTAGAAATAAAGTTCAGTCTTTTCTCTGCTCTCCTGTTTCTGACACCCTCTCCCCAATATCACCCAATAAGGTGTATTATTAAGGAATCCAAGTGCATTAGCAGGTCTGACATTCTGTCCAGCACAGACACTCCCACTCCAACATTGCACTACACAGCTCTGGAGGCTGCTCGTGTTTCACAGTGGGGAAATGCACATTCACTAGCAGGCACAAACCCAAGCATCTTCTTCCAAAGAACGGAGCAGCCACTACTTCCCCCAGCTGTCTCCACATCCTAAGATTGGGGTGGGGGAGTTCTTCGCAAGCCAGTTGACATTCATTCAAGTAGGGGGAAATTGTAAAGTTCTTCAGGCCTTAGTCCAGCAGGATCTGAGAATGGAAATGTCAGCCAAGGAGAGGAGAGGCATTTTTAGCTAACAACCACATGTCACATGCTGAGGTGCAATCCATACCAGTGAGGGGTTGTGTCACTGTAATTATAAATCACTCCAATGGCTCTTCTGCCATCGTGTCCTTTGTCTGGATGCTCCCAGCCAGCATACAAGCCTGCTCTGTGTGTTAAGCAGCTGTGACTCTGCAATTCTCATTCCAGCAGCCTTCTTGTTACATCCCAGCCACACTCTGGTTACACCTGGCAAGATGATCCCAACCTCCCCCCAGTACTGTATTTTCCCCCAAACTGTGTGCTCTGCAATGTACAGCCCTCTCCTGGACAATTCAGAGCAATATTAAGGTTTGTTTCTTCCTTTAAATTTATAATCCGCAGCAGTTTGCCAACATTAACTGGAGGTAGCATGCACTTGAAATCAAATATGGCACTCAACTGGTTTAGATTAAAAGTAAAACAAGTTTAACAACAAATGGAGGTAGAATTTTGAGTGAGTTCAAGTACAAAGGATAGAGTTAGAAATGGTTACAAGCAAACAAAAGTGAAAAACACTTTCTAGAGTCTAAGATGTAACAAAGAATGCTACAGCCTTTGTTCAAGGCAGTTTCCTTGCCAATCTACATTCCAGCAAGATGTCTGACCAACCCTCTGATCAAAGCCTCTGATCTCCTGCAAAGTCCAGAGTGCTCAGTTCCTTTGATGTCTTAGGTGAAAGATCAGTTAGTGTTCTCTGCCCCTCTGTCTATATGGCAGTGAATGCTGCTAATGGATTCTTCTGAAGGTTACTCCCCCCCCCCCCAAT
The DNA here is from genome assembly GCF_009764565.3 of Dermochelys coriacea. Classification (NCBI taxonomy): domain Eukaryota; kingdom Metazoa; phylum Chordata; order Testudines; family Dermochelyidae; genus Dermochelys; species Dermochelys coriacea. Next base: position 132,358,261 of record NC_050072.1, read on the forward strand.
AAAGTTAATTCAAGCTGTGAGGAAGGTGACATGCAGTCTTGTGGTGAAGAAAGTTTCATGCTGGTATATTCCCCTGCTGATGTTTGCTAAAATGCAAATAGATCTATTTCCCACAATTTCCTCCCCTTGCTGTGATGCATAGTGATGATCTCCTCCCCTTGTTGGTTTGACGGTCCTGTTTGCCTTCTGTGTAAATTGCATTCCCATTGTTTCTTAATGTACCTCTTCAAGGTGGCCGCACCAGATTCCTTTGTCTACCTTGGGGTAACTTTACTCCTGCCTGGCAGACTCTTTTTGATAACATCATTTCCAATATGTTTGTAATTTTGAATTTGTCCTCTATGCATACACTACATAATAATATGAATGATCAGTATATTAGCTTTCTCTTGATATCTTAGATAACACCCTCTCGATACAGGTTAGTGAGCTGGGGTACATACAACTGGTCAGGCCAGCTGAATCGTATTGCCCTCTTGTACTGGGATGCTGTTAGGGTCACACCACCCCGTCTCGCCACAACAGCACTGGGACAGGGGCGGCGAGTTTTGTATGGGCCCGTGGTGCCCGGGCTCCAGGAATATTCAGGGCTGGGGACCCTGCTCCACCAATGTTTGGAACTGGGTCTCTCCCCTGGCCCTGCCTGGAGCAGCCCCCAGCCCACGCCTGCCCCATGCATCTCACCCAGAGCGTCCCCCCACAAGCCCCAGCATGTCCCTGCCTGAATGAAAGCAGCATGGCTCTCCCTCACCTGCTGGCGCCAGCTGCTGCTGCTGGCTAAGGCTACAGCACTTGGCAGCCCTCCCCTCCCCCTGCACCCACCAGGAGGAGATGCTGAGGGGGCTTCCGGCAGGAGACATCTGAAGTGGACCTCACTCACCTGAGCAGCTGCTGGGGCTTCGGTGAGTGTTTGACCCTATGATCCGCCCCTTCCCCCCCTCCCTCCCCACAGCCACCACTCCTGCCCAACACTGGACAAGGGACAGCCCCATCCCCCACCCCCAGTGAGGCTATGGTGAGGGGCAGCAGGGGAGGAAGGAAGCCGGATGTGATGGCAGTCTCCTCTCTGTAAGTGCCGCACTGCCCACCCCCTCCCAGAGCCTGCACCCCCACCCCTTTCCCACACACCCCCTCCAGCCCCAAACTCGCTCTCAGAGCCTGCACCCCCTTCCCACACACCCCCACCCCCAAACTCCCTCCCAGAGCCTGCACCCCAGCCCAGAGCCTGCACCCAAACTCTGTCCCAGAGCCTGCACCCGTCATCCCCTCCTGCACCCCCACCCCTTGTCCCAGCCCAGAGCCTACACCCAAACTCCATCCCAGAGCCCAACCTCTCAACTGTCCTACACCCCAATCCCCTACCCCAGCCCAGGGCCTGCAGCTCAGACTTCCTCCCCCAACCCTAACTCCTTCGCAGAGCCTTAGATAGGTGGGGTGGAGTTTGCAGAGGGGGGGCAGGCTCTGGGCGTTCTGGGTACCACCAAAATTTCTACAAACCTGCTGTCCCTTCACTGGGACCACTATCCCACTGAGCTTTGTTAGTAAGGTTTCCTGCCTTATGCAATCAGGAGTTGTCAATTTCCCCAGGCAAAGAGCCTCAGGGGTTAGTTTCCGCATAATGCACTAATTCCACACAGGAGGCTCAGCCCCAGTGACAAGGGGACACTGAAGGACCAAGGAGAGGGAGCAGTAAAGTAGGAGAGGGCTTCCATGGGCCCAGCTGATACTCATTCACCTAGTAAGAGACTGGTGACTGTATGCAGGCTGGGTTTGCCCTGGTATGGAGGCTGGGTGACTGTAGGCAGTCTGGGTTTGCCCTGCTGAGAAAAGGCATATGTTATTACAGTTTTTCATACTGAAGAGATTGACTATCTTGCTGAAATGTTTGGTGAGGAGCAAATCCCAGGCTCCGTGGAAAGCAGGTGCCTGTTCCTGGGTTTAGCTTTACCATCAGGTGGATCGTTCTTGTGAATAGGTTAGCCTGCCCTAGAACCAAAGTGCCAGATCCTCAGCTGGTGTAAGCTGCTCCATCTCCACTGATGTCAGTGGTGCTTGGCCAAATTACACAAGCTAAGTATCTATCCCAATATTCACAGCTTTCTATCACACATGCAGCTCAAAAGGCCTTGTCTACATTGTGCTGGGATCAGGGTCCCAAACGTCTGCGGTATATTTCCAATAGTAAGGAAATAAATCCTTTCCACCTACTACATCCATCCTGGATCGATGAGCTTGTCCAGCCACTCTGGCAATGAGCTTATTTCCTTTTCACAGTGTCTGCAGGATAGTACAAAATCAAAGGGATGGCTAGATCCCATACTTGACTTCTGAAGTGTCTCCACCAGAAACTTCTCAAGCGTGCTTAATTCCTATTAGTGAAAGCATCACTCTCCATCTGCTTTCTGAGAGCTCAGGATAAGCTGAGATAAGGGCACAGATAGGGAGAGGCTGCTCTTGGCCACTTGTGCTAAGACAGCAGCTGTCAGCATCAGTGGGTTTCTTTCAATGTTATGTAGATCTTCAAATGGCTGGGATTAGGTAGCCACCTGCCCACTCCACTTTGTTCCTAGTCCCACATTTGAAGAAACAGGCTGTCTGATGAGGATTTGAACAAGAGCCAGATATGCAACCTGAATAAGTGATGTCAAACATAAGCTTCCCATCAGAATTTGCATTAGCCAAAAACTGACCCTCACTTCCCCAGACTATTAGCTTATGCATGTTGAGATATCAGATACTACAGTTTTCTTTTCTTGCATTAGTGATGCAAAAACCTTTTAAAACAACCCAGCCGTGCCCATTAGGATGCTAAAAATAAGAAAGAGGATTTCCAAAGGTGTGTACAGACCGTGAAGAGAAGGATTCAATTCCTTATTTAAACAGGCTTCTGTTGAGTGATATCCATCTGTTTCACACTTACTATTTTATTTGTGCACATATAGCTGACCTTGTTTGGGCTGCCAGTGAGGTTTGAACACTTGATGTTCTGAACTAAAAGCCTATGCCCCTAGCAGATGAGCTAAAGCACTAACATAGATCACTGAAGTGGCAGGGTCTCATGCTTGTGGCTTGCTTTTGGTGTTCCTGAAGGCAAGGGACCAATTAAAGAGACTTCAGGTTAAGACAGTTTAAGGCACGCAGGATTAGTACAGATTCCCCTCACTCCTCAGCTCTGCCAAGGCATGTCAGCCCTTAAATATACAGCTCATCTAGGAGTAATGGTCAAATAAAATCCAGCAAATTGTTGCTTTGTGGGAAGCGTGCAAATCAGTCCCACTACATTCAACTGTATTTGATATTCAAAAATATTAGGATATCACAAACTAAGAAAGGGCACCCTAGATATTATTCAAAAAGAACCCAGGGCTGCTATTCAGTTTCTTATAAACAAACTAGGAAAATGCAACCTAGTATGGAGCTACTATAAGGTGGATGCATAACTGGTTGGAAAAACATTCCCAGAGAGTAATTATCAATGGTTCGCTGTCATACTGGAAGGGCATAACAAGTGAGGTCCCGTAGGGATCAGTTCTGAGCCCGGTTCTGTTCAGTATCTTCATCAATGATTTAGATAACGGTATAGAGAGTACACTTATGAAGTTTGTGGACGATACCAAGCTGGGAGGGATTTCAAGTACTTTGGAGGATAGGTTATAATTCAAAATGATCTGGACAAACTGGAAAAATGGTCTGAAGTAAATAGGATGAAATTCGATAAGGACAAATGCAAAGTACTACACTTAGGAAGGAACAATCAGTTGCACATATACAAAATGGGAAATGACTGCCTAGGAAGGAATACTGCGGAAAGGGATCTGGGGGTCATAGTAGACCACAAGCTAAATATGAGTCAACACTGTAACACCATTGCAAAAAAAAAAAAAAACCCAAACATCATTCTGGGATGTATTAGCAGAATGTTGTAAGCAAGACACAAGAAGTAATTCTGCCACTCTACTCCACATTGATTAGGCCTCAACTGGAGTATTGTGTCCAATTCCGGGTGCCACATTTCAGGAAAGATGTGGACAAATTGGAGAAAATCCAGAGAAGAGCAACAAAAATGATTCACGATCTAGAAAGCATGACCTAAGAGGGAAGATTGAAAAAATTTGGTTTGTTTAGTCTGGAAAAGAGAAGGGGGACATTATAACAACCTTTTATGTACTGTTTACTGAATATGTTGCAAAGACATTGAGCAGAACATAATTCCAGATCTAATCCCTAATCCTATGTCAGCGCTAGGGTGACCAGATGTCCCGATTTTACAGGGACAGTCCCAATATCTGGAGCTTTTTCTTACATAGGCTCCTATTACCCCTTACCCCAGTCCCAGTTTTTCACACTTGCTGTCTGGTCAGCCTAGTCAGGGTTCTATGCATTTTCTCAAAGCATGATATTTGGTGGAGTAGCAGAATATATTTTTGAACAGAACCCGGATTGTTTAATCTCCTTGGCATATAAACTATTTATGCTCATTCAAACAGCTAAAAAATTCACAAGCAAAACTTTGTTAGAAAGAGTTGAGGTTGAGAGGGTGTTTCAGCGGAGTTCAGCGAGCAAACTAATATGACCCTTTCTTTGCAAAAATTCAACTCTCCTTTAAAAAAAAAAACAAATGTGAGAATGTCTGGAAATGTTAAAGGACCCAGCCAGTTCCTCAATGACAGAATCCTCCATCCTTTACTCTCATCCCACCTGATCTACACCACTGACATCTAAAATTTGCAAAATTATATGCAAGTGTCAAATAGCTACAGTACAAGGTGCTGGCACACATCTCATGTGCCACTTAGATTCCATCTAAACCATCAAAACAAGGGCTTAAGTGTGACTTAAGTGACACTCAGGCCTCTGCCCAGGGTGATTTCATCCAAGGAGATTGTGAAATATTATTTCCTATTAAAGGGATCAATTTCCAATACATCCTAAAACCAACATACACTAGATTACTCACTACAGAAGGAAACTGCATAAATCAGTTGCTGAGGAGTATAATTAATATAATTAAATATAAAATTTGCCAGTCTGGCCCAATGTAGACAGACGGGACCATGGTTTTCTTTAGCCTTGTGCAGAAAAAAGAGTAAAACAGCAGACAAAGGCGAAGCAGTCCTTGATTTCTAAATGAAGAGCACAGCTGTGGCCCTGGCTAAGGTGCACCCTTGTTCTCTTGCCCAGACGTCTCATATCACCGGGTGCAGCAAAGGAGCGATAGCAGCCTCTGAGCCACTATTCTCCCACTTGTGCAGGTGGGTATGGAGCCTTGGATGGATGGAGCCTTGACTCCAACCTTCCCCAATGCACTGGCCAGCACAGTTGAGCCAGGCCAAAGGGGATTTAGTCAGTGCCCTTCCCCAGCCATCCTCCCATTCTCTCTCTCAGATGCTTGTTCTGGCTGGTTCTTGCTCACGGTCATATGTGGGGTCGGGAAGGAATTTCCCCCAGCTCAGATTGGCAGTGACCTCAGTGGTTTTTCGCCTTCCTCTGCAGCATGTGGGTGTGGGGTAGCGGGGTTTATCTGGGTATCTTTCACTAAAGCACTTCCCTGCCCCGGTGGGGGCCTTGGGCTCTAGGGCACCTCAGTTCCTCTTATTCCCTGCCTGTGCCCATAACAATCTAGTCTCCTTTGGGCTGTAATAGTTTGGTCTCATTTTGGTTGTTGGGTTTAGTGTGCGAGTGCTGGGTAGTGTTGGTGGCCTGTGATATACAGGATGTCGGACGAGGTGATCCGATATTCTCTTCAGGCTTCAGCTGTATAACTCTAAGATTTCAGTGGCAGAACAGGGAGGCCACAGTGGGGGAGAGGGGGGTTGGAAAATCCCCACCCTTACAGTACAACAGGCTAGAGAGCCTGTTGTCTGTCTCTAATTTCTACAATGCAACTCTGGACATTTTGAATAAATGGTTTTAAAATTAACATGCGTCACAGGAGTAAAACAGCAAATAAACGATGGTGTAGAGTATGAAAAAGCTTACTGATTTCTTCTCTCTTTTTTGGTGAAGCAATTGAAATTAATACACTCAAGCACTTCATTGATCTCCACTGAATGAGACATCTCTTGTATTTTTTATTTAGCGTGATTTTTTTCAAGTCTGTCTAGTACTTAACCATACTGTGTTACACCTTGATCTCTCTTCACAGATAACAACACTTATTGCACATTAATGTCTTACTAATGGAGTATTAAATACGTGTTCACTAAGGGTTAAAACCTAATTTGTCTCCTCTGAGCCCCACTCTTGGACACAAACAAACACTAATAATTGTAAAGGTGTCTGGAGTACTCCTGGATAAACACAGACTGAAGGAGCGTCCTACAAAACCAGTCATTTAACAGCCTCTAAATCTAAAACCGTTAAGCTGAGCAAAGGCAAGAGTTGAGTTTAATCACGTCTTTTACCTGCAGACATCAGCACAAAGAATCAGGAGAAACTAGAGGTGGCCTGAAGTCAAAGTCTGGATCTGAAGACTCCTGAACTTTGGGATTCAGCCAGTACAGGGGTGATCCAGGTTTTATGATAGACTGGAAGCTATAAAGAAGCCACCTGATACACTGTCAAAGTCAGACCTCCATCAGTTCAGGGTACAAACCCTCCTAACTCCATTGCCCCTAGGCTTTAGGGGGAAACAATGTTGCCAACTCTGGTGAATCTGTCATGAATCTTATGATATTTTATGTTTTTTTTCCTAATAGCCCCAGCTTCTGTAATCCAGTAATTATGGGAGAATCTCAGCTCTCATTTTGTTTTCAAGTAAATTTCTAATCTAGCCTTCATGATTGCAGTGAAAAACAAGAGCAAATGAACCGTAAAGGCTCAAAACCAAGGCAAATAAAAAGAACCTCCAATGAATTAGCTTTACAGAATAATTAGTGTTTAAATGTAATTTATAGAATCATAGACGATTAGGGCTGGAAGAGATCTCAGGAGTCATCTAGTCAAACTCCCTGCTCAAAGCAGGACCAACCCCAACTAAATCAACCCAGCCAGGGCTTTGTCAAGCAGGGCCTTAAAAACCCTTAGGCATGTAGCCATGACAACCTAGGAGGAAGATTCCTCCCCTGCTCCCTCTATACTCTGGGAGGGAAGCAAGTTTCTCCTCCCCATACACCTGACCCACAACTCTGGATGGCAAAGAGAGAAGGTGGAGCCAGGGCTCCTCCCGTTCCCCATACCTCTTTCCCACCCACCTGCTGACAGCGGGGAGTATCAGGTGAGTACAGAATCATAGAAGATTAGGGTTGGAAGAGACCTCAGGAGGTCATCTAGTCCAACCCCGCTCAAAGCAGGACCAATCCCCAACTAAATCATCCCAGCCAGGGCTTTCTCAAGCAGGGCCTTAAAAACCTCTACGGATGGAGATTCCAGCACCTCCCTAGGTAACCCATTCCAATTCTTCACCATGCTCCTAGTGAAATAGTTTTTCCTACTATCCAACCTAGACCTCCCCCACTGCAACTTGAGACCATTGCTTCTTGTTCTGTCATCTGCCACTACTGAGAACAGCCGAGCTCCATCCTCTTTGGAACCCCTCTTCAGGTAGTTGAAGGCTGCTATGTGCAGCGGTAGTCAAAAAAGCAAATAGAATACTGGGAATAATTAAGAAAGGGATAGATAATAGGACAGAAAATATCATGTTGCCTCTATATAAATCCATGATATGCCCACATCTTGAATACTGTGTGCAGATGTGGTCACCCCATCTCAAAAAAGATATATTGGAATTGGAAAAGGTTCAGAAAAGGGCAACAAAAATGATTAGGGGTATGGAACGGCTGCCGTATGAGGGAATGAATCACTTGATGATTACTTGTTTTGTTCTTTCCTTCTGGGGCACCTGGCACTTGCCGCTGTCGGAGGATGGGATTCCGGGGTAGATGGACCCAGTAGGGCCATTCTTATGTTCTTATCAAATCCCCTGTCACTCTTCTCTTCTGCAGACTAAATAAGCCCAATTCCCTCAGCCTCTCCTCATAAATCATGTGCTCCAGCCCCCTAATCATGATCATGCTGGCAGATTTCTAACACATGATCTTTGAATGCTTGGGTTGGAAATACTGGGAAAAAAGTCAAGTGGGTAGCTGCAATGAGGTCTTACTTTACTGCTACTTTTGCCTTGTCTCACAGGCTCATTCCCCAAAATGGACACATGCACAAAGCCATGGCAGCTTCTAAAAAAATGTTCTTAATGTGTAAATTTATCAGAAAATCAATCAAGGTTGTCTGGTATGATTTACATGTGGTTTCTCATTGTCTCTGTGCTCAAATTATGATAAAAGGAGAGTGGGTTAAACATGACTATGCGGACTGTAAAATGACTTTTCAGTAATTTGTTTTCATTCGTTTACAATATATTCAGTAGTAACTGAATGAAACACATTGAGGAAACAGCTTGGCTTTTCTGGGAAGTTGCTAAAGCTGGAAGGTTTCTAAAAGGGAGAAAAATTGAAAACACTGTGTTCAGAAAATCTTCCCTATTCCAGATCTTCAGCCCTTTAATGGATTTTAATTTTAATATTTGGTATTAACAGGCATCAAGGGAATCAATTCCACAGCTCAGTGGCCTGGAGAATAGGCCCTAATTCAGCAAAGCACCTAAGTACATGCTTACCTTTAAGCACATGCTGCAGTCTATCCCTAATTCAGCAAAGTTCTCAAGCATGTGTTTTACTTTAAATGCATGCTTAAACCATTTTGACTTCAGTAGAACTTAAGCACACACTGAAAGGTAAGCATGTACTTAAGAGCTTTGCTAAACCAGGGCAGTAGTGCAAGTAGAAATCATTTCTTGCCAGTACGCTGCACTCATTGGAGAGACACGAAGGAGGGGCATGGGACCTCCCCAGCAGGGAAAGGAGCAGAATTCTGCCAGGTCCTCCAGGTACTGGCCCCAGCCCTGCCCCCAGCCCTCTCCTCCGGTGGGGCTGCTGTATGGACAGAGGAGATGCAGGTCTGTGGAAGGGCAGGGGGCAGGGCTGGGGGTGGGTTCCTCCTCTGACTTTCCGGTATGCTGTGCCAGCTATAAATATCTTACTGGTATGGCACAGTTTTTCCAGTATAGACACACCCTTCCTCACAGCGACCATAAAGGTTGAAAACAGGAGAAAATCCTCAGATCTCCAAGAAGGATAACTAGAATCCCCCATAGTCCTTGGATTATAAATACATTTTCAAAACCACCTACGTGGTTTAAGAGTTTGAGTCCCATTAACTTTGAATACAATGTAGCATCCTAAGTGACACAGGCACTGTTGAAAGATTTATTTTCTGTCTAATTTCTTACCTTATCTATCACTTTTCAGGCACCCATCACACCTTTTCCCCTGATGCCGCTGTCACAGTTAAGTATATTTCTGATACTTTCATCTCTTAGCAAAAGCCAGGAAAGATGTCCAGCATGCAGAAATCTCCTTTTGTAATTACAGGTTTCAGAGTAGCAGCCGTGTTAGTCTGTATTCGCAAAAAGAAAAGGAGTACTTGTGGCACCTTAGAGACTAACAAATTTATTAGAGCATAAGCTTTCGTGACAATGTATACCTTCAAATCAGCGGCACTGCGATGGGTACCCGCATGGCCCCACAGTATGCCAACATTTTTATGGCTGACTTAGAACAACGCTTCCTCAGCTCTCGTCCCCTAATGCCCCTACTCTACTTGCGCTACATTGATGACATCTTCATCATCTGGACCCATGGAAAAGAAGCTCTTGAGGAATTCCACCATGATTTCAACAATTTCCATCCCACCATCAACCTCAGCCTGGACCAGTCCACACAAGAGATCCACTTCCTGGACAGTACGGTGCTAATAAGCGATGGTCACATAACCACCACCCTATATCGGAAACCTACTGACCGCTATTCCTACCTACGTGCCTCTAGCTTTCATCCAGATCATACCACTCGATCCATTGTCTACAGCCAAGCGCTACGATATAACCGCATTTGCTCCAACCCCTCAGACAGAGACAAACACCTACAAGATCTCTATCATGCATTCCTACAACTACAATACCCACCTGCTGAAGTGAAGAAACAGATTGACAGAGCCAGAAGAGTACCCAGAAGTCACCTACTACAGGACAGGCCCAACAAAGAAAACAACAGAACGCCACTAGCCATCACCTTCAGCCCCCAACTAAAACCTCTCCAACGCATCATCAAAGATCTACAACCTATCCTGAAGGACGAGCCATCACTCTCACAGATCTTGGGAGACAGACCAGTCCTTGCTTACAGACAGCCCCCCAATCTGAAGCAAATACTCACCAGCAACCACACACCACACAACAGAACCACTAACCCAGGAACCTATCCTTGCAACAAAGCCCGTTGCCAACTCTGTCCACATATCTATTCAGGGGATACCATCATAGGGCCTAATCACATCAGCCACACTATCAGAGGCTCGTTCACCTGCGCATCTACCAATGTGATATATGCCATCATGTGCCAGCAATGCCCCTCTGCCATGTACATTGGCCAAACTGGACAGTCTCTACGTAAAAGAATGAATGGACATAAATCAGACGTCAAGAATTATAACATTCAAAAACCAGTTGGAGAACACTTCAATCTCTCTGGTCACTCGATCACAGATCTTAGAGTGGCTATACTTCAACAAAAAAGGTTCAAAAACAGACTCCAACGAGAGACTGCTGAATTGGAATTAATTTGCAAACTGGATACAATTAACTTAGGCTTGAATAGAGACTGGGAATGGATGAGTCATTACACAAAGTAAAACTATTTCCCCCTGGTATTTCTCCCTCCCACCCCACCCCCCACTGTTCCTCTGATATTCTTGTTAACTGCTGGAATTAGCCTACCTTGCTTGTCACCATGAAAGGTTTTCCTCCTTCCCCCCCCCCCCCGCTGCTGGTGATGGCTTATCTTAAGTGATCACTCTCCTTACAGTGTGTATGATAAACCCATTGTTTCATGTTCTCTGTGTGTGTATATATAAATCTCTCCTCTGTTTTTTCCACCAAATGCATCCGATGAAGTGAGCTGTAGCTCACGAAAGCTTATGCTCTAATAAATTTGTTAGTCTCTAAGGTGCCACCGGTACTCCTTTTCTTTTTGTAATTACAGACGCTCCATAGCAACAATGGCTCAAGTATGTCCCCATAGCACCCTCTACTGCTTCAGGACAAAAAGCTTCAGAGCTGATTTAACCTTCACCACATGCCTGTTGCAAAAAGAGGCAACTCAGATGATTTACAAAAGAAATCTCTTCTATCTGCAGCTTTTCTTTCTTAAAGGGGCAACCCAACATGGGGCTTGACTTTTTTTCCTGAGAGGCTTGCCCATGCAGAGTCCACATGACTGAGCTGAGTTTTCATAACAAATGTTTCAATTATCCCGTTGTAAAAATAAAAAACCACCTCCAAACCCAGTGCCATCAAGTGTGAAAAGCAACCTAACAACAATAACTTACTCTGTGTAGGTGATAAAACAAAAGCACCTTGTTAATTAAACCAACAGATTTCAAGCTGCCAATCAGTTATTATAGGAGTGAGTAATAAAACATGCTTAGGAATTTTCTCAACTGTATTCTTTCAAGATAAACATCCAAAGTCAACCCCAGTGAAGCAAAGGTTTCATTTCACCCCCGCAACACATATTGTACAGGTGTGTTTTGACAAAGAGACACATAGAAGAATCTTGAGGTTCTTTCTACATCTTTCTACCTCTGACTTCAATGACTTTCTTCTTGGAAACAGGCTTCTTGCAAGCGAGGAAAGACTACAGAAATAGCTGTAAGAAAAACAGAGGGGACTGTGGTCCCTCTTTATCTTTTGAGGGCTGTGTGGCAGTCTGCTTCTATAACATTCTCAGTGCATGCATTCGTTATCACACACGAAGCCTCCGAGGAAGTGTTATACATTATACATACCAATATATAGAATGTTGTCAAAATGGTCTACAAGGTGCCTATAGGGTATGTTACATGCAACACACCTGGATCCTGACTATCTTATTCCATCACTCCCTTTGGTCAATCCACACCTCCTGAAGAAGCACTATGGGCTTGATCCAACACCCATTAAAGTCAGTGGGACTAGAGATCTTATTGGCTTCAGTGGAGACTATATTGGGCTCTCTGTTACTATCCTTCTTCCACACTTAACTTCATCATGCCTTCTTATCTGCTCTTTATATTCCTATCCTCCCCACACATCTCCTACACTGAACATTCCCCTCCCCTTCAACTCACATTTCTCCCACAAAGCCTTTTCAATGATTGTTCTTACACACCTGGATGTCTGCACACAAGCATTCACTGATCTGTGTCTGATCTGTTTTGTCTCGGTCTGAACTAGCTTGGAGGAAGCTTGGGGCAAACACAGCATCTTCAGCTGGGTTAGACTAAAGCAAAGAAACACTTAAATAACAGGAGTATTTGTTTCAGAGTAGCAGCCATGTTAGTCCGTATTCACAAAAAGAAAAGGAACCTATCCTTGCAACAAAGCCCGTTGCCAACTCTATCCACATATCTATTCAGGGGACACCATCATATGGCCGAATCACATCAGCCACACTATCAGAGGCTCGTTCTCCTGCACATCTACCAATGTAATATATGTGATATATGCCATCATGTGCCAGCAATGCCCCTCTGCCATGTACATTGGACAAACTGGACAGTCTCTATGTAAATGAATAAATGGACACAAATCAGACATCAAGAATTATAACATTCAAAAACCAGTCGGAGAACACTTCAATCTCTCTGGTCACTCGATTACAGACCTAAAAGTTGCAATTCTTCAGCAAAAAACTTCAAAAACAGACTCCAACGAGAGACTGCTGAATTGGAATTAATTTGCAAACTGGATACAATTAACTTAGGCTTGGATAGAGACTGGGAGTGGATGGGTCATTACAGAAAGTAAAACTATTTCCCCATGTTTTGTTTCCCCCCACACACCCTGCACTGTTCCTCAGATGTTCATCAACTGCTGGAAATGGCCCATCTTGTTTATCACTACAAAAGGTTTTTTCCCCCCGCCCTCCTGCTGGTAATAGCTCACCTTAAGTGATCACTCTCCTTACAGTATGTATAGTAACACCCATTGTTTCATGTTCTCTATGTATAGAAATCTCCCCACTGTATTTTCTACTGAATGCATCCAATGAAGTGAGCTGTAGCTCACGAAAGCTTATGCTCAAATACATTTGTTAGTCTCTACCGTGCCACAAGTACTCCTGTTCTTTTTGCGGACACAGACTAACACGGCTGCTACTCTGAAACTTAAATAACAGTTTCAGTAATGGCATCTCTGAGATTATTCAGTTTCAACGGTGCATACTGGGTACATTTTTCAAAAGCACCCAACTGATTTAGTAGTCAGAGTCCCATTGAAAGACAGAGGCTCCTAAATGACCTGGGTGCTTTTGAAAATGTTGGCCAATATGTAATTACTTCACAATGAGATATGCCATAATGAACCTAGCAAAACAAAATTTTACTCTCAGGTGAGCAAAGCACTTTGGATGACACTGGTATGACATGGGTCTTGCACAGATCTATGCACATTGTCAGTGCTCCAGAGATAATACGAATGACATATTATTTTAATCTGTGTAAAATACTCCACATGCTCTGCTCTCTTAGGGCCTGACTCAGCAAAGCACTGACACGTGCTTAAATTGAAGCACATGCTTATGTCCCTTTGACGTCAGTGGGCCTAAGGCACAACCATATGTGCTTTGCAGAATAGGGATGAATTTCAGCACATGCCTAAAGTTAATCATGTGCTAAAATGCTTTGTTGAATCTGAGCCTCATAGCATCTACTGTATCTTCCTGAGTGCTTGAGGATACATACTCAACTCCTCCGGTTATTCCATCATTTTTTCTTTTAATTTAATTTCTTTGGTAAAACTGTAGTAGCCTTACTCCACTTCCCTCTCCTTTCTCATAAGTGGACAAGGAGTTTGATTATGATTATAACCTTTGTTTTAACTTGTGCTGTATGTTGGTATGTACACACATATTGATCAAATGCAGCTGCATTTTGTACTTGTACTAGATATTAATAACAAACTAATATACATGGAATAAAATATCTTAATTGAAAAATTACCCGATTTCCAAGTCACCATAAAACTGTGTATTTCTTGTTGGCATTTTTGGAATTCTAATTGCTTTTCCTCCACTTATTATACATAAATCTTTGTACAAGTGGTTTATGCTAATCTGCTAATATTCATTACAGAGACAAATTTGAGACCATTCAAGACTCTGCAAGAGGTGTTAACAGGCCACTTCACCTTGAATATCACCCTGTCCCCGCTCCTCCGACTCCCACCCAGCGCCTCCTGCACGCTGCTGAACAGCTGCTCCCCGGCGTGCAGGAGGCACTGGGAGGGAGGGGCATGAGTTGATCAGCGGGGATCACGGACCCCCTGCAGAACCCTCAGTTCGAGAAACACTGTCCTATGCCAGTGGAAGAATCCTTCCTGTCAGCATAGGTGGCATTTACACTGCAGCACTACAGAGGCACAGATGCAGCGGTGTAGACAAGCTCTACGTAACATGTTCACACAGGGAGTCTATGGCAAAGGAGGGAATGGAATTGGAGTCCCAGGCAAGTGCCCTAACTACTGGACCATCCTTTCTCCCTTCCTACATTATGCCGAAGAGCAGCGCCAGCTTGAACTTGTTGAATGTTAATGGCTTCTCTGAACCGGCGTCTTCACTGGCTTGGAACGTGGGCAGGCCTTCGCACTTGGGCCAAGCAGGTGTCAAACACTGCCGTTTTGATTCGGTAGCATTTTACACCCATTTTTGACAGGTGTAAACGGCTGCCCCTACTACAGGAAAGTGAAGAATCAGGCAGATTCATTGACACACTCAGCCTTTGCACTTTTCCAGTGCCACAAAGCAGCCATTACCTGCTTTAACTGGCAGCCTGTAAAAGGAAGGGATGAAGAAAAGGGGGGTGTCCAGAAGGCTGCTAGAAAGATCCCGAGGGGACTATTGCACCCTGAGTCCATTGAAGCAGCTCCGCAGAACCAGATGTGCTCCAATGGTCAGGGAGTCTAACAACCTTCTAGGTGACCTCTCCCACCGTGAGCTCTGCAATTGTTGAACAGCCAGTCCTCAGGATCTGGCCCTTGCTACTTACCAAAGACAGGGTAGTCTGCTTCTTCAGACCCAGTAGTTCTGTGCTATCAACTTCCAGCAGCCAGCTTGGAAAACCAGACTCGGTCAAAGCAGCACTGCCAGCCTCTGACCTCACCTGACTGTCCTTGGTCCCCAGTTGCTCCTTTTTCTGTTTGAGGAAGAACTTAACTGTCTCCTTGCTCTGAATGCAGCAAGAGAAATCTCCCATAACTGTCCCCTCTTTCTAATTACTCTGGGGAAACCCAGCACGGGGAGAAAATTAACATTCAAACTCTTACCATTTGTCCCAAGCAGGATCTGAATGAGCAGCATGAGAGAGGCAGCTTAGTTTGCTACTGGTACCATGTTAAATACAGACAGCACTGCAGAGCCCATGTCTTCAGAAATCATGAGTCAAGTCCCCAAAATCATGAAAAAGGCTTTAAAATTAAGAGATTAAAAAAAACAAATAATACATTTGTGGGAAGGGGTGTCTTTTTCTTTGCCTTTTGGTATTTGAGCCATTCAGGTTCACATTACTAAGCTTTCACCGTAAGTGCTAGAAACTTACTTTTTAACAAAACAAAACTTGAGTCTCACATGATTGCCTGACTCCAGCTGGGGACTATAAGGAAAAGCACCAGATACCAGAAGCCTCCCAATAAGATCATGAGAGTTGGCAACACTACAATGGGGGTGCATCAGTGGCACGTGCAGGAAACTGGTCAGTGCTGTTTCCAGACATCTTTGATGTGGCTGCTGTCCTTAACAATGGTGTTTGGACTCATTCTTGGACCTGTTTGGATGGCTAAAAGGCAGGCAAGGTGAACACGATATTCAGTGGGAAGGGAAGAGGTAAAACAAGCGAGCTCCTGGCTAAATGAACAAATTTTAACTTTTCCAGCCCAGTTATCAGTCTGGGGGTGACCCGTATCACTGCCACCCTGGGAAGTCTGCACTGTAGCATTTCAAGGGACTACTTCCTACAGGCAATGCAAAGGGCACAGAGTCTCTTTCCCAGTGACAAGCAGTAGCAGCTGCCCCAAAGGAGAGGAAGGAAGAACAGATTACTAAGGTTACTTCCTGGGGATCTGTAATTCCACGAAACAAATTACCTCTGTGCCACGGATTAAGAACAGATGCAGCAGGATCCAGCTGCAGGGAAGCCTTTAGTGCCTTGTAGCAGAGTGGCCATCACCCAGCACCCTTGCTGACCCAAGGGCAGCCCTGCATATAGCGCTTCACCTCAGTTTCCCTGCTTGGATCCCCAAATAAATCCCACACAGGGTTTTCCAGTCCAATCACACCAGGGTCTGATTTATTAATGTTAAGTTCAAAGTTAAACACAGAAGCCTTCCCTCCAGCCAGACACAGCTCCAACTCCCCTGGTTCCATCACAGCCCTTCCTGCCTAGCCAGCTACCCCCTGCCTCTCCCAGCGGGAGCAACTCCTTTGGTCTCAGGGTCTGCTCCACAGGAGCCTCTCTCACTTTCTGCAGTCTCCAGACAGCCTCCTGAGCTTCCCCTGACTGCTACCACCTTGTGTCCATGATAGGAAATTGCCTGATTCCCCTCAGGTGGGGCTCGTCTGTCAGCAGGGTTGGCTTGGCTCCAGGCTCTCCAGCCCAAGGGCAAACCACCAGTTACACACTAATATCAAGGAACAGGCGGCCAGAAGAGTTTAACAAGCTCTACAGGATGGCCAGGTAGCATTCTCTACCTCACAACTTTCTGGGTGTGGAGAAAAAAAACCCATTGGGGGCCATGTCTGCTTAGCAGATAATGGAAAATCAGGGCTCCCTGCTAACTAGGGACTTCTACAAATACAATGGTTGGCGGTATGGTGGAGAGGAAGCCCATGGCTAAAGCAGTAGTAGTGTTAGTATCTCAAAGGCACCTATGGATTCATGTTACATTCCAATTAAGTCTTAACATAAAGGGCCAGATGCTGAGATTTCTACTCAGACCTTACTAAAGCAAAACTACTATTGATGTCTACTGGGGCAGCTCCTCAGTGGACGACTTCAGTGGAGCTATGCCACTTATTAGAGCTGAGAATCTGGCCCTGTCTAAGTAAGAACCTCAGGAGTGATACCCCGTTAGCATGCCTCCGAGCTGGAGTCAAGAAGAGTCCATCTCTGTGTGATGAAGCCCCATGGAGAGGGAAAGCTAGATGGAAAGTTCCACTGGAATATAACCTAGATCCAAGAAAAGCGCTTTGTTTGTAAATATGGGGCCAGATCCTCAGCTGGCCTAATCTGGCACTGCTCCACTGACGTCAATGGAACGTCATTGATACCAACTGAGGATCTAGCCCACACTGTGCACCCAGAGCATAGGCACAAAGTACATGGCACCAGTTTTCATTTTGTTTGGGATTGCTTGGGGCAGTGTGGTTTAGTGAAAAAAGCAATTGGGTGGGAATCAAGATACTTGAGTTCTATTCCCAGCTCTGCCACTGGCCTGCTAACTGACCTTGCACAAGTCATTTCACTTTAAGGGGGGAGGGATAGCTCAGTGGTTTGAGCATTGAGCATCAGGGTTGTGAATTCAATCCTTGAGGAGGCCAGTTAGGGAGCTGGGGCAAAAACTGGGGATTAGTCCTGCTTTGAGCCGGGGGTTGGACTAGATGACCTCCTGAGGTCCCTTCTAACCCTGATATTCTATGATTCAATGTAGAGCACAGCACTCTTTGCACTTCCTCCTAATTTCCCCTTGGCCACCTCTGGTCCAGTCTATGCAACATAGGTTCTTATATCTCCCAGAGAGGGGGCAAATGTTAAGCAGATTCTACATTCAATCTGGAAAAGAACCTCCTCGGCAATTCTCTAGGCATCTCCTTAACTGATTATTATTTTTTTTAAAAAGTTTATTAATGGAGCAGCAGCAACAACTTCCATAAAAGTCTCCCATTCAGCCTTTTAGGAACTTAGCAGTAGCTTGCTTTTGCATTGTGCCTTCTGTGTCCCAAAGCAGCCTTTGGAAAACGAGGAATGTGAATGGAATAGCAGAAAAATCCTCTGCCCCAAAAGTCCCCTTTTCTCTGACTTTCATTAAAAAGAAAAGCAAAAACCCAACAATATAGTCTTTAAAATCATTAATGAGATGTTTCCAGCATTAGAAGAAGCAGCAACAAGCTCCTTGTCCTTTTTTGGGGGGGAGGGAAGGGGCTTTCATTCATAAGAAGGGTGATTCACGCCAGAGTTATGCTGAATGTGCAGCAGCAGCCCCCACCCACCTACCTGGCACGGATACTTACCCTGTGACAATATTGTTTGAAAAAGTCAAACAAGTTCATTAAGCAAAACTTGGGAGGGAAAAAAAAGTCAACACGCCTCTGCTTTTACTTGTCTGGACAAAACCAGAGCAGAGTTGTCATTTTTTTCCTTTTGGTCAGAAAGTGAGTTTGCTTGGAATGGCATAATTTTGCAGAAGAGCGTAAATGAAGGGGATTTTCAAGCAGCAAGACAATGTCCATTCTCTGTGACCAAAGGCATAATGCAAGTTGATTAGACCAAAGTTTAACAGCAGTAGTTCAATTCTCAGGAATACTGTACTGTAAACAGAGAATGCCTGTCAATATTTATATACACAATTCTTGGGAACATATACACTGCTGATGAGCTCTGACTTGTTTGAAACAGCTCATGAAAACATGGGGCAGTGCTAAAAACCATACCAAGAGAACAACAGTCTGACATTGAAACCTTCTCAAGTACTTTGTTCTGAAATCAAGGGCACCAAAGTGTGGAACGTATTTTGACAGGAGTATCTCTTTCGATGTCTCGTATAGTGAGAGCTATTGTTCATTGTCATTGCCCTGAAGCACATTCAAACATATACAACATATGGATATCTCTGTGAAAAGAGTGTCTCAGCAAAAATGTGAAGGCCTTACTACAATATAGTTATTAACTCGAGGCAACAGCTATGCATGCGATTTACCCAATAAGCATGCAGATTTACACCATTACAGTATTCATATAATACTGAGGCAACAAAGTCCTTCACAAATAGCTGAGAAAAAAATTGGCCAATTTTTTAAAGAGTGACTAGTGATTTTGGGTTGCCGCTCTTTTTGGGTGTCCTACTTGTGAGACCTTAAAGAGGCCTGGTTTTTAGAGAGTGGGCACTCTTCATTTTCTGAAAACCAAGTCTTGTTAAGATGTCTCAAGCTGGACACCCAAAATCACTGGCCACTTTTGAAAATGTAGGGCCTCATTGTGAATAGAATACCCGAAATGGACCCTTGGAGGCAGATTTGAGGTGCCTAAAGATGCAGATAGGCACCTAATGGGATTTCAGACGCGTTAGGTGTCTAACTCCCATGGATTTCAACCTTTTCTTTGAAAAAGCATTTTGACAAAAGAACTGACAATCCCTTCTGTACATTGTCCTGGAGGCCGTGTGGCTGTGCCTGATCTCTCTTCTGAGTGGCACAGGGTGCACCCATCAGTAACATGCCTGAGGCAGCAGACATTCAGCACATCATTCCTGATTTTACATAACAGTACCACACTGCCAACAGTAATGGAGCGGCCCCTTCACTAGAGCAGGACTGGGCTGACCAGATGGTTAATATAGGGCTAGACTGCAATCTGCAATGGGGAGCTTGGGGTAGCACAAGGCAGGCAGAGCTTCTGCACAGCTCCCCTTTCTGCAAACATACTTGCAATAACAGTCCATCGGTGTCCTTGCCCTCTTCCTCCCCGGCAAAGCAATCACCCCCAAAGAGGCAAAGAACAGCCTCCAGAGGAGGGAGCATCCTGCACCATTCTAATGGATGGTGCAGAACGTGTATGTGTAGCCAGCCGCCCGGGGAGAGATGCCTGTCCTGGTGCTCCCCCAAGACCAGGAAAGCTCTGCACCACCCCCTGCTTGTGGCTCTCTGCAAACTGCAAAACTGAACCCATCATTATGAGAGAAGTACAGATAACTTGGGCCAGACCCTCAGCTGGTGTAAACTGGACCAGCCCCAGCAAAGGCAGTGGGGACTGTTCCAACTCTGAGGAATGAAATTACTTGGGAAGCCAAGAGTGGGAAGAGAGGGGTTCTGACAACTCTCTTGTACAAGTGTGTCTGCAGAGCTGCAAAGCTGGAGGAGTCTGTGAATCTAGTGGGGAGCGGATACTTCACTAACATAGGGTCTCATTCAGAGCCCACTGAAATCAACAAGACTCTTTCCTATTGCCTTCATTGGGCTTTTGTCCTGCCCCTTAGGTGACGAATGAGATAGAACCCACCACCTTACCTACTAACATAGAGTTAGGGTTAACCCCAAATGGGTGATCCTTCAGCTCATGCAAGTGATCCCATTGGTCACCTCCTCCAGGCCCTCTTCACATATCTGATTCCAAACGCAATCCAATTTTAAATGAATGTTAATACTAATAATATAGAGCACATCATCAGTAGAAAAGGAGTATTTGTGGCACCTTAGAGACGTGCCACAAGTACTCCTTTTCTTTTTGTGAATACAGACTAACACGGCTGCTACTCTGAAACCCATCATCAGTAGATATCAAAGCACTTTAGAGAGGAGGTCAGTATGTCCATTTTACTGTTGGAGAAACTGAGGCACAGAAAGGTAACATGATTCACCCAAGGTTGCAGAAAAATAGAAACATCTGACTCTCTGGTCAGTGCTCTAGTCACCAGGCCAGTTGTAATGGGGGATTTTTTTGCACTCCCAGTTTTATTACTGACCTCCGGAGCAAGGAATTCACCCCCTTTTTCCAACTATTTGACCATTGGCCAGGTTTAAACTGTAATGCCTCTCTCATATCCATGATGGTGTCTTGTAGCACCCAGCTACCACAATGATTTAGACAGACAGATGACAGCTAGTATAGATCCTGTGTTCCCTAATCATTAAGCCCCATCCACTCTTAGTAGTAAAAACCCTCATGGATTTTTATTACTAAAAAATGTGACTGTAGGGGAAACCTAGATTTTACTTCAACATATACATGTTACATATTTTGGGGGGAGGGTTTAGCCTGCTAAACCCAGGGTTCTGAGTTTAATCCTTGAGGGAGCCATTTGGGATCTGGGGCAAAAATTGGGGATTGGTCCTGCTTTGAGCAAGGAGTTGGACTAGATGACCTCCTGAGGTCCCTTCCAACCCTGGTATTCTATGTCTGCATTTTACCAATTTCCAAACTGCCAAAAACAATTACAATGTATTTTACTGGACCCCTTTTGGAGTAACACAAGCAGCAAGAGTCATTTGAAACTAGCAGATATTTTGCACATACTTTAAAGAGGGGCAAACTGCTTTTTTAAAAAAAAAATCAGTAAAAGAGTAATATGATTCTGGGCTGAGATTTTTGTATACAGGCTGGCCATGCATTTCCACAAGTGACTAGTGAGTTTGGAGGCCCAGGTTTTTGGGTGCCCAACTTGCAACACCTGTAAGCTGTATGGTTTTCAGAAAGCACTGAGCCCAGCCCCCTCCCCCTGTCCCAAAATCAGGATCTTTCAAGGTGTCTGAGGTTGGGCACTCACAGTGTTGCTAACTCTCATGATTTTGTCATGAGTCTCATGATAAGTATTGTTTTTCTTCAAGCCCCAGCTCCTGGAGTCAAGTGGATATGTGATGATTTCAACATTCATTCTTAAGCTTCTAGCCCCCGTGGCTGTAGAGAAAGCTTCAAAATGTGACCCTAGTGTACCCCACAGGCTCAAAAAGCAGAAGGCAAATAAAAACAAACAACAAATATATTATTTTTTAAATAATCTCATGATTTTAAAGCCAATCTCATGATTCTTGGTGAGCCTGACTCATGATTTTGAACATTTGGGATTGATAATAGTGCACCCAAAATCACTAGTTACTTTTGAAAATCTTAGCCTCTGTGCGTGTAGTTTCTCTACACAGCACATTTCCGAGGAATGTTTGCTTTTGAAATATCCAGCCCATTCTCTCCACCTTCATCCTGAGTGAATCACAATACACAGGTTACTACTGTACAACTTTCTGTCGTGATGCAAAGGAGAAATGTGTTGACTTTCTGCCACCTAAAATATCTAATGAATTCCTTTCCTTCCATTTCTAGTGTTGGATTCTTTTATATGTACCTTCACTGTATAATACAACACAGTCAAATGGTACAACAGTAATAAAAAGACTTGATAAAAAAGTAACACCTTTGCTTTTTAACTCAAAGGCTTATCTTCCTGACAACAGCACTTAAGTGATTTTTATCAAGAATTAGATTGTTCTTTCTGCCAAAACACATTTAAGCCCTGATCCAGAGGGTCTTAGTATAATTTCCGCTACATGCTTTTCTTTTCCAGGTCTTCCTCAGTTGTATAATTTTCCTTTT
This sequence comes from Dermochelys coriacea, assembly GCF_009764565.3. Classification (NCBI taxonomy): domain Eukaryota; kingdom Metazoa; phylum Chordata; order Testudines; family Dermochelyidae; genus Dermochelys; species Dermochelys coriacea. The sequence goes on from NC_050072.1 coordinate 132,380,704, forward strand.
CATTGTATTTGTTTATTCCAGCAGACAGACATTCTTTGATAAGCGAGCTGGCCAGCTGCAGTAGATTTGTATGAAATTTGCACTTAATAGACAAACCGAATTTCTGTGGGATCCTGGCCAGTCACACAGCCTCTCTGTGCTCCATGGGGATTATAGCACCGGTTGTTGTGAGGATAAATACATTAAAGATTGTGAAGCACTTTGAGATCTATTGATGAAAAGTGCTATACAAGAACTAGGTATTATTATTATTATTTCTACGTGGATGCAGAAACTATTAATCAGCAACTTACTGAAGAAAATATATACTGATGGCTGGTCCACACTAGGAACTTACATCAGTGGAGATATCTTTCTCAGCGGTGTGAAAAATCCACGCCCTTGAGAGATGCAGCTCTACCAACCTAACCCTCCAGTGTAGACAGTGCTAGGCTGATGGAAGAATTCTCCTGTTGACCCAGCTACCACCTCTCTGGGAGGTGGATAACTTATGCTGATGGGAGACACCCTCTCATCAACGTAGTGTGTCTACACTGGAGCACGACAGTGGCACAGCTGTAAAATTTTAAGTGTAGACATACCCTTAATGTAACCAATTAGAACCAGTTGTTCATAGATTTAAAAGGAAGAGTACACCATTGCATTGGCAATCACCTAGTCTGACCTCTTGCATAGCACAGGCCAACACATTTCATCCAGAGATTCCTACATTATGCTCATAACTTCTTACTGAGCTAAAGTATCTCTTTTAGGAAGGCATCCAGTCTTGCTTTAAAGACTGCAAGCAATGGAGAATCCATCGAGTCCCTAAATAAGTTGCTGCAATGGTTAGTTATCCTCAGTGTTAAAATTTTGCACCTTATTTCTAGTATGAATTTGTCTAGCTTCAGCTTCCAATCACTGCATCTTATTATGCCTTTTCCTGTTAAAGTGAAGAGCTAGCTGCAATCAGAAATCTCTACCCTGTGTAGGTACTTGTAGACTGTGATCAAGTAATCTCTTAACCTTCCCTTGGGTAAGATAAATAGATTGAGTTTCTTTAATCGCTTGCATTAAACCATGTTTTCCAGACCTCAAATCGTTCTTGTAGCTCTCCTCTGAAACCTTTTCAATTTTTCATCAACCTTTTTGATGTGTGGACACCAGAACTGGCCATACTATTCCAAGATTCTATCCCATAGGATGCTCAGTAATTCACAAATCTCAGTCTTCATCTCTTCCATTCATCCTCTCCTGGGTCACGTGGAGTGAAGGACTTGGCTTTATACAGTGAAATTCCAGGGAATTGTATCTCCCCAGAGCAAGTTAACAGCTCCACCAGCTACAGAGACTGACAAGCCATAGGCTGAATAGAGACAGATGCAGGTATTATTATATCATACATGTATTCGATGGAAACAGAAGGGAAGGAAATATAACTAGCTTTTTAATCTTCACTATTGGGGCTGATGTTCAGAGTTCTCTGCAGGAGTCAGTGAGCCTTGGTCTACACTATGAGTTGAAGTTGAATTTAGCAGCATTAAATCAATTTAACCCTGCACCCATCCACATGACGAAGCCCTTTTTTTTGACTTAAAGGGCTCTTAAAATCGATTTCCTTACTCCACCCCCGACAAGGGGATTAGCGCTGAAATTGGCTTGCCGGGTCAAATTTGGGGTACTGTGAACACAATTAGACGGTACTGGCCTCCGTGAGCTATCCCAGAGTGCTCCGTTGTGACCGTTCTGGACAGCACTCTCAACTCAGATGCACTGGCCAGGTAGACAGGAAAAGGCCCACAAACTTTTGAATTTCAATTTCCTGTTTGGCTAGCATGGCAAGCTGCAGGTGACCATGCAGAGCTCATCAGCAGAGGTGACCATGATGGAGTTCCAGAATCGCAAAAGAGCTCCAGCACGGACCAAACGGGAAGTACGGGATCTGATCGCTGTATGGGGAGAAGAATCCATGCTATCAGAACTCTGTTCCAGTTTTCGAAATGCCAAAACATTTGTCAAAATCTCCCAGGGCATGAAGAACAGAGGCCATAACAGGGACTCAAAGCAGTGCTGCGTGAAACTTAAGGGGCTGAGGCAAGCCTACCAGAAAACCAGAGAGGTGAACGGCCGCTCTGGGTCAGAGCCCAAAACATGCCGCTTCTATGAGGAGCTGCATGCCATTTTAGGGGGTTCAGCCACCACTACCCCAGCCGTGTTGTTTGACTCCTTCAATGGAGATGGAGGCAACACGGAAGCAGGTTTTGGGGATGAGAAAGATGATGATGATGATGAGGTTGTAGATAGCTCACAGCAAGCAAGCAGAGAAACCGGTTTTCCTGACAGCCAGGAACTGTTTCTCAACCTGGACCTGGAGCCAGTACCCCCCGAACCCACCCAAGGCTGCCTCCCGGACCTGCCAGGCGGAGAAGGGACCTCTGGTGAGTGTACCTTTTAAAATACTATACATGGTTTAAAAGCAAGCATGTTTAATGATTAATTTGCCCTGGCATTCACGGCTCTCCTGGATGTACTCCCAAAGCCTTTGCAAAAGATTTCTGGGGAGGGCAGCCTTATTCCATCCACCATGGTAGGACACTTTACCACACCAGGCCAGTAGCATGTACTCAGGAATCATTGTAGAACAAAGCATTGCAGTGTATGTTTGCTGGCATTCAAACAACATCCGTTCTTTATCTCTCTGTGTTACCCTCAGGAGAGTGATATCATTCATGGTCACCTGGTTGAAATAGGGTGATTTTCTTAAGGGGACATTCAGAGGTGCCCATTCCTGCTGGGCTGTTTGCCTGTGGCTGAACAGAAATGCTCCCTGCTGTTAGCCACGGAGAGGGAGGAGAGCGGAGGGGCTAGCCATGCACTGGAGGGAGGCAAAATGCGACCTTGGAATGAAAGCACATGTGCTATGTATGTAATGTTAACAGCAAGGTTTACCATGAAAGAGTGTACCCATTGTTCTATAAAATATGTCTTTTTAAATACCACTGTCCCTTTTTTTTTCTCCACCAGCTGCATGTGTTTCAAGGATCACAGGATCTTCTCCTTCCCAGAGGCTAGCGAAGATTAGAAGGCGAAAAAAACGCACTCGCGATTAAATGTTCTCTGAGCTGATGCTGTCCTCCCACACTGACAGAGCACCGACGAATGCATGGAGGCAGACAATGTCAGAGTGCAGGAAAGCACAAAATGACCGGGAGGAGAGGTGGCGGGCTGAAGAGAGTAAGTGGCAGGCTGAAGAGAGGGCTGAAGCTGAAAGGTGGCAGCAGAGTGATGAGAGGAGGCAGGATTCAATGCTGAGGCTGCTGGAGGATCAAACTAATATGCTCCAACATATCATCGAGCTGCAGGAAAGGCAGCTGGAGCACAGACCGCCACTATAGCCCCTGTGTAACCAACCGCCCTCCTGCCCAAGTTCCATAGCCTCCTCACCACATGCCCAAGAACGCGGTGGGGGGGCCTCCAGCCACCCAGCCACACCACTCCAGAGGATTGCCCAAGCAACAGAAGGCTGGCATTCAATAAGTTTTAAAGTTTTAAACTTTTAAAGTGCTGTGTGGCCTTGTCCTTCCCTCCTCCACCACCCCTCCTGGTGCTTCTCTTCTCCACCATCCCTCCTGGGCAACGTTGGTAGTATCCCCCTATTTGTGTGATGAATTAATAAAGAATGCATGAATGTGAAGCAACAATGACTTTATTGCATCTGCAAGCGGTGATCGAAGGGAGGAGGGGAGGGTGGTTAGCTTACAGGGAAGTAGAGTGAACCAAGGGGCAGGGGGTTTCATCAAGGAGAAACAAACAGAACTTTCACACCGTAGCCTGGCCAGTCATGAAACTGGTTTTCAAAGCTTCTCTAATGCGCACCGCACCCTCCTGTGCTCTTCTAACCGCCCTAGTGTTTGGCTGTGCGTAACCAGCATCCAGGCGATTTGCCTCAACCTCCCACCCCACCATCTCCCCCTTACTCTCACAGATATTGTGGAGCACACAGCAAGGAGTAATAACAGTGGGAATATTGGTTTCGCTGAGGTCTAACCGAGTCAGTAAACTGCACCAGCACGCCTTTAAACATCCAAATGCACATTCTATCACCATTCTGCACTTGCTCAGCCTGTAGTTGAACAGCTCCTGATTATTGTCCAGGCTGTCTGTGTATGGCTTCATGAGCCATGGCATTAAGGGGTAGGCTCGGTCCCCAAGGATAACTATAGGCATTTCAACATCCCCAATGGTTATTTTCTGGTTTGGGAATAAAGTCCCTTCCTGCAGCTTTTGAAACAGACCAGAGTTCCTGAAGATATGAGCGTCATGTACCTTTCCTGGCCATCCCACATTGATGTTGGTGAAACGTCCCTTGTGATCCACCAATGCTTGCAGCACTATTGAAAAGTATCCCTTGCGGTTTATGTATTCACCCGCTTGGTGCTCCGGTGCCAAGATAGGGATATGGGTTTCGTCTATGGCCCCACCATAGTTAGGGAATCCCATTGCAGCAAAGCCATCCACTATGACCTGCACATTTCCCAGGGTCACTACCCTTGATATCAGCAGATCTTTGATTGCATTGGCTACTTGCATCACAGCAGCCCCGAGAGTAGATTTGCCCACTCCAAATTGATTTCCGACTGACTGGTAGCTGTCTGGCGTTGCAAGCTTCCACAGGGCTATTGCCACTCGCTTGTGAACTGTGAGGGCTGCTCTCATCTTGGTATTCTTGCACCTCAGGGCAGGGGAAAGCAAGTCACAACGTTCCATGAAAGTGCCCTTACACATGCAAAAGTTTCGCAACCACTGGGAATCGTCCCAGACCTGCAACACTATGCGGTCCCACCATGCTGTGCTTGTTTCCCTAGTCCAGAATTGGCGTTCCAACACATGAACCTGCCCTCTTAGTACCATGATGCCCACATTGCCAGGGCCTGTGCTTTGAGAGAAGTCTGTGTCCATGACCTCATCACTCTCGTCACCGCGCTGACGTCGCCTACTTGCCCGGTTTCGCTTTGCAAGGTTCTGGTGCTGCATATACTGCTGGATAATGTGTGTGGTGTTTAATGTGCTCCTAATTGCCAAAGTGATCTGAGCGGGCTTCATGCTTGCCGTGGTATGCCGTCTGAACAGAAAAAAGGCATGGAACGATTGTCTGCCATTGCCCTGACGGAGGGAAAGGCGACTGATGACATGGCTTACAGGGTTGGCTTACAGGGAATTAAAATCAACTAAGGGGGTGGCTTTGCGAGAAACAGAATGGCCCCCTCAAGGATAGAACTCAAAACTGGGTTTAGCAGGCCATTGATTTCATGGAGGGAGGGAGGAGAATGACTACAAAACAAATCTGGTCTATTTCTTGTTTTGAGCCACTTCATCTATCTTTATACATCTTGCTGGCAGCAGACTGTGCAATACGACCGCTAGGCATCGTTATCTCCTGGGTGCTCAGCAGAAGACAGTGCAGTATGACTGCTGGCCATCATCTTCTGCTGGCTGCTGATTAAAAGACAGTGCACTGCTGGTAGGACTTAATCGCCATGAGAGAAACTTAAAAGGATAATGACCTGGCTGAGTCACTCCCATGTTTGCCCAGGCGCCCCGACCTCATCGAGTCAGTTAAAAGAGCACCCAGGACTATGTCGACGACGGCTACCAGTCATACTGCACTGTTTGCTGCCAAAAGGCAATAAACTGTTGGTGTGTAGGAATGCAGTACAGCATCTGCCAGGACCCAGGTGACATATGGTGACGGTTAGCTGAGCAGGCTCCATGCTTGCCATGGTATGGCGTCTGCACAGGTAACTCAAGAAAAAAGGCACAAAACAATTGTCTGCCCTTGCTTTCATGGAAAGAGAGAGGGAAGGGGGGCCTGACGATATGTACCCAGAACCACCCGCAACAATGTTTTAGCCCCATCAGGCACTGGGATTTCTACCCAGAATTCAAATGGACGGCGGAGACTGCGGGAACTGTGGGATAGCTACCCACAGTGCAACATTCCGGAAGTTGATGGTTGCCTCAGTACAGTGGACACACTCCGCCAACTACATGCACTTAGAGCATTTGTGTGGGGACACACACAATCGACTGTATAAAACACTTTCTACAAAACCAACTTCTATAAATTCGACCTAATTTCATAGTGTAGACATACCCACAGACTCACAGACATTACGGTCAGAAGGGACCTTCATGATCATCTAGTCTGACCTCCTGCACATTGTAGGCCACAAAACTCACCCACCCACTCCTGTAATAGACCCCTAACCTTTGGCTGAGTTACAGAAGACTTCACATCATGATTTAAAGACTTCAAGTTAGAGACTCCACCATTTACACTAGTTAAAACCTGCAAGTGACCCGTGCCCCATGCTGCAGAGGAAGGTGAAAACCCCCGAGGGTCTCTGCCAATCTGACCCAGGGGAAAATTCCTTCCTGACCCAAATATGGTGATCAGTTAGACCCTGATCAAGTGGGCAAGTCCCTCTAGGCAGACACCTGGGAAAGAATTCTCTGTAGTAACTCAGAGCCCTCCCCACCTAGTGTCCAATCACTGGCCATTGGAAATATTTGCTGCGAGCAGTTGCAGATCAGCTACATGCCGTTGTAGGCAATCCCATCATACCATCCCCTCCATAATCTTATCAAACTCAGTCTTGAAGCCAGTCAGGTTTTTTGCCCCCACTGCTCCCCTTGGAAGTCTGTTCCCAAACTTCACTCCTCTGATGATCAGAAACCTTCACCTAATTTCAAGCCTAAACTTCTTGGTAGCCAGTTTATAGTCATTTGTTCTTGTATCAGCATTGGCCCTTAACTCCTCTCCCTCCCTAGTATTTATCTCTTTGATGTATTTATAGAGAGCAATCATATCTCCCCTCAGCCTTCTTTTGGTTAGTCTAAACAAGAGAAGCTCTTTTAGTCTCTTCTCATAAGGTAGGTTTTCCATTCCTCGGATTATCTTTGTAGCTCTTCTTTGCACCTCTTCCTGTTTTAATTCATCTTTCTTAAACATGGGAGACCAGAATTGCACACAGTATTCCCAGATGAACTCTCAGCAGTGTCTTGTATAATGGTAATAACACTTCCTTATCTCTACTGGAAATACCTCACCAGATGCATCATAGGATTGCATTAGCCTTTTTCACAGCTGCATCGCATTGGCAGCTCATAGTCATCCTGTGATAAACCCATTCACCTAAGTCTTTCTCTTCATCTGTCATTTCCAACTGATATGTCCCCATCTTATAGCAAAAATTCTTGTTGTGAGTCCCTAAATGCATGACCTTGCACTTTGCACTATTAAACTTCACTCCCTTTCTATTACTACAGTTTACAAGATTGTCCAGATCTTCTTGTATGCCATTCCAGTCCTCCTCCGTATTGGCAATACCTCCCAACCTTGTGTCACCCACAATTTTTATTAGCCCAATCCCACTTTTTGTGCCAAGGTCAGTAATAAAAATGTTAAATAAGATTGGTCCCAAGACTGATTCCGGAGGAATTTCACTAGTAATCTCCCTCCAGCCTGATAGTTCACCTTTCAGTATGACCCATTGTAATCTCCCCTTTAACCACTTCCTTATCCACTTTGCAATTCTCATATTAATTCCCATCTTCTCCAATTTAAATAATAATTTCCCATGTGGACCTGTATCAAATACTTTACTGAAATCCAGGTAGATTAGATCTACGGCATTTCCTTTGTCTAAAAAAATCAGTTATCTTCTCAAAGAAGTAGATCAAGTTGGTCTGGCACGATCTACCATTTGTAAAACCATGCTGTATTTTATCCCAATTACCATTAACTTCTATGTTCATAACTACTTTCTCTTTCAAAATTTGTTCTGAGTTCTTGTATACAATTGAGTTCAAACTAACAGGTCTGTAGTTTCCTGGATCAATTTCCCCCCTTTTTTAAAAATAGGAACTATATTAGCAATTCACCAATCATAGGATATGACCCTCGAATGAGCAGATTCATTAAAAATCCTTGCTATTGGGCTTGCAATTTCATGTGGCAGTTCCTTTAATATTCTTAGAGGGAGATTATTCAGATTCCCTGATTTAGCCCATTAAGCTGCTTGAGTTTGACTTCCACCTCAGATGTGGCCATTTCTACCTCCAGATCCTCATTCCCATTAGCCACCCTGCTACTACCTCTAAGATCTTCATTAACTTCATTAAAAATGGAGGCAAAGTATTTATTTAGGTGTTGGGCCATGCCTAGATTATCTTTAATCTCCACCCCATCCTCAGTGTTTAGCAGCGCCACTTCTTTTTCCTTGTTTTCTTCTTATTATATGTCTATAGAACTTTTTTACTATTAATTTTAATTCTCTTTGCAAGGTCCAACTCTACTTGGCTTTTGGCAGATCTCATTTTATCCCTTCACTTTCTGACCTTCAAGAGGTTGCTTTCCTTGCTGAACCTTCCCATTGTCCATTCTGAGTAGGCTTTATGCTTTCTCTTAATCACCTGTTGAGAGGCTTGCTCATCCAGCTTGGTCTGCAAGCCTTCCCAATGATTTTTTTCCCCTAGCTTGGGATACAGGCTTCAGATAGGTTCTGCAACTTTGACTTAAGTAATTCCAAGCCTCTTCCACATTCAGATCCTTGAGTTCTTCAGTCCTGTCCACTTCCCTAACTAATTCCCTTAATTTTTTAAACTTTGCCCTTTTGAAATCAAAGATCCTTGTTGCAGATCTGTTTTTGTATATCCTTCCATTTAGTTGAATCAGAATTAGTTCATGATCACATTATAAAGCCATATAGTTCAAGGCCAGAAGGCAGCACTCACCCGGATCCTCTAGTCTGACCTCCTGGATATCAGAGGCACTAAACCCCATCCAGTTACCCTCCTCCCTCCCCTGACCAGTGAGCCCACTAATCTGGAATAGAGTAAAGTATTACAGCCTTCCAGAGACTAAACGATTATTTGCCCCAGGGAGGACCAAGGTGCGTCAATGCCCATTGCTGAATTGATTAGATGAGCTATACCCAGATGAACATTATACACCCTAACCCTAATAATTGCAACTGGGCTGTTGTTGGCAACTAGTAGGGTCTCTGTGCCGGCACCAATTCCAAAATAAGATCAAAGCGCAGCCTGTCATGTGTGACATTTTAATTTAAAGTCATATAGGATAGGTATTTTCACATCCTTATTATGTGCAACCACTCATGTGATAGCACAAAACAAGTATGGAGGTTTTTATAATCTGCTTTTTTGAAAGTGTTTCAGTTTCACTGTTACCTGCAATTCATGCTAGTCATATACAGACAGCTCTCTGGAATAGGAGGATTAATGATGTGATAGTCTCTAAGACACCCGTTTCCATCTGTACATCTTTAACTTCACCCATATTACCGACCGGGAAATAGGTGAGCAGACACAGGAATCATGTGAATGGCTTCCGTGCATGCAGCAGAACCAGCACCCATACCAGGCAGCTGGGTAAATGCAACCTGGGGAAGGAATCCATTCACCAGGCTGGAGATCTGCTTCAGGAAGCCTACTCCAAGCCAATGCCTGGTGTAGGCTGGTATTTACATGTTCCCCCAGTCACTGAAGAATCTCAGGAGAAGTTCCGCAGAAAAGGACCTGGGAATTACAGTGGACAAGAAGCTTGATATGAGCCAACAGAGTGCTCTTGTTGCCAAGAAGGCTTATGGCATATTGAGCTGCATTAGTATGACCATTGCCAGCAGATTGAGGGAAGTGATTATTCCTCTCTATTTGGCACTGGTGAGTCCACATCTGGAGTATTGCATCCAATTTTGACCACCCACTACAGAAAGATGTGGACAAATTGGAGATAGTCCAGTGGAGGGCAATGAAATGATTAGGGGGCTGGGGCACATGATTTATGAGAGGTTTCAGAGTAGCAGCCATGTTAGTCTGTATTCGCAAAAAGAAAAGGAGGACTTGTGGCACTTTAGAGACGAACAAATTTATTTGAGCATAAGCTTTCGTGAGCTACAGCTCATTTAATGATGAAGTGAGCTGTAGCTCACTAAAGCTTATGCTCACATAAATTTGTTAGTCTCTAAGGTGCCACAAGTACTCCTTTTCTTTTTATGATTTATGAGGAGAGGCTGAGGGCACTGGGTTTATTTAATCTGCAGAAGAGAAAAGTGAGGGGGGACTTGGTAGCACCCTTCAACAACCTGAATGAGGGGTTCCAAAGAGGATGGAGCTCAGCTATTCTCAGTCGTGACAGATGATGGAACAAGGAGCAATGGTCTCAAGTTGCAGTGGGGGAGATCTAAGTTGGATATTAGGAAAAACTATTTTACTAGGAGGATGGTGAAGCACTGGAACGGGTTACGTAGGTAGGTGGTGGAAACTCCATCCTTAGAGGTTTTTAAGGCCTGGCTTGACAAAGCCCTGGCTGGGATAATTTAGTTGGTGTTGGTCCTGCTTTGAACAGGGGGTTGGACTAGGTGACCTCCCGAGGTCTCTTCCAACCCTAATCTTCTATGATTCTATGATTTGAGAAGGGACTGTCTCTTACTGGATGTCTGTATAGTGTATAGCATGTTGGGACCTCAATGCACTACCCTAATGCAAATAATAAATAATAATAAAAGTAGTAGGTGAAATAACACTCTATTAGGAGAAGAATTATCATTTGTAGCATGTATATTAGGAAATGCAGAAATCCTGAAGGAAAACACACCACAACCAACACAAATAAATCCTTTGTAACTCAAATTTGTTTCCAAAATACATACCCATTGAATAAGTAAGGTTTAGTGTTACATCCACTGCAGTATTTTTCTAGAGGGGATAACACTTTGGCCATTTGTATCTAGCTGTTACAGAAGCTGGCATGAGATGGAAGATGTTGTCATAAACAATTGTTTAATGTTATGCTAAGAATTTTACGGAAGGTTTCCTGAGGTAGGGCTGCTACCAACAGAAACAAGATGACTTTGCTAAGGGTAATTAGCAAGACAATACCCACTCACAAGTAATTAGTGACACCTCAGAAAATTCTTTACTGTCCTCTATTGCTCAGTTCCCCTCCCACCCCCAACAGAATTCCATATTTGCAGGTAAGATTACTTGACAAGTGACCATATTGCTTTCATTTATCAAAATCACGGCAAATATAACCTTATGCTTCAGGGCGGTCACTGATTATCACCTTGGGAAAGGGGGAAAAACAGACTCCCAGATATAGCATTGGATAAATAGATGGAGCTTGCGCATTTCACTCCTTCCTCTGAAACCCCTGGGATTGCTGATCAGCCAAGCCAAGACTGACCTGAGGTCTGTCCTCATAAGGCAATATCTGTGTTTATGTTTGCCATTTGAGACAGCACAACGTTCGGAGCCTGTGTTCTAATCGGGTTTGCCACTGATTTTCAGTATGGCCTTTCTGGGGCAGGCCAGTTCCCCTCTCTTTCCCTATCTCTCCCTACTATTTGTCTATCTTGTCTATTTTGCTTGTAAGCTCTTGGGGGCAGACATAGCGTGTCACTTGGTATTTGTACAATGCTTAGCTCAATGGGGCACGGATTCTGACTGAGGTCTCTAGGTGTGACTGTAAAATAGATAACTAAATAAGAAGTCAGTAGTATCCACCTATCTCACAGGGCAAAGAGAAGGAATTATTAGCTGCTATTTGCAAAATGTTATGTATTATTAATTCTCATACATCAACAACTCTCACAGAGGCATTGTATCGGTTTGTGCTAGAATGGGACCATAACATTTAGGGACTTTTGCTGTTAAACAGGTTTCCATGTCGTAAAGTCACAAATGAGCCTGTACTTTTTCTCAGAAAGCAAACTATTAAAAACTAAATCAACCCCTTTTCTCCCTTCCTTCCCACGCACAAAATCCTCCTTCAGACTCCACACATCCTGCCACTGAGCACAGCCCAAGAGCCAATGGCAGAATCAGAGGAGTGGCTGCAACATGCACAGAAAAAAAGACCTTCCATGTGTCTTGCTGAAAAAACCATGAGAAATCCTGGCTTTCAGCACGTTTCTGTTGGGTTGTCCCCTGCTGTCTCCTGGCTATTCCATATCCCCTTGGGCCCACTGTCGAGGGGGAAGAATGTGCCCAAATGGCTGAATATCACAGTTGTGTGTGGCTCTGGCAATAGTTTGTCCCCTTCTGTATGTTTTGTGTATAGCCTTAAGACAGGAGATAGCTTTCCATTCAAACATTCATTATTCACTCTCTGTGCTTCCTTTTCCTTTTTACTGTGGCCAGTCATAAACATATGTGAACAATTTAAAAAAACCAAACATTTATTTTTTTGTTTCAGAGTAGCAGCCGTGTTAGTCTGTATTCGCAAAAAGAAAAGGAGTACTGGTGGCACCTTAGAGACTAACAAATTTATTAAAGCTTATGCTCTAATAAATTTGTTAGTCTCTAAGGTGCCACCAGTACTCCTTTTATTTTTTTGTATAATGCTTCTCAATGTAATCAACGTATTAGTTCTGCTGCTGGTTTTCAGGGCATGCATGCTCAAAACTATGAAAATTAGGCCCCTCCAAAGTATCCCAAGTTGAACACCCAACGAGGAAGGCACCCAAAATCCTTCATCGTTTCTGAAAACCTGGGCCTTACACAGACCTCAAATTCAGCTACCACTGTATGGGCCACTCTATGTATCCTCCCCTTCCCCAGCACTGCTTTGCCTGGACATTCTGGTGATCAGTGGGAGGGGGAGAGAACAGAAGGGTCCGGAAGTGGGATGCATGGCTATGTTCTCATTCCATCTAAATGCCCTACTACTGGGGCTGTTAACAGCAGGATCTACCCTCTCTTGTCATTATTATACTGTTATTTCCATTATTTTCTTTAAGTTGTATTTATTAGACTGATTACTTTTTTTCTGGTGTAAAACTGCAGTGCATTTGCACTGAAACATATACTGTTAAGTTAAAAGAATTAAAATTTGTAGCTTTCCTAGTTATTGCCTCATTTTCACAGAATGTTTCTAAATGCTTCTTACAGCCTTCCTCTCCCCCCCCCTTCCTCCGGGGAAAATTTTGCATGCTTCACTCCCGCCCATAGCCATGATCTGTGCTATTTCTGATGCTCGGGCTTCCCTTCCAGATTATTGCTGAATCCCCATATCAAAACATGCTCAATTTGGCTACTTTGTACTGGCATATTGAAAAATAGCTGGTGTTGCCAATCAAGTCTTCATTCCATATGGCAGAACAACAGTGCTGCAAATCTCATTGCCAGGTCAAAGCGGAAGAAAGAAAAAAAGATCTCCGGTAGCACTTTTATTTTTAGCTTTTCTTTGCATTATTTATGAGCAGAAATGTTTGGGAATTTGGCACTGTCACACTGGAAAAGAAAACTGATTTGTAAAGATTATAAGCCCTATAACATACTCCCTCCTCATATCTGTCTAAGTTTGGGTGAATTACAGCATAAGTCCTGACAAAATGTCTAGATGAATAGAAAACTAGTGCATACCTATGGAGTATTGCTCTTTGGTCTACTGATCTTCTGTAAATATGGATAACCATGACAATCATCCCTAGAACTAGTCACTCAGGACCTGCTCCTGCTCCCACTGGAGTCAGTGGCAAACCCCTCTGTAGTATCTGTGAGGAAGCAGTCTTCGGTTTCAGTGAAATGCTTTTATGTGATTAACTATTACATTCACCACAATGGATGAAACCAGATTCAATATCTTAACCTCCGTTTCCATGTCTCTCTATAGCCTATTTCTGGTTCTCTCTATAGCCTACTTCTGGTTGGATACCAACAGGGTCCACAAGATGGCACTATGCCACATTCTCATTTATAAAAAGAAAAGGAGTACTTGTGGCACCTTAGAGACTAACAAATTTATTAGAGCATAAGCTTTCGTGAGCTACAGCTCACTTCATCGGATGCATAAGCTGTAGCTCACGAAAGCTTATGCTCTAATAAAATTGTTAGTCTCTAAGGTGCCACAAGTACTGCTTTTCTTTTTGCGAATACAGACTAACACGGCTGCTACTCTGAAATTCTCATTTATGACAGCAAGCTCAAGGCCTTGAATTGCAAAGTTGATGGGTAAGATTGCTCTGTATGCATTAAAATAAGCTATTAAGAACAAAACCCAAGCAGATGGCATGGACAGTAATGTGATATGGACCATTTCTCTTCCAGGGGTGTGAGCCAGACAAATGATGAGTATCCTTTCCAAGGTGCTACAGGCATTCAACTCCCATGGAAGACAGCTGGAGCTGAGGGTGCTCAGCTTTCTCCAGGAGATGTTCTGCACCTCACAAGGTCAAACCAGAATTTTCCAAGCCAAAGCCCTGATCCTGTAAAACTTCAGTGGGATTTCACAGGCTTTCTAGCATTTTCTTAGGAGTTTCCAAAGGCCTCAGCAAAGGCCCAACAAACACAGTGAGCATTTTACCATTTGCATCAATGGGGGCATAGTTTGGCCAACTCTGAATACTTCTGAAAATCTCTCCCATAATGCTGAACTGAACATAATGCTATAAACTTGGCCATGCGCAGTACTAAACAAGGCCAAATATGTTTAACAGGTCAGAGTATGTGTGTGTGCGCATGCGAGTGTGTGTGTAAGGTGTTGAGAAGTCAGGAGCGCAACCTGAGAAAGTTGGATAGATATAAGATTTGCCATTCATTTTTAAGTTACAGTTTTCTGTAATGTACATTTCTTGCCTTGCACAGATATAAATGCTAACTCTTTGCTATACTCTTCTCAAACACAGCCTGCAGAAATGTTCTAAAACGGAAAATCACTCCAGTAGAACAGATGTTGGCACCAATGAGATTAAAAAGTTACTGTTTGCCAACTGTTCAGTATCATCTCACTTTTCTGTGCTTTTCCCCTACGCTTAGCACAGGAGACAGTATGCTCCTCAGGGCACGGTAGGACTCTACTCTCAGATATGCCAGTGGAAATCCATTGTCAGTAGGGTTACAGTGCTGGAAAACGTATGTAAGTGAGAACAGAATCAGTCCCTGTGTCTTTATACCTGTCCTTAAATCACTTATCACACTGTTATCACGATGCAAATAACAACACAATTATTTTTCTTATTGTCTGTGAGTCTATAGGGTAATGGTTGGTGAGTTGCACTGACTTTTTAATAGCTTCTTCTGTGTTGCATGCTTACACAACACCCCAAATTCAGGGGAATCGCTGAGACTTTATGCATGGAAATTAACTAATTAAGTCTCAGCAGGAAGCCAACACCATCTGCTACCTCAGGGAGATGTTTGCTTTTCCATATTTCACTGATGTGTTCCCCTGTTTCTCTTTCTGGCACTCCCTTTAGAATAAAACAGGCTGAGGTTGTGTTGAATGTGTAGCAAGGCAACCCTCACCTTAGCAAGTTCAGGCAGACCAATGTGACACACCCTGCTGGAAAAACTCACAATGGGGTCCGAGCATCACTCATTCTGTCAAGTCAGGGCAGAGAACTGCAAATGGGTCTGACCTGGCTGTTAGGACATGCTTTGCTGTTACTAACTGTTGTAATTATAAAGTTCAAGAGCTAACGTACTGCCAAGCCCCAGAATGAATAGAAGAGAAAATAAAACCCATTGAAACAAATCACTAACCCTCCAATTTAGGAGATTGTCCAGTTCTAAGGTTCAAATGAGAGATTTCAGGAAGATGATGGGGAAAAAAAGGGAGGTGAAGGAGACTGGCATCAGAGAGGGCTATAGAAATACTTTGGAATAAATAGCATTAAAGAGATAACGTCCATCTGACTTTTCAACTGACAGAAGGGATTGCTGGTCAGCAAAACACCAGTCATCTAGCAAACCTGAACATGAACTCTCAGTGTGCTCTGGAGGCTAAGAAAGCAAATGCCATCCTTGGGTATACAATATAAGCAGGGGTCTATAGACAGAAGTAGTGAGAAGATATTATTTCTATATATGGCATTACCAGAATACTGTGTCCAATTCTGGTGTCTGCACTTAGGATGCTAAGAAATAGGAAAGAGTTCAGCAGAGAGCCACAAAAATGATTTGATGTCTGGAAAACCTGCCTTCCAGAGAAAAACTAAAGAAACTCAATCTATTTAGCTTAACAAAGAGAAAGTTGAAAGGTGACTTGTTTACAGTCTATAAGAGGGCCTAAGAGGGCCCTGAGCCTAGCAAATGGTGAGTCTCGTAGCTCCTGTGACAGGAGAAATCTTAACTGACAGGAAGGGCCAGGCCTCGCAAGATTTCTAGCTCCCACAAGACTTCTGGGCTGATGATCTCATGGAATAGTACCGAATGATTGGAGAATTGCTAATATAGTTCCTATTTTTAAGAAAGGAAAAAAAAGTGATCCGGGTAACTACAGGCCAGTTAGTTTGACATCTGTAGTATGCAAGGTCCTGGAAAAAATTTTGAAGGAGAAATTAGTTAAGGACATTGAAGTCAATGGTAAATGGGACAAAATACAACATGGTTTTACAAAAGGTAGATCGTGCCAAACCAATCTAATCTCCTTTTTTGAAAAAGTAACAGATTTTTTAGATAAAGGAAATGCAGTGGATCTAATTTACCTAGATTTCAGTAAGGCATTTGATACCGTGCCACATGGGGAATTATTAGTTAAATTGGAGAAGATGGGGATCAATATGAACATCAGAAGGTGGATAAGGAATTGGTTAAAGGGGAGACTGCAACGGGTCCTACTGAAAGGCGAACTGTCAGGTTGGAGGGAGGTTACCAGTGGAGTTCCTCAGGGATCGGTTTTGGGACCAATCTTATTTAATCTTTTTGTTACTGACCTTGGCACAAAAAGTGGGAGTGTGCTAATAAAGTTTGCAGATGATACAAAGCTGGGAGGTATTGCCAATTCGGAGAAGGATCGGGATATTATACAGGAGGATCTGGATGACCTTGTAAACTGGAGTAATAGTAATAGGATGAAATTTAATAGTGAGAAGTGTAAGGTTATGCATTTAGGGATTAATAACAAGAATTTTAGTTATAAGTTGGGGACGCATCAATTAGAAGTAACGGAAGAGGAGAAGGACCTTGGAGTATTGGTTGATCATAGGATGACTATGAGCTGCCAATGTGATATGGCTGTGAAAAAAGCTAATGCGGTTTTGGGATGCATCAGGAGAGGCATTTCCAGTAGGGATAAGGAGGTTTTAGTACCGTTATACAAGGCACTGGTGAGACCTCACCTAGAATACTGTGTGCAGTTCTGGTCTCCCATGTTTAAAAAGGATGAATTCAAACTGGTGCAGGTACAGAGAAGAGCTACTAGGATGATCCGAGGAATGGAAAACTTGTCTTATGAAAGGAGACTTAAGGAGCTGGGCTTGTTTAGCTTAACTAAAAGAAGGTTGAGGGGAGATATGATTGCTCTCTATAAATATATCAGAGGGATAAATATAGGAGAGGGAGAGGAATTATTTAAGCTCAGCACCAATGTGGACACAAGAACAAATGGGTATAAACTGGCCACCAGGAAGTTTAGACTTGAAATCAGACGAAGGTTTTTAACCATCAGAGGAGTGAAGTTTTGGAATAACCTTCCAAGGGAAGCAGTGGGGGCAAAAGATCTATCTGGTTTTAAGATTCTACTCGATAAGTTTATGGAGGAGATGGTATGATGGGATAATGGGATTTTGGTACGTAATTGATCTTTAAATATTCAGGGTAAATAGGCCAAATCCCCTGAGATGGGATATTAGATGGATAGGATCTGATTTACTATAGAAAACTCTTTCCTGGGTATCTGGCTGGTGAATCTTGCCCATGTGCTCAGGGTTTGGCTGATTGCCATGTTTGGGGTCGGGAGGGAGTTTTCCTCCAGGACAGATTGGAGAGGCCCTGGAGGTTTTTTGCCTTCCTCTGTAGCATGGGGCATGGTTGACTGGAGGGAGGCTTCTCTGCTCCTTGAAGTTTTGAACCATGATTTGAGGACTTCAATAGCTCAGACATGGGTGAGGTTTTTCATAGGAGTGGGTGGGTGACATTCTGTGGCCTGCGCTGTGCAGGAGGTCGGACTAGATGATCAGAGTGGTCCCTTCTGACCTTAGTATCTATGAATCTATGAATCTATGAAATTTGGAGCAATGAAGGAGCCCTGTGCTCTGGGCCACTTCCTGTTTGCCAGCAGTTGACCCCCACCTTCCTTCCCTTATCTAGGTCACTGTGAGCTGTGCGAGTCACTGCTTTGGGGCTGGCAGGCATTTTCCCCCATACCTCCAGATTCATAGAATATATCAGGGTTGGAAGGTCATCTAGTCCAACCCCCTGCTCAAAGCAGGGCCAATCCCCAACTCCCCAGATCCCTAAATGGCCCCTTCAAGGATTGAACTCACAACCCTGGGTTTGGCAGGCCAGTGCTGAAACCACTGAGCTATCCCTCCCCCCAGGTCTGGTTGGGTTTTTCGCCTTCCTCACACCAAGGAATTTGGTTCTGAGTAACTAGAGGGTTGGGATTCTCCCGCTCCTGGAGGGCAAAGTCTGGACCTATGGGAGAGTCATTGAGTGGACATTACTTCTGGCAGGTTCCCTGTGCAGGAACTTGATGATTTAGGCTCCAAATCTAAAAAAAGAAGGTAACATAGCGGGCATCTGGAGAGCATCTCCTTATGAGATGGGGTCATGGTGTCTAATCCCTTTTGGACAAACCAGGGGCTGGGACACTACCTGGGGGGACTGCCTGCGCCAATGCACTTTATAGTAGTGCTGTTGCAGATCTCTTGTCTCTCGCCTCAATCCCCAAAAGAAAAAGGGATGCTAGCAGGCAGGTAGAGGCACCCAGAGAACCTCCTAGTACAATGATTGGCTCCCCCTGCAATGAGAACACCCTCAAGAATTGGCAAAGGGTCAGTGGGGTGCAAGTGACTGCATTGGGCTGTCCCCCAACGGGAAACTTGGATGTAATTTGACTAATAAAGTTGCAGCCTGGTTAAACCCTTCTTCCGTGCAGTGTGCAGACCAACTATATGGTGAGATGATTTCTGATAGTTGATGGCTCTTTAATCTAGCAGACAAAAGGCCAAGAGCCAGTGGTTGGAAGCAGAAGTTAGACAAATTCAGACTAGACACGAGGTGCAATTTTTAATAGTCAAGGTGATTGGTTATTGGAGCAGCTTACTTGGGGGTGTGGTGGATTCTCTGTCACTTGGAATTTTTAAGTCAAAACTAGAAGTCTTACTAACGAGACACTCTAGCTCAGTCAAAAGTTATGGGCTTGCTGGAGCAACCACGCTGTGAAATTCTATGGTCTGCGCTGTGTAGGAGGTCAGACTAGCTCAGGTGTGGGCAAACGTTTTGGCCCGAGGGCCACATCTGGGAATAGAAATTGTATGGTGGGCCATGAATGCTCACAAAACTGGAGCTGGGGTAAGGGCTCTGGGGTGAGGGAGGGGTGAGGGAGGGGGTGAGAGCTCTGGTTGGAGGTGTGGGCTCTGGGGTGGGGCCAGAAATGAGGAGTTCAGGGTGCAGGAGGGGGCTCCGGGCTGCGACAAGGGAGTTGGGTGTGGGGATGGGGTGGGTGAGGGCTCCGGCTGGGAGTGTGGGCTCTGGGGTGGGGCTGGAGATGAAGACTTTGGGGTGTAGGAGGTTGCTCTGGGCTGGGATCAAGGAGTTTGGAGGGTAAGGGGGGATCAGGGCTGGGGCAAGAGGTTGGGGTGCAAAGAGAGGCTCAGGGGTTCAGGTTCTGGACGGTGTTGAAGACCTCAAGCGACTTCCAGAAGCAGCAGCATGTCCCTTCTCTGCCTCCTACGCAGAGGCACAGACAGGTGGTTCTGCGGATTGCCCCGTCCGCAGGCACTGCCCCAGCAGCTCCCATTGGCTGTGGTTCCCAGCCAATGGGAACTGTGGGGCAGGGGCAGCATGCAAAATGGAACCCCCTGGCTGCCGTGCCCAGAGCAGGGCCACACCGCTGCTTTTGGCAGCTGCTGACCCTGCTCCCTGGCTGGAGTGGGGCAAGCCCCAGACCCCGTTCCCCAGTGGGAGCTCGAGGGCTGGATTAAAATGGCTGGCAGACCGGATCCAGCCCGTGGGCTATAGTTTACCCACCCCTGCACTACCTCATCTAACGGTTCCTTCTGGGCATTAAATTTGTCCATCTTTGAAACCTGAAGCTTTTAAGTTTCTATCAAGCAAATTTCATTGCTTTGTCTCTGTGTTTTTTTTGTCTCCTCATTATACATAAAGGACGAGATCCTGAACCTTTTTTCAGTGGTCTGTGGAGTTTTTGCCAATTTACACCAGCTAAAGATCTAGCCCATAATATTCAACTGTATTTTAGTCTCACTGACATGGTTTATTTGAGTGGGTTTACTTGGAAACCTGGCTGCACCACACACATTCACTACTGCTTGTCTTATTTGCTCAAAGTGAAAGGTGAAACTCCAACTGAGTTCAGTGGGAGCAAGACTGGGGTTTTTATGTAACATAGTGCATGTGTCTACTTCATTAGTTTCTAGTTCCTAGTGTTTAAATTGTGATCTTTGGCTAGGAACCCCAGAAACTGAACCACCCAAATTCACAAGTCACTTCTGAAAATCTAGATCACAGTTCTACATGCTAGAGAGACCGGAACTATCATGAGAAGGGTGAACATTTCACACCAGAAGAAGCCAAAGGCAGAGCTATGTAGTTATGATACATTTGCTGATTGTTACCTTTACCCTCCTTTTGCATCTGGTAGCATACGTCTGCAGGTGTGCCACTGTGATGAATCTGCATGTCAGTGCTGATTTCCAGTCAAGCAATGAGGCTATTACAGTACAAAGCAATTTCTTAAAACACCTACTATTCATGGAATTAAAATGTTTCTGCTAGGAATGCTGTGGGTTTGGAGCACATTCCTCAACAACGCAGGGCGGGAAATGACAGATGACGGTCTTGGCATGTGTGCTGCCAACGTACTTACACTGAGTCACTCTTGGAGACGAGAAATGTTAATGATTCAGGAAAACCTTGCTGATCTAAACTAACGTAGACATGAAGATGAAGCAAAGAACGGCCTAAAGGAAAACTGAAAGGAAGGACGGAACAAAATCTGTTTCCAAGGACAGTAGCACCAGGCTGCTAACACATCTTTTCATTCCACTTTGGAGCCTAAATCCTTTAGGAACATACAAAACACTCTTTGGGCAACTAAGGCCAATTAATGGCTTGCCCTCAGTGAGTGATTAGGAAGGGAGCTGAGCTAGAGTGACAAAGCAGGAATTTCCTGAGCCATTGCGCGGAACATATGGAAGCAGAATGGTCAAAGGGTTGGAATGAAAAGTGTGCCCAGCACCAGCCCTTACTCCTGCTGTGTGTCACATGTGCTTCCCTCTGCCAGCTGCTAGAGGCCAGCATTCAGACGGGGGAGGTAGAGGGAGTCAGGAGATTGGTCACACCATCTCCCCGGCAGACCATCCCACCTTGGAGTTATGGCGCACTGCTGGGCATGTTACCAGTATCCTCTGTCTAGAATTTGGGAAGCGCTAGATATGAATCTGGCCAGTCTCCTGCACAGCTGTGCTAGGGCTGGCAGTGGAGAGAAGCTTCCCTGTATTGTCTTCTCATCCCAGTCTACCTACACAGAGCAATGCAGAATTTGGCCTTCAGTGAGCAGACTATCTTGACCTGTGCAATTCCATGTACTGAAAAACAGTGGCTTATTTCTAGCTATCAAAATTTCCAAAGCAGTTATTACTATGGCATGAAGGCTCCATATGCACAAATTAAAAAAACAAAGTGAGATCTGCATAGAGGAATATTAGAGGGACAGTGGGCTCTTTCCCCTGGTCTTTGGCTTCACTGTCGATTCCTCTCTACCTTGTAGTGCATTCCAAGTTTTCCTGCTGTTCTGGTTCCTGAGGGAATGCTCTGGGAATGAGGTGAATCTTGCAGAGTGACCTTCAGCTAGCGAGGTCAGGCCTTCTCCTGAGCTCCTGCCAAAAAGTGCATTAGGGACCACCATCCAGAAGGCTCTCCCACTAGCTTGCTAAAGTTTATGCCAGAGCTCCATTAGTCACCACATGCTGGATACTTCTAGCTGTTGTCACAGGTTCTGGAAGGAGAGCTGGTTGCTGAGACTTTGTGGGCCTTTTCCACAAATGGTTTTGCAGATCACCTGAGAATTTTTCCCTAGGTCAGATTGGCAAAGACCCTGTTTTGTTTTGTTTTGTTTTTTGGCTTTTCTCTGTACCATGTGGCATGGGTCACTTGTAGGTTTAAACTTGTGTAAATTGTGGAGTCTGTGTAACTTGAAGTCTTCAAATCATGATTTGAGGATTTCAGTAACTTAGCCAGAGGTTGTGGGTCGATTATAGGAGTGGGTGGATGAGGTTGTGTGGCCTGCAATGTGCAGGAGGTCAGACCAGATGACCATGATGGTCCCTTCTTACCTTAAAGTCTATGAGTCTATGGAATATAGGCATCCATTTTTAGTCTGAAACATGGGGAGTTATCCACCACATTTGCATTAATATTGAAGTGAGATGGGTAAGTAAAACCTTCTGCATCAATCTGAAAATGTTTTCACTGGAATGTCTAACGGAGAACTACATACAGGAAAAACAGTCCTGCTCATGTATCAGTACATAGAATATTTCCCTATTCTGCACTTAATGAGAGAAGCACAAGCTTAGACAAGAGAGACAAGGTGGGTGAGGTAATATATGTTGTTGGACTGAGCTTTCGAGCTACACAGAACTCTTCTGCAGGTCTTCAGGTAAAGACCTCCCCCACCTTGTCTTTCTAATATCCTGGGACCAAAATGGCTACATCAGCCTTATGTCGGTATATCTACGTCCACACCCCTGAGCAACGCAGTTATACCGGGGGGAGGGGGAGCCTTGAGACAGGGCTCAAACTGGCAAGAAGCCAAGTACAAGGTCCATAGGGAGCAGGTTAGGCTCCTGTGGGGGAGGCCCTGAGAGAGGGTTAGTGAAAGCACTTGAGTGGGGCCCAGAAGGGTGGGAGAAGGGCACCAGAGAAGGGAGAAGCCAGAGGCCTGAGAAGCAAAGGGAGCTGTGTTAAGCAGCCCAAGGGAGCATACGTATTGGGACAGCTATCCCAAGTCCGCCTGTGTTACCCCCAGCTATACGGCTATTCCCCTCTATTCAGCACTGGTGAGGCCACATCTGGAGTACTGCATCCAGTTTTGGGCCCCCCACTATAGAAAGGATGTGCACAAATTGGAGTGTGTCCAACGGAGGGCAATGAAAATGATCAGGGGGCTGGAGCACATGACTTATGAGGAGAGGCTGAGGGAACTGGGGTTATTTAGTCTGCAGAAGAGAAGAATGAGGGGGAATTTGATAGCAGCCTTCAAGTACCTGAAGGGGGGTTCCAAAGAGGATGGAGCTGGGCTGGTCTCACTGAAGGCAGATGATAGAACAAGGAGCAATGGTCTCAAGTTGCAGTGGGGGAGGTCTAAGTTGGATATTAGGAAAAACTATTTCACTAGGAGGGTGGTGAATCACTGGAATGGGTTACCTAGGGAGCTGGTGGAATCTCCATCCTTAGAGGTTTTTAAGGTCTGGCTTGACAAAGCCCTGGCTGGGATGATTTAGTTGGGGTTGGTCCTGCTTTGAGCAGGAGGTTGGACTAGATGACCTCCTGAGGTCTCTTCCAACCCTAATCTTCTATGATTCTATGATTTTATACTCACCTGATACTCCCCACTGTCAGCAGGTGGGTGAGAAAGAGGTATGGGGCGTGGGAGGAACCCTGGCTCCACCTTCTCCTTGCTATCCAGAGTTGTGGGTCAGGTGTATGGGGAGGATAAATTTGTTTCCCGTCCCAGAGTAAAAGGGGAGCAGGGAGGAATCTTGCTCCTAGGTTGTCATGGCTACATGCCTAAGGGCTCAGTCCTGCTGATGAGGAGTAGAACTGGGGAAATAATTACAGACTAACACGGCTGCTACTCTGAAACCTACTTAAAGCCCCAATCCTATAATTGATAGCATGGGGGCAGACTGCTGGTCCCATGTGGAATCCCTCTGACTCAATGCGATTCTGTGTGGGTGCAGACACATTGTCACTTGTAGGGTCTTTATTCGATGATCTCTCATCTTCCTGTCTATGAATTGCTTGCACACAAAGGATGAATGTCACAGTTTTATTCATCGTTCACAGCTGTCTGTGAATTTCTTCAGGGACTAATCCTGGGGCTGTTCCCAACAGGGTCTGATTTCCTGCTGCCCTGTTAAAATCTCAGAGTCAGGAGGCAGTGCCAGGACAGGGTACAAGCTCCAGAAACTGGCAGGTTGCAGTAAGAACAGGGTTCTGTTCTTACCACACTCCGTCTCCTTAATGCTTTTCAGTCACTGCACGTTTGGTCTGTAGACCCACTGAAGATGCAAATTAGAAATCCGGGGCTTGATCATGACTCTAGACACAGCCCTGCAACAGGGGATGGTGCAGAGCTGCTCCAGCCGCAGGGAAGCACTGGGAGACAGTCTGCTTCAAGTGGGTAGAATGTCACCTTCAGTATGAGAGAATGCCCAGGCTCACCGCGGCGCCTCTCCAGGAGAAGCCGCTTACTCCACCCATTGCACCGGTCCTGCTCAGCAGGGTAGCGCAGGAGGTTAGTGGGGCCATGACATATTGTTTGGAGACCAAATTCTCTCCCCAATTACAGCTGTTTAACCTTCCAGAAGTTAACAGAGTTCTAACAGAGAGCAGTATGCACCTCAAAGGCCCAGCTGCTCTGCTGATGTGTATGGACTTCATTGGAACTGCACTGATTTATACCAGCTCAGGGTCTGGCCCTGAGAGCTTTTAGATTTGTATCAGTTACTGAAACATCTTTGATTCTTCAACAACACAGTGTTGCCTGCTACAGGTATTTTCCTGCTTCTTTTCTTTCTATCAACAAAGTTTGATGGCTGAGCCAGTTGCAAATAACCAGGACTCACTCTACTTGTGGTGACCTGCTGCCCTCCCCACCTTGCATTTCACAAACAGACAGGTAGACAGACAGACACACACACACACATACACACACACATACAGAGCATGCCAAAAGCACATCATGAGGATTCAGCAATTGCCACTGTGTGCAGGCGCATCTCAAGAGACCATGCCATGGAGGCTTGCTCCTTTACGGTCACATTATTCAGTACTAATGAAGTCTTCATACATGAGTGTGTGTATATATAAAATACCCAGGCCCTCTATATAGCATGAAGAAGTATAAAAGGGCACAAGGTTAATTTTTAAAAAATCCTTTGCAAGTCACTTACTAGAATCATAGAAGATTAGGGCTAGAAGAGACCTCAGGAGGTCATCTAGTCCAATCCCCTGCTCTGAGCAGGACCAACACCAACTAACTCATACCAGAACCAACAATGTGCTTCACAAATATCAATGACAATTTAACTGCACACCCTTTATTTCATACACAGGGCTCCATTCTGCCACCCTGGCTTTTGTTGAATAGTACTTTATGAATAGCCCACTCACTTCAATAGTGCTACTCATGGAGTAACACACTACTCACTATAAGTAAGGCCAGCAGAACTGGGCTTGAAGTGGTTCAGAAGCCATTCCATTTTTCATTACACCCTCTTTGATTCAGATTAAGGAAAGCTCCTTGCCATAACCTAGTACAGGTCTGCCACGGCCAGCTAGCAATCTTTTACAGACAGCTGTGGGTTTGTTTCCTTCCTAGAAATGCTTTTCAGAAAAAAACATTAAGAAGTGTGCCACAATTAAGAAGTGTGCGGCAATTCAATTTCTTTCCATAATTCTTTACGGCTGATGGCTTCCTCCTTTAGAAAGGGCACAGCCATGAGCAACTGGCTTATGCCTCAGATGGTTTTTCGCTCAGGGATTCCCTGTGAGAGAAAGCCAGTGACATCACTGGGAGATTTTCATTTCACTTCCATGGTTTGTGCAGGGGAGGGCACTCGCCATCTTTGATAGCAAAGGACGGGGGATGGGGAATGCAGGGAGTTTCCTGGGAAACACTGTAGCAGATGACCTGGACTACTGATAAACAGTGACACAGCTGCAGATCGACCAGTGGAAAGGGTATTTTTAGAAATCTCTGGTCTCCTAGGTCTGGCTAGTTTTTTTCTCTGCTAGCTACCTTCTTTTTTACTGTCACCTTTCTCTAGGAAATGAGGCTTTGCAGCTTAGATTGCAAGCACATCCTCCCCAGCAATGCCATTTAAATTCTCTGTTTATGCCATTCTCTAGCCCCACCACCCCCTCTGCATGTAATTAAGTTCTATGGGCTCCTAGGATAGTGCTGAATAAAAGAGCAAATGTTGCCAAGGCAACAAGAATGAAAAGCATCCCTTTTTCAACAGATACTTTGTAACCTACGGTGTCAATTTTGCACCATTTAAATGAGAAGCCCCTGATAAGATTCAGCCATGCCTGATTGTAAATAACAAGGCATACATTTTAGCATATTCCCCCATACTTTGTCAGAATAAAAATAAAATGCCTTTCTCTATTCATTTTGCACATAGTGTAGTTTACACAATGGTCTGGCTAGATGGGAAAACACTCCTCACAAAGGGCTAAGTAGTCACCTATGTGGCTGCACAGGTGGGTTAGGAGGAGTAAAATTCTTCCATTACATCCCTTCTACCTGTGTAGGTGAAAGCCTACACAGTGTGCTTACCTGGAAGCAGGTAGTGTGTAGTTAGGGAACAGGTGGAGCCAAGATTCCACTCCTCCCTCTCCCCAATGAACCCGCTGCCGCACAGTTCCTTCCCTGTTCTGTTCCAGGGTCAACACAGCTCATGTCACCCCATCCCCAGGGCTTGTGGCAAAGCTGCAACCGCAACCTAATTAATGTAAGCTCCTGTTACTAATGAGTCTGTGCAGGCATTTTGAACAGTCTCTGCGGTTTCATTGTTTCATTATTTTTATTTCATTTTCACCCTTTGCCTGTGTATGGTGTCTGCCCTGCCAAATTCTGGGTGTCCTTGGGCAAAGAGAGCTTCTCCCTTTGCAAATCCACAGGTGGCTGAGCTCTTGTTTAAAGAGCGTTTAAAATCCTTCTGGTAAAGGGCCCAATCCTGAAATACCTTCGCTCCTGGCAGCTGAGAATACAAAGCACCTTGCACTAGGCAGGACTGGGCTCAGAATGCGTGAGCTTAGGTTGCTGAGATGAGTTAAAGGAAAATGCAAACTGTGCTTGGATTTCTTTGACAAAACCCAGTCCCAATAGATATCCCTTTAAAAGCTGGTCTCTATAGAGCTCAGCCCCTCGGTGTTACAGCAGTTCTCCCTGCTCGGCCCCACCCAGCACCAAGGCATAAATGAGCTGCGTAGCAATGCTCCCAAGAGTGAGATGAACCTATGGCCGAGGAGCACGGAGACTGGCCTCTTTTAAGCCATGCCACTAAGATGCACACAGTTGTTCTGCTTCTCCAGTGAAACTCACTCTTTGCTTTTTGTGTCTGACATCCCAAACTGGCTCTTTGAAATCCCTACGTGTGTGAGGATTCACAATGAAATCAACTAGACAATGCAGAAAGTGGGAATGGAAACAGAGGCACAAGTAGTGAAGTGACTGGCCCAAGTTGCATGGGCTGTTTTGAAAATCCCACTCTAAATTCACAAAGTGGTGGCACTCCATAGAAATACGTGTGATACACTGTCATCATGTACTTGTTTGTATAGCAGTCTGGAACTAAGGGCGCATTGCAGCAAAGACTTATGCCTGTCTTTAACTTTAAGCATGTGAGCACTACCATTGGAGTCAAAGAAACTTCACGGGTTTGAAATTACACCTGTGCATAAGTCTTTGCAGAAAACAGGTCTAAGTTTGCTCTGTACTGGAAACTTAGCCCTTCCTATGAGGCTCTATGGTGGCTTTTATGCTTCTATTCATTTTTCTGTAGGAGGACATGTTTCTCTAAGTAGAGAGTTGTGTTTTGCAGTGAGTGAGAAGAAAATTTATTTCTAGCAGCAGAGGCTCTGAATTTTAGCTAGATTTCAGCTGGATATTCCTTTTTGCCAGTGCAATTTCCAGCTCCAAAAAATTGCACTTGTGTTGTGTGTGTTTGTGTTTTTTGTATCTATAATTCATTAGTTGCACAAAGTTTTGCCAGTGTAGCTTGCCTTCTGAAAGTCTAGGCCATTTTATTATTTCTTTGCTCTTAAAAAGCTTTCTATAAAACTAGCATTTAAATTAACAGAGTGAACTGAAAACAAAGCCTGTTTGTAGAGGGGCTGCTTGATACAAGAGCACAAGCAAGAATGCTGTATAACACAGGGTGCATCTACACTGCCAAAAAGATCCACAGCAGTGACTCTCAGAGCTCAGGTCAACTGAATCAGGCTTGCGGGGCTCGCACTTATGGGGGTAAAAATACCAGTGTAGACATTCGGGCTTGAGCTGGAGCCGAGGCTCTGAAACCTGATGAGGGTTCACTGCTATTACTGGCCCTGTAGCACAAGTCGCTTGAGCCCAAGTCAATTGAATCAGCTCTGCGGTTTACTGCCCTAGATCTTTTTTTTTTTTGCAGTGTAGACATCCTGATGGGCTACAGAACTTCCATAAAATAATTCCTAGATCAGATCTTTTAAAGAAACATCCAATCTTAATGTAAAAATTGCCAGTGATGGAGAATCCACCATGGCCCTTGTTCCAATGCTTAATTACTCTCACTGTTAAACATGTACTTTTTTCCAGTCTGACCTTGTCTAGCTTCAACTTTTGGCCATTGGATCATGTTATACCTTTCTCTGCTAGATTGAAGAGCCCATTATCACATATATAGATACTTATAGATTACAATCAAGTCACCCCTTAACCTTCTCTTTCTTACACTAAGTAGACAGAACATCTTGAGTGTATTACCATAAGCCATGTTTGCCAAGCCTTTAATCAATCTTTTGGCTCTTCTCTGAACCCTTTCCAATTTAACAGCATCCTTCTTGAACTGTGAGCACCGTAACTGGACACAGTATTCCAGCAACAGTCACGCCAGTGCCAAATACAGAGGTAAAATAACATCTCTTCTCCATCTTGAGACTCCCCTGCTTATGCATCACATTAACTGTTTTGGCCACAGGTTCCAATGATTATCCTCCACACCTTCAAATCTTTTTCAGAATCACTGCTTCCCAGGATAGTCTCCGATACTGTAAGTGTGGCCTTCATTCTTTGTTGCAAGATGTATACATTTACATTTAGCCATATTAAAATGTATATTGATTGCATGGGCCCAGTTTATCAAGTGATCCAGGTTGCTTTGTATCAGTGACCTGTCTCTTTCATTATTTACTCACTCCCCCAATGTTTGTGTCATCTGCAAACTTTATCAGCGATGATTTTATGTTTTTTCCAGGCCAAGAACTGATCCCTGCAGGGCCCTACTAGAATCACACATGCTCAATGATGATTCCCCATTTACAATTACATGTTGGGACCTATCATTTAACCAGTTTTTAATCCATTTAATGTGAGCCCTATTAATGTTATCATTCTACTTTTTAAATCAACATTTCATGCAATACCAAATCCAATGCCTTAGAGAAGTCTAAGTATATTATATCAACGCTATTACCTTTGTCAACCAAACTTTTAATCTAATCAAAAAAAGATCACTTAGTTTGACAGGATCTGTTTTCCATAAACCTGTGTTGCTTGGCATTAGTTATATTATCCTCCTTTAATTCTTTACTAATTGAGTCTCCTGTCAGCTGCCCCATTAACTTGTCTGGGATCGATGTCAAACTGACAAGCCTATCATTACCTGGATCATGCTGTTTATCCTTTATAAAATATTGGCACAACATTAGCTTTCTTCTAGTCTTCTGCAACTTCCACAGTGTTCCAAGGCTTATTCAAAATCAAATGTAATGGTTCAGTTAGCTTCTTAGCCAGCTCTTTTAAAACTCTTGGGTGCAAGTTATCTGGATCTGCTGATTTTAAAAATATCTAACTTTAGAAGCTGCTGGTTAACATTCTCCCATGATAAAAGTAGAATGGAAAGAGTGTTTTCATAATGAGATGATATAACTACATTATCTGTTTTTTCCCCAGATACAGAACAGAAATATTTACTGAATGTTTCTGCCTTTTCTCTATTCTTACTGATAATTCTACCTTTTCCAGCTAGGAAATGTGTGTAAATGCTTTGCTGAATAGGAAACAGTTGCTGAACTGGGGGCAGAGAGTGCTTAAGAGCCTAAATCTCAATTTCAAAAGTGACTTTGGCAATTGGGAGCCATTTGAGACAGGCTCCTAAGTGTTTAAGTCATTTTTGAAGATGGAACTTAGCTTCTAAGGCCATGGTTGGACAGGGTGATAACATATGATGGAATTTATTTCAGTACCCCATTGGGCCAGGCTATTTTTTAGGTTGATATTTCTCAGGCTGAGAGATTCACATGTTGCAGGTATTCTTCTTGGACCTGGGTCTGAGGAGGGCAGCGGGAAAGGCATTCCACTGAAGGAGTAAAAGTTGAATTCCCTGACGGGCCTGACAGCCAATTATTCAGAAACACTGTCACAGCTCACCTTACAGAGATTCACCTGATATAAAGAAGATGTGTGAATTATTAATTCACAGCCATTCTCAGTGTTGTCCATTCTGCTGAGTGACATTTATACTTTCATACACAACTTCATCTGAAGTAACAGACGTATGCATTTGGGTCTTATTTCCTTTAAACTTTCAAACTCTCCCAAGTAATATGCGATACCCAGCTTTTCCCCAACTGCTTACAGAGATTCTATGTCAGAGTCTACATGCTGCTGCAAGAGCTCCATGTTACGGTTTAGAGCACAGGGCCTGGTGTGGGACTCAGGACATGTGGGTTCTACTCTGAGGTCTATCACTTTTCTGAAAATCCCACCCACAATCCATCAAAGGCTTTCAGATAAATTCCTTCTCTGTTAATCTTAAAATATGACCATCTCTAAGGAAGCCATTTAGGAACTGGCGCTGGAGCAGCAGCTGTCTTTCCAACGGCTCTTCTCTGCCATTTTTAAATTATCAACCTAATCTTTCTCTGTGCAGCAATATCAACATTGGCAGAAGCATTGTTGAATAACAGTAATCCCGGAGTAGCCAAACTCTTGGCATTGGGATTATTATTTATTTTCTTCAGCAACATACTCATAACCCTTCCCAAGGCAGCAACAAGGCATTGAGGCTTGGAGCTCTTCTGTAGATAGCCGTACATCCAGCATAACTTTGACAATCCCATGCGTCTTGCGATGCGTCCAATCAATGTTGCATGTTACTCTGAAATATTGCAATTTAAAATCACCATGCCTTATTGCTTTACTATAAGACAACACTGCCTCCCACTGCTTTTCTAGTTTTTCACATGTCAACATGAAGATCCCTTTAGTTCAGGGCTTCTGGGTCTCAATCATATAGCAACTGTGGAAAAAAATTGGGCCAGATTTTCCATTGATCTGCACCCGTTATAGTCATTTATTGTAATATGCTATGACATCAGAATGGTAATGTTTTATACCCACTTTGCACTGGTACAAAGGACAATGAAGAATCCGGCCCATTGACTCCAGTGTGGCAGAACAAGAGTGGACACAATTTCTCTACCTGTAGTGCCTGTTGATTGCACTGCAATCTCCAGGGTTGCCACAGTCCTCCAATTGACCTCCTGGCAAGAACCACTCATAACATGTTTACCACAGCTTCACACAGCTATTGACAGGCACGCTCCATGCCACCGTCCTGTTAGAACAGGATGACAGAGCAATCAGTGTCTTAGTGATCTGCCACTGGGCCCATAAAAATGCAATACCTCTCTTTTTAATGGACAAATGGAGGGAAGATGATGCAGATTCATAGATTTTTTTGTATTTCCTGCAACTAGGCAGGCCATTCATCCGGTTTTAAGTTCTAAGGTTTGTCCCCTCTCTGGTACTGAAACAAAATTGGATGTGGTTTTGTCTAGTATTGGAAGGGGGATGCCATTTTGAAGAGCACACCACCCTTCCCCCACCAGCATGACCTCGCATGCACTAAGTGTGAGGTCACGCTGGCAAGGGGCAGTGCGCTCTTCAAAATGGCGTCCCCTGTGTGGCGTCCCCTTGCACACACCATGCATGCAAGGCCATGCTGGCGGGGGTGGGGTCACATTGGTCCTGGAAGTACTGGAATATCCAGTATTTGGGGATGCGTGAGTGGCCACCCTATGTGCCAACCCTTACTTTGTTTCCATAAGTTACTTAGGTCAAAGCATTGTCTCTCTCTTCCTTCTGTATTAGATGACACAGTAGCATGTTATCGGGGTTGCTGACTATTGGGCACTATAATCCTGTACAAATATAAATAAATAACCAGGTGCAAGGGAATGAAAGGACTTCTTACTGTTTTCTAACTGAACGACCTGCTAATGTACATCATGTATATTATGGGAATAAGAACAGGAATGCCATGTACATTTATGTCTTTCTAAAAGATACTCTCTAATCCATCTGCAAGTGATTGGACTAGCTGCAGGAATAACAGGGTGAAATTCTCTGGCTGGTGTTGTACAGGAGACCAGACTAGATGATCATAATGGTCCCTTCTGGCCATAACAATCTATAAAGCTATTTCAGAACCAAATAATAGTTTGATAAGCAGGGAAAACAATGAAAATACCAGTTATAAATATATAACGTATTACCCCTTAGCTACAATTAAACTACAGTGTGAGCAGACTTAAACACTGTCTCAGCTCACACTCCAGTGAGTCTACATATATTCACATTCATTGGTATGCTCCAGAGGTTATGTGCTACTCAAGTGATACAAAGCTACTGTTTCTCTGGCTTTACTAGGCAGTTAAACCAGGTGTGTGGCTGCTTTGTGTAACTGGCCAAGTACAGAGCGGCTACAGTGTAGCCATGACTAGCCCTTGATTGGGATACCAAATACTCAGTCATCTGCCAGGCTTGCTTGGCTGGCTTGCATCTTGACAGCAATTTCCCTTTTCATGAGATCATAGGCAGATTGTTGCACCATGGGACTCTGCCCATCCTTTCTCAGAGATGGACAGAGCAATGCAAGTTCCTCCCACACAAAACCCTTCCAGCAGCCACAGTGATTTGACGCACGCCCTTTCAGCCTGAGGGCAATCTTCAACGGAAACCCAGCAGCTAGGCAAGGGTGTAAAAACACATGTAGTCATTCCAGTCTTAGTTTCTAAGGCAACAAGGCAACAGCACTAATCAGAGTTCCAAGCACATGGCTAAAACCTCACATTCTATTATGGCTATATAGAGAGAAGGCCCTATTTTTCATTGCCTGGCACCTTGTGTAATCACTTACACCCATGCTAAGTACATCTAAAAGGACACCGTTCTGACCTGGTAGCATATCACACTCACTTTGCATGAGTGTAAATGGCTACATAAGGCACAGGGGAGTGGAGAATCAGACTTAGATATTGTAGATAATGGGCCATATTTTACAGCTCATGCACTCACATTTGTGTGAATATTTGAACATGCCATACACTTGTGTAAAAAACCAACAAACATGCTCAATTCCAACCTGCATGCACACTGCATGGTATCATTACAACCAGTGAGATAATGGAATTTTCACGCCACAAGAAATATTTCATTTGTTTTCATCCTGAACTGGGACAAAAAGGCAAAGTACAAAAACAATTCATAGAAAGAATAATTTAAAAACAATTCAATTAATAAATATCAAAATAAAAAATCACACTTCAAATTGAAATGTCAACATTTAAATGTCAATTCAAAGTGAAAAGTTTTGGTCAGAAATGACGTTAAGATGATGTTTTAAGTTGACATTACAATTTGAATAAAAAATTTTCATTCAAATCAACATTTTGAAAACAAAATTCCAGTTTGTTTTGAAAAGTCAATTTGAAAGAAAATTTTGTTTTGATTTTTTCCAATGGAAAATAATTCAAGAAAAAAATCAACAAATTGACATTTTCCCATGAAAAAAATTAGATTTCAACAAATCTCTATTTCCTAACAGGACAATTTTGGGGTCAGAAAATTTCAAACAACTCTAGGTATATGCTTCAGCTAGGCATATGCAAAATTGTGTTTGTGTTTTCATACACGTTTGAAACAGGCACAGATACTATATTTGTTCCCTACATTCTGACTGGCTGAATCAGAATTATTATTATTTGTTTGTATTAGTGTAGCATCTAAAACCTGCAGTCATGGACCAGGACTCTATTTTGTTAGTTTCTTACAAACATAGAACAAAAAGATGGTCCCTGTCCCAGAATTTGCATTGGGGAAAGCAAGTGATAGTTCAGAAAGGCAAGTGAAAGATCACTGCACGTAGTCAGATGCACTCTGCTTTTGAAAGAGAACATGGCCAAAACAGCTTCCATTTTGCTGCTTTTTATTTAACATTTTAAAACTAGAAGTGAAATGACGAAGTGTGGTGGCAGCCGAATAAAATTTTGCCGTGGAGAGAGAAAAGCTGCCTTACTCAAAAAGACTGAAAAACAATGGCTTCAGTTTCTGGAATTATGTATGATCGTGGCAAATATGCTATCCCATAAGGCAATATTTACTGCAAGTAAAGTCAAAACATGTCACTTTTTAATATACATATTGGACCAAATCATCTCCTGTCATTACACCTCCTGGGGTTGTACTGGTGCATCTGAAAAAGGAACTTGGTTCAATATATGTATCTGTTCCGTAGACAGTATTATGTACACTTTCAGTCATTACATTTTTCACCAAGATAACATTACAAGAGTGATCCTCTGCCTGGCAACAGGTTTCTTTGAGTCTATAGTATCCCCCATGGCCATAGACTCCTCCTTAGTAGCAGACATAGAAGAAGACAGCAGCTGATTGTGGCTCTTTTCCCAATTGTTATCCCACAAGTTACACCAGGAGCTGCTGCAGAAATGGTCCTTAAAATACCTCAGAGCTCTTTGGACTGCACGTACATAGGTAAAGACAAAGGACCTGATCCTCCATGGCCCTGCATTGTGTGCAGTCATTTACACTAGTTCAAAATGGGTGAA
The DNA here is from genome assembly GCF_009764565.3 of Dermochelys coriacea. Lineage (NCBI taxonomy): Eukaryota > Metazoa > Chordata > Testudines > Dermochelyidae > Dermochelys > Dermochelys coriacea. Next base: position 132,415,579 of record NC_050072.1, read on the forward strand.
AATGCTGCTAAATCTGAATGGGAGCATTTCACACTCACTTGGCACTGGTGTAAATGACTGCACTAAGTGCAAGGCAGTGGAGAATCAAGTCCAAAATAATACAGTGTTGTCACATATAACGTAGTGACAGCAAATAAGAGCACACAAATTATACAAAAAGCTTTTCTCTTTTCCTAAAGATTCTAAACCCCGTCCCCTCATTATTCCTGCTCTGTAATCTTACAGAAATCTTACCGTGAAAAGAAAATGGTTGCTTTTTAGCTACACTTCCTATGAAAAAGTGGAGGGGTGTGTAGAATTTTGTTATTAATGATGGAATGGTAACTCAATGAACCTGTTGTGCATAGCTTGCTTGTAAGTGTGTTGCCCAACTTGGATAATGTTTAATTAAAACTGGGCTCATATTGCAAAACAGTATTTGCATAACAAACTGGACATTTGCTCTGAATGCACGCTAGGCTTCTGTTGTAAGTTTTCTGCATAGGAGTGATTTATTTTTGGTTCACGAGGAAGTGCATGGCAAGTTTGTATTTGCATAGAGGCACATACTGTATGTTTTGACGTGATCATCTTTAACTCTCATTGAGTTCCCTCTTCTTGTTCAGAGGGGTGAAACTCAAAGCTCCATCTATTTAGTTGGTCAAAGAGAAGGTTAACTGTTGGCGTCATCATGGTCTATAGGTACCTGCACAGGGAGAAGATTTCTGATAATAAAGGGCTCTTCAGTCTAGCAGACTAAGGCATAGCAACATTCAATCACTGGAAGCTAAAGTTGGACAAATTTAGAGTAGAAACGTGGAACAATTTTTTTCCATTTAAAAGTGACACATTTTTAATGGAATGCACAAAAATCTGATGGATTCAAATATATCACCAACAGATAATGTCACTAGCAGGAACCAGAAACATTCCCTCTCTATTCCAGAGTATATATATCCAAGTTTCATTTACCCCCCGCCTCGCTGATTTAACCATCATCTCTCTCTTATGGATGCTGCATTAGCTACTTCTGCTTTGCCAGACCAACCAGGAATCTCAGTAACAATTTTAAGAGAGCATTAGTAAATAACTTGAATGGCAGACTGAATGGCAGAAGCATATTGTTAAGATGTACGCACTACAGATAGCATAGCTAAACCTTAACCAGGTAGAGTTCATCCTTTGCTCTCCCCTGATTTCACCTGGGGTTTTATTAAATAGTGCTGTTGTGACATATATAAATATAGGTGTTAATTATACAATCTGCATCTTTCCTCCTTGTGGTACTAGGCTTTTAAATGCACTTTCAATAGAGTTTTCTCTTCCTACCCAATAGCATCTTTCTTTTTTGCCAACACCAGGCACCACAGCTGCATCATTTCCCCATTCACCAAGACAACATCCATGTCTCTCCCCCACCCCCGCAAAATCATGCACAGCTCAAATTATCTGTCCTCTTAATACAGTTGGTGCATCCCAGCTCTTCCTAACATATTGCCTTTCCCACGTACCTCACACAGCTGTAGCTAGCTCTGGTTGGCATTGGACAATTCTTGCATAAATTACAGAAATAAAGAGGTATATACATTCTAATTTACAGCTGTAATTTGCTAAACTCTGAATACTGCCAAGTGTGTCTTGAACTGGCTCAGCAAAAATCTAAAGCCCTCTGTTCCAGCACTTGTCATGTGGGCCCAAACTTTTGCTGAATACACACCCACATGCACAGACATGATTCATATTTTCTTTTTGATTTGCTGTGCACATTAATACTGGCATTTTTGGAGAATGACAGCATTTGCAGGCAGCACGCACAATAATTTGTAGGCAGCTACTTTGGCTCCAAAACTGTCTTTTTTAGTTGATCTGTTTCCTCAGACAAATTCCTTTTTAGTTTGTTTCTCATGCTTATGTCATTCATTGGCTCTGGGTATGTGATCATGTCCCCACCTAGAGGCTGACTCTGGAAAGAAGTCTTGCTCATTACTTGCAGTTAATTGACTCACCATCCCTCTTCAATATAGCATTCAAACATGTGCTTAGATTTAAGTCAATTGCGATCAATGAACACACGCTCAAGTACTTTGCTGAACTGGAACCTTAGTTCTGAAGGGTTCCAATAGGATCTCCATGGTGTAGTAGTGCAGCCATTATTTATTACTAATTGGCAGATGGCTAGTTGAATTCCTGTGGGCCTCAGATATGCAGGATCAGCTTGTCCAGCAGGGGGCAGTATGTACTAACTCCATCACATCACCCTCTGCTCCTTATACTTGGTCTCAGCTCAAAGGAAAATTCTTTATTTCAAGAGCATTGCCAGCTGATCGAGGGAAGTGATTATTCCCCTCTATTCGGCACTGGTGAGGCCACACCTGGAGTACTGTGTCCAGTTTTGGTCCCCCCACTACAGAAGGGATGTGGACTAATTGGAGAGAGTCCAGCGGCGGGCAACGAAAACTATTAGGAGGCTGGAACACATGACTTACGAGGAGAGGCTGAGGCTGTGGGCTTATTTAGTCTGCAAAAGAGAAAAGTGAGGGGGGACTTGATAGCTGTCTTCAACTGCCTGAAGGGGGGTTCCAAAGAGGATGGAGCTCGGCTTTTCTCAGTGGTGACAGATGATAGAACAAGAAGCAATGGTCTCAAGTTCAGTGGGGGAGGCCTAAGTTGGATATTAGGAAAAACTATTTCACTAGGAGGGTGGAGAAGCACTGGAATGGGTTACCTAGGGAAGTAGTAGAATCTCCATCCTTAGAGGTTTTTAAGGCCCGGCTTGACAAAGCCCTGGCTGGGATGATTTAGTTGGTGTTGGTCCTGTTTTGAGCAGGGAATTGGACTAGATGATCACCTGGGGTCTCTTCGAACCCTAATATTCTATGATTCTAAGTCCCAGTGAAATCAGTCATAGAATCATAGAATCATAGAATATCAGGGTTGGAAGGGACCCCAGAAGGTCATCTAGTCCAACCCCCTGCTCAAAGCAGGACCAAGTCCCAGTTAAATCATCCTAGCCAGGGCTTTGTCAAGCCTGACCTTAAAAACCTCTAAGGAAGGAGATTCTACCACCTCCCTAGGTAACGCATTCCAGTGTTTCACCACCCTCTTAGTGAAAAAGTTTTTCCTAATATCCAATCTAAACCTCCCCCATTGCAACTTGATACCATTGCTCCTCGTTCTGTCATCTGCTACCATTGAGAACAGTCTAGAGCCATCCTCTTTGAAACCCCCTTTCAGGTAGTCAAACCATTTGAGAATGAAAAATACACACTTTTCCTGAATGTTCCCATCATACATGTTTCACTTGGAGAACTCAGACATGGCTGGAGCTGGACACTTAGCATGTGGGATGTTTCAGTTTGTTGTTTTAGTTTTGGCCTTGAAGAGTAAGACAGGTTGTGAGAACAGCAGAATTTGAAATTTTCTATCCGTTTTTTTCTAACAGATTTTTAATGAGGTTGTTAAGAACACTCCAGTTAAAGACGTTTTTTTAAATCGAGGACTCCATCACTAAGGATGACTGGCAGGCTAAAGAGCGCCGTATCTTATAAGGTCACTTAAGGATCGATGAGGTAGTGGTGGCAATGGAGTCAGAAGGCTGCAGATTTTATAAACTCTACATGGGAGAGAGCTACCGCCCATGCCGTTTGCCTGGGAGAGAGGAATTTAGAAAAGAGGCAGTGTGGTTTTTGAACTCGGACTCATGAGATCAGGATTCAGTTATTGGCTCTACCACAGACTTTCTTGGGCAAGTTACTTAATTTCTCTCTCGATGTGTATAATGGTGATAATAACGATACTTCTTTCTCCCACCCCTTCCCTTGTCCATTTAGTCTCTAAACTCTTCAGGGCAGGACTATCTATTATGTGTATGTACAACCCCTAGCACAGTGGGACCCCAATTTGGTCAGGGCTTCTAAGCACTACTGTAACAGAGATAATAAGATTGTTTAGGACATTGGTTCCCTGTATCCACCTGGAGAGAATAAACCAATTGGTTCCTGATTCGCTTGGCTCCTGCACTGGGCTCAGCACTTGTATAGGATAAAATCGGGCTTTTATTTTCAGTGTCTGAACTCACAGCTGTGTACCAAGACCTATATCCTAGTGGACTTGTTTGTTGTACTAGATGATTAATTAAGAACACAAAATTGATTCCAACCTAAATATTCTAGTTTGGAAGATTTGACCAATTTACTTGTTTTTGTTTATTTTTGTTTATTTTTTTGTTTGTTTTACAAATAAAAAGTAGTTATGAAAATTAAGACCAGAATCTGTAAGTGGATCCAGTACTGGAAAGGGAGCCAGTGCAGTAACGATGACAGCAAAGTCCATGTGAAGTGCTGTGTTTCCATTGGCCTGTGCTCCTTAGTAGAGGTTTTGAATCAGTTGGAACTTTCTCAGAACCTTCACTCTCATCCTCAGGTTATGATGTGTTTAAAAGACAAACCGGGGGTGACAAATAGAGCTGATCAGGAATTTTCCAATGAAACTTTTATTGTTTGAAAATGCTGATTAGTTGAGACTGTTCCTGGGAAAGGATCGGTTTTGATGAATCTGTTACAAAAAATTGAAAAGTTTAGAAACTGTCAAAACATCCCATTTTGGCATTTCCAAAACAAAAAGTTTCGTTTTCTGTGTTTGAAATGATTGTTCAGTTAGAAATTTTAGTTAATGTATACTAAAAGAGATTTTTTTTTTTAGAGAAAAGTCAAATCTAAACAAAACAGTTTGATTGACCTCATCTGAATCCCCCTCCCCCCCCAGCTTGTCGGTTTGCAAAAATTGGATATTTTTACTTTTTGTCCCAATTTGGGACAGGAAAATTTTTCAAAATCTTGAAAATCCTCACAGGTCAGGAAAGCCATTTCACGCCTAGCAGTTTACGATGGACAGATCTCTAGGTTCCCTGACTACTGCACTAAGACTTACTGCAACAGCAGGATGAGTTCCATCTTGATCCTGATGCTGTTTGCGAGGAAGGGGAAGGCAATTCCTGCTTACTCGGAAGAACCCAACTGAGTCTGGGGCACAGCAGCTCTACGTGGTTGCCCTGGGCATTTTCTCACAGAGCTGGGAATGTATTTTCATAATGGAAAAGATCCTTGAATCCTGAAAGGTCCTAAGTGAAGTGATGAATTGGACACTGCAGCCGACAGTCAGCCTTACAACAACCTGAACTTCCCCATATCAATCTTAATAGAAAAACACAAGGTATCTGAACTGGAAATGACTTCTCTTTAACATTCAGCTATAAAGTCAACATGGACTCATGTTAATAGGGCTCACCAAGGGTTTTAACATACTATTTTCTATGACACAAAAATTAGCATGAAAGTCCAGAACGGAGTAGCCACTTGGGAATGTTGAGTCCATTACTACACTCATCTTTAACCTCCATAGTACCCTGTGTAACCCTGAGTAGCTCAATATCACATTTTAAAGGGCATTTTTACAATTGTGATTAAAATTATTGTGCAAATAAAGTTCAGAGCTTGTATTCATAAATAACCCTAGCCCTAGCCTTTCCATCAGGGTGGATTATATACCACGCTGTACCCAGAGAACTAGAGCCTAGCCTGAGCCCTAGCATGCCCGAGTTAGCTTCCTCAGCTTCTTACTGTGAAGGAAATTCTCTCTTCGAAGCAGCCTTGTAGGTCTTAGGGTCTGTTCTCCAGTCAATATACAATCCCCAACCCCTGATCCTGGCAGTGCTGCCAGGACCCCAGGGAGAATGCCCCCAATCTCCTCAGTAATAAAGGGAAAGCACAAACAGATATTTGCCAGCTCAAAGACAGAAAGATGCAAGGCCCATTTCACTTTTGTGCCAGCTGTGCCCTCTGTGAGGGCATCAAATCTGTGTTGCTGAGGAGGGCCACAGCTGTGTTCACAGGACTGGCAGATTCACAGTCAGCTGGCGTTGCTGTAGTCCTGCAAGGTGCCAACTAAAGCATGTATGATGCAGGGCAGGTCTTCATCCCCAAGGTGGGGGGACCCAGTCTCTTAACCAGTCAGATATGGTAGGACCCTGCAATGTGATCAGAGATGGGATTCAGGGCTGGAAAGTACTATTTTGAGGCGTAAATCCTCAGTGCTTCCTGGGCTTCCCATTAAAATCCATGAGAGTTTGACCTACTACTACTGCTACTTGGCTCTTCTATAGCGCTTTTCATCAGTGTATCTTCAAGTGCTTTACACAGCACAGGAGCCACGTGACTGAGGCCTTGGTGGTTTTTTTCTCAGGACTAATGTCTTGTGAACTTTTAATTGGTTTGATCATTTTTCCTTTTGGGTAACATGGGGATATTGAAATCACAATTAAAATGCCAGGAATCTTTCTTTGCCCCAGAGACTGTTCATAAAGGCCAATAACAGCCTTTGAAAGTGTCGGCATCATTTTAATTAGTGAAAAATCATTCGGTAATTCTATGATCTTTCATTCCAACCAATATATGACAACTAAATGCAATCAGATGTCCTGTGGGTCAGAAAAAATGTTCATGCACAATGAGAAAATGCCTTTTTTAAGCCCCTTTCTTTTAACGCTCCCTCCTCTCTGCATGGATTACATTGTGAAGTTCGAGATCTTGTTCCCAGAACCTGTGATCAGAGACCATTTACAGGAAGTCAGAGAAAAGACAAACCTATCTCACTGGAAGGTCAGATTTTAAACCCCAGAAGATGGTTAGATGGAGAAACAATTAACTTTTCTAGTGGAAGACAAGAATTTACAGACTGTGGGAATACTGCACACATTGTAACGTGCCCACATCCCATCCTCCAGCAGGCATTTGGATTAATGACAATCTCTGAAGTGGTGGCATAATTCCAATATTGTCAATTCCCCTCCATTTTAACAACTGCCTGCTAATACATGTAGTGAATTGATAGGCTTCAAGATACCCCGTGGCGAGGCAGTCAGAGGGGTATATTGGAGCTGTTACTGAGCTTCAGAGAATACACTGCAGCAAAACAAAATACTCAGATTCACTGTTTACCAGGAACGGCCAAATACCAATAGATTGAGAAAATGAGTTTCGGAGTAGCAGCCATGTTAGTCTGTATTCGCAAAAAAGAAAAGGAGTACTTGTGGCACCTTAGAGACTAACAAATTTATTTGAGCATAAGCTTTCATGATCTACAGCTCACTTCATCGGATGCATTCGGTGGAAAATACAGTGGGGAGATTTATATACACACACAGAGAATATGAAACAATGGGTTTTATCATACACACTGTAAGGAGAGTGATCACATAAGATGAGCTATTACCAGCAGGAAGGAGGGGGGAAAGGAGGAAAACCTTTTGTGGTGATAATCAAGGTGGGCCATTTCCAGCAGTTAACAAGAACGTCTGAGGAACAGTAGGGGGTGGGGTGGGGGGAGAAATAACATGGGGAAATAGTTTTACTTTATGTAATGACCCATCTACTCCCAGTCTCTATCCAAGCCTAAGTTAATTGTATCCAGTTTGCAAATTAATTCCAATTCAGCAGTCTCTCATTGGAGTCTGTTTTTGAAGTTTTTTTGTTGAAGGATAGCCACCCTCAGGTCTGTAATCGAGTGACCAGAGAGATTGAAGTGTTCTCCAATTTGTTTTTCAATGTTATAATTCTTGACGTCTGATTTGTGTCCATTTATTCTTTTACGTAGAGACTGTCCAGTTTGACCTATGTACATGGCCGAGTGGCATTGCTGGCACATATCACATTGGTAGATGCGCACGTGAACAAGCCTCTGATAGTGTGGCTGATGTGATTAGGCCCTATGATGGTGTCCCCTGAATAGATATGTGGACAGAGTTGGCAACGGGCTTTGTTGCAAGGATAGGTTCCTGGGTTAGTGGTTCTGTTGTGTGGTGTGTGGTTGTTGGTGAGTATTTGCTTCAGGTTGGGGGGCTGTCTGTAAGCAAGGACTGGCCTGTCTCCCAAGATCTGTGAGAGTGATGGGTCCTCCTTCAGGATAGCTGTAGATCCTTGATGATGTGTTTACATTAATGACATCTTCATCATCTGGACCCATGGAAAAGAAGCCCTTGAGGAATTCCACCATGATTTCAACAATTTCCATCCCACCATCAATCTGAGCCTGGACCAGTCCACACAAGAGATCCACTTCCTGGACACTACGGTGCTAATAAGCGATGGTCACATAAACAGCCCCTGTATCGGAAACCTACTGACCGCAATTCCTACCTACATGCCTCCAGCTTTCATCCAGATCATACCACACGATCCATTGTCTACAGCTAAGCTCTACGATATAACCACATTTGCTCCAACCCCTCAGACAGAGACAAACACCTACAAGATCTCTATCATGCATTCTTACAACTACAATACCCACCTGCTGAAGTGAAGAAACAGATTGACAGAGCCAGAAGAGTACGCAGAAGTCACCTACTACAGGACAGGCCCAACAAAGAAAATAACAGAACGCCACTAGCCATCACCTTCAGCCCCCAACTAATACCTCTCCAACGTTTTCCTCCTTCCCCTCCTCCTTCCTGCTGGTAATAGCTCATCTTAAATGATCACTCTCCTTACAGTGTGTGTGATAAACCCATTGTTTCATGTTCTCTGTGTGTGTATATAAATCTCCCCACTGTATTTTCCACCAAATGCATCTGATGAAGTGAGCTGTAGCTCATGAAAGCTTATGCTCAAATAAATTTGTTAGTCTCTAAGGTGCCACAAGTACTCCTTTTCTTTTTTGAGAAAATGAGTAATGATAGTAAGACAGTAAAGAGATAGGGATAGTAAATCCGTAGACAGTAATTATAATCTTAGTAATGAATCCAAGTTGAAGGAAAATGTTGGTTATGCTACACACTTTAACAGTAGTTGAACGCAAACCTTTTGTGATGTGCAGTCAACAATCAAACCCCTCATCTGAACATTTTGCATACCTTCGGTACCACTTTGTCCATGAGATTTGTCCAACGTTTTCTATTAATGTGAGTGAAACAAATCCAGAACTGAGAAATAACAAAATATTACCCACAAAGTTTAACAAATGAATTCCTAGCTAATGCTAAAATGTGGCTGAAATGTTCAAACTTGGGTGACTAGAATTAGGCTCTTAAATCTGTATGTGAGAACCTGCAGGGCTAGAACCTGGTGTGCTACTGATACCTCCATACTGCCACTGTAGACTTAAGCTGGACTCCAAAGGGAGGAACCTGTGAGGCTTGGCAGGAAGTACCGCCCAGTAGGGCCTGATTGGTAGCCCCTCACAGCCCCTTCATTGGCCAGTACTGGGGTTTAAACCAGGAAGTCATCATAAGGAACCACAGAGCAGAATTTTTAGAAGAGCTCCGCTCTGACGTGTGCCCCCACAAAATGAAATTGAAAACTTGCATAACTTTGAATATATTTGCATATATTCAGGCATAAACAATCAGAAATGCTTACCTTCCTATTTTGAACTTATGCTGCAACAAAACCCTAGTGTGAGGAGGTAACTACATGTATTCATATGGAGCTACAGGCTTTGTAGATATCAACTATAAAAATGCCTGAAAGGTGAATACATAAATAAATACTCCCACATAGTATTTCTAATGAAGTTCCTCCTCCTCTTCCATGGTGACAAGGAGATGCGAAGGGGAGAGAGAGTGCTTATTGGTGTTAACCTAAAACAACCCAAAAACGTCAATCAGAAGGGCATGCTATTTTGATCAACTCCATAGTGATGTTCTTCGAGGAATGGTAGTGTATGGCCATGCCCTGGCTTGTTGAGAACTCAGAAAATTCATTCCCATGTTTTTACTCTCTGATTCCTGGGAACGACCTGAAAAATCCTCAAGGAAATTCTCTTAGTAAGTTTCAAACTTGAATAGCAGGAAATGAGAAATCTGAGAAAGTTGGACATTCATTTATTTTTCTTTAAAAGAGAAAGTGGTTGCTTGGAATTCTGTGTCATGAGAGAACAGAAGCAATCTGAACATAGAACATCTGAATCATGGAAGAAGTCAGGGATTCGGAAGCATTTGAAACATTGTGGTGTCAGGGCTATTTCGTAATACCCAAGTCACTCTCTGCATATGAAATCCATATGGAAAAAAACAGGGGATTGCTTGAGTTTCCCCCATATAAAGGGCCAATAATCAGTAGTCTACATGAAAGAGCAGTAAAGTTGGCAAGTGTGTACTACGCCTTCTGTAGGAATGACAGATCACCACTCACATGCTGCAGCTGCTCACCCCCACTGGCTTTCTGAGCCATAATTTATCCCCCAATATATTTGCTTCTCCTCTTTGCGTGTTGCTGTAAAAGAATCCTTAAATTTTAAGCCTGTTAAATCTTGATTGTTATCAATCCAGTTCTCTGACAGGCCAGGCTTTAATATATTCTGTCTCTAACTGCTGCAGCTTATTACTTCTACTTGTGTATGTCAAAAGAATGGCCTTCCTTGAGACTCAGCTTGAAATGATGTTAACTTTTTGCACCAGTCACTTGAAAGCTTTGCTGAAAAGGGCGTAAGCACATGTTTAAGAGCTTTACTGAGTCAGGACCCTACAGCAGAATCCAAGGGGGATAAAATATCTTCTCATCTCATTTCTGTGTAAGTCTTGTTTTGTCCGCTCTTGGGTATGCTAAGCTTTCTGTGAAAGCCTTATGAAATAAGACTCAGGGAAAAGGATTGACTGGCGAATGTATGACAGTGATAGCATCATACTATGAGACTTCCTGTCATTTGTAGCATTGTAAAAAAAAAAGAGCAAAAAAGTCACTCACCACCAAAAATGACGAGGACAAACTAGAGCCAGCTGCAGAAGCCATGAAATAGTAAACAGATTTTAAAAGATGTTCTGAGCTCCTAAAAATATTTTTGTTTTTTATCCATTTTGATATAATCTAATGACTCTTTCAAGACCTTTTGGAAGCTGTCCCTTTTTATTAAAATGTCAATTTAGAACATCTTTGAGGGGCTTTTGAAAATGAGGATTACTGCCACACATACAAAGTAATACATAAAGTACAGCTAATGTGATCAGAACGATAGAATACACTGGTTGCCCTTTAGAAATCAATAACTGCCAACCTTTGCAACATGGTACTAATGGAGATACTATAGCTACTCCCTGTACTTAGGAAATGAGTACTTGGTTTGGAGGAAATAACTGATTTTTTAATGGCACTACTTATACAGGGTCAACATCAAACTTAGAAAATTCACCGTTCTATCCTGCAAGGTTTAAAAACAACAACTATGCAGCATGGCTGGCGAAAACTAACAAATCCATGCAGCTGGCATGAGGCAAGGCTATGTATTTTACATACTATATAGAAACTAGCATCAAGACTATGTTAAGGTTATAGAACCAAGCACTTGAAAGTCAAATTCCCACATGGCCAGCTTAACATTGAAGGAGAAACCTTGCACTTTGGAATGTCCTGATTTCTGAATGGATGTTTCCACCTTAGGCTGGGGCTCTACAATGATGTGATTGTAACAATGGCAGTGTGCAACTCCTCAGCTAGGCATAAACCAGGATTACCTGAACCCAGAGCAGTTAGTCATTGGTACACAGTGAGTAATAAAGTTTTAAGGTTATCTAGTATGTATTTTAAGCATTTAGGTAAGAAGTTTCAACAGCCCAACCCCTTGTATGTCTCTAGTATAAAGGATATCCAATATTAGGAACTAATGGCCTCTTTCTTGGATTCCAGTGCCCTTTATAAAGAGATGCTCTAGTTGAAAAATCTGCATGCTTTTAATGCAATTTCATTTGGTGAGTTTCTCCACAGCAATACTATATAGTCCACACTTTGTAAACCAGCTTTCCAGGGGAGGGATCAGAATTGGGGCCAGAACCATCTAGCTGCAGTGGAAACTGAAGCTGCTAGCAAGAAGAACTTCAAGAATGCACCAAATATGGATCAGATTTTAAAGAACTTGGGACATTTATAGTTTCCATGAAACAACATCCCAGCCACAAGGCACATAGATATGCATTTTAAACCACTACTCTTACATCAAGGCATTTTAAAAGGAGAGGGAGTGTTAGCAAGTATTGATTCTGTTGGGAAAGAATTACGTAAGTTCTGATAACTCACCGAGAGTAGTGGCTCATAACTCCACCTGGAAATAAGGGAGGGGGGGCTCTTTGGTAAAAGAGGACCTAGGGTCTGAGTTGAGCAATCTTGGGGGAGGAACCTTTGGAGCACCCCATATTGGGAAGAAAGTTTAGGTTGAACTTGATGGGTGAGATTTTCAAAAGTGCTCAGCACTGGCACAACTCTGCTACCATTGAAGTGCTTTACGCCCTGACTTCAATGAGGGCAGAATTAGATCAATACTGAGCATTTCTGAGAATCCCACCCTGTGTATCCTTGTTGTTGATTTCTTTGTTAAAGGCACAAAATTCAAGAGATTTCAGTGCTAAGCATCACATAACAAGTAAGCCTTCATTTTATTACTTCCAATTTTCAGTAACATTCACATGCTCGCAGCAAAGGCACAGGTGGTCGTGGTGATTACTTCTTTAATATACTGCACAATATTATTTTCCTCCCAGCTATGAGGTCATTTCTGCTTGTTTTCACAGAATGCCATCTATCAAGCAGTGGTGTAATTGTGATAATTGAAAGCATTAGGAAAAGCAAACTATGCAGGATGCTAAATGTGTGCTGGAAATCTGACTCAGTACAAAATAACTGTATTTGAAAAACCAGATGTGTTTGCTATAAACACAGCCCTGGCCACATTTATTTTACCTACAGCAAACTTTTGTTCTCAACACAGAATCACAGAATCATAGAATATCAGGGTTGGGAGGGACGTCAGGAGGTCATCTAGTCCAACCCTCTGCTCAAAACAGGACCAACACCAACTAAATCATCCTAGCCAGGGCTTTGTCAAGTCGGGCCTTAAAAACTTCTAAGGAAGGAGATTCTACCAACTCCCTAGGTAACGAATTCCAGTTCTTCACCACCCTCCTAGTGAAATAGTGTTTCCTAATATCCAATCTAGACCTCCCCCACTGCAACTTTAGACCATTGCTTATTGTTCTGTCATCTGCTACCACTAAAAACAGTCTAGATCCATCCTCTTTGGAACCCCCTTTCAGATAGTTGAAAGCAGCTATCAAATCCCCCCTCATTCTTCTCTTCTGCAGAATAAGTAATCCCAGTTCTATCAGCCTCTCTTCAGAAGTCATGTGATCCAGCCCTCTAATCATTTTTGTTGCCTTTCGCTGGACTTTTTCCAATTTTTCCACATCCTTCTTGTAGTGTGGAGCCCCAAACTGGACACAGTACTCCAGATGAGGCCTCACCAATGCTGAATAGAGGGGAATGATCACGTCCCTCGATCTGCTGGCAATGCTCCTACTTACACAGCCCAAAATGCTGTTAGCCTTCTTGGCAACAAGGGCACACTGTTGACTCATATCCATCTTCTCATCCACTGTAACCCCTAGGTCCTTTTCTGCAGAACTGCTGCCTAGCCACTGTAGCAGACCGCCTAGTCTGTAGCACTGTAAGGGATTCTTCCATCCTAAGTGCAGGACTCTAACACAGGATTCAAACATTTAATATAATGAAGAAAAGTCGCTGCTCTATTGCTACAGTGTCAACTACTTTCAAGATCTACAATAGTTTGTACTTAACAACAAGCATTGCAGTGGACTGCACCTTTAAGAGAATGGAGAGTGGCACTTATTGGGACATGGAATTGGCTGGATCCAACTGTGTAACGGGCAGAATGATCTCTGACTAAGCTGCAATTTATGTTTGTTTGTTGGGACCTTCAGAGTATCAGCTGTGTTAGTCTGTATTCGCAAAAAGAAAAGGAGTACTTGTGGCATCTTAGAGACTAACAAATTTATTTCAGCATAAGCTTTCGTGAGCTACAGCTCACTTCATCGGATGCAATGAGCTGTAGCTCATGAAAGCTTATGCTCAAATTTGTTAGTCTCTAAGGTGCCACAAGTACTCCTTTTCTTTTTCCTAAGGCTGGTGGAAATTCAATACTTAAATTTACCAAGCCAGCATAAAACAGCTTCTTTATTACTTCGCTGGTTGCCCAAAAACCAATAGCACAGTTCTTAAAGTAACCCAACCTCAGACCTCCATCCAGGTACCCAAGGCAAATATGATGAAGATTTCTGAAAATCATATTTCGTCATATAAAAGAAAAGGTTCTACCAATCCCAAAGGTTCAGACATATTACCATCCAGGTTACTGAATATTCCAGATCTTACCCAAATACACACTACAGACAATTCTTATTAACTAAACTAAAATGTATTAAAAAAGAAAAGAGAGAGAGTATGGTTAAAAGATCAATATACATATAGACATGAGTTCAATTCTTGAGGTACAGATACATAGCAGATATGGTGAATTTTGTAGTTGCAAAGAGTTCTTTTAGAATTTAGTTCATAGGTTACAGTCCAATGTCCAATATCATATGCAGGGCAGACCAGTCAGCATTGAGTTCCCAATCTTGTGGCTTAAGCTTCCCCTGCATTGAAGCATCAAGCAGATCTGAGATAAACAGGATCAGGACCCAACTCTCTTTTATACAGTTTTCTATCAGCCACTTGATCATATAGTCCGGGGTACACAATAGGCTTTTGATGTAACCTTCTTCTTCCTAAGCACCACCAGTAATTAGTTACACAAATTAACATTGGGCAATTTTTCCATTAGGCAGTCTATTGCAAACTTCAAAGAGAAATATAGAGAATGACATTATTTCACCCAAGATTCATCTAAATGTTAACATTCCCTTTTGATCTCTGAATTAAAGCTATAGTGACAGACAAGAACTGTCTGTTTACACAGAGAGCATCAAAGATACACACAATTAATATACATCTAACAACATCAGTTTGTATTTCAAAGTTCTAGTCTATTTAGCTTGCAATGGCCCTAATTATCATTCACATACATTTCTAACATATCTTTAACGGTCGGCTTTGGGTTGAAACAACAAGGAGTCCTTGTGGCCCCTTAGAGACTAACAGATTTATTTGGGCATAAGCTTTCATGGGCTAAAACCCACTTCATCAGATGCATGGAGTGAAAACTACAGTAGGCAGGTATAAATATACAGCACATGAAAAGATGGGAGTTGCCTTACCAAGTGGGGGGTCAGTGCTAACAAAGCCAATTCAATTTAAATAGAATGCAAACAGTGTAACAGAAAGAAACTTGGGCTTTAGTTTCACTCTACACAGATAAAAGAATTCCAGTGGATCTAAGGGTCAGTTCTGGCCGCCCCTCTGGCATCTGTAGTAGAATATAAGTGCTGCAAATGAGCCGCAAAGGGTTGGGGATAAGTCTGCCAGTGCAGAGCAGCATACGGCTGATGTAAATTTCCCTATACTGCTCCCCTTGCAAGCTCTGAAATAGGAGGTGTGCTTGTTGGCAGGATGGGGGCATGTTGGGGCACGAGAGAGGGGAGAAGCTATATTGCTGTCTCCACCACCGCAGTAGCCCAGAGTTGGGATGGCATACCACCATCTTTTAGGTTTGCCAGTCATCCGGTTTTCAGAATGCCCGATCGAAAAGGGACACTGGCAGCTCCGGTCAGCACTGCTGACCGAGCCATTGAAAGTTCAGTCAGCAGCACAGCGGGGCTAAGGCAGGCTCCCTGCCTGCTCTGGCTCTGCGTAGCACTCCAGAAGAGGCTGGCATGTTCATACCCTAGTCACAGGGGCCATCAGGGAAGCTCCGCATGCTGCCCCCACCCTCAGCATTAGCTCCCCAGCTCCCATTGGCTAGGAAATGTAGCCAATGTGAACTGCGGGGGTGGTGCCTGTGGGCATGGGCAGAAAGAAGAGAAAAATATCTGTAGAGGGAACCTTGAAAAAATTCACCGATGTAAAGAGGTTCAGCAGTTCTCTGGAACTCCTCATTTTAAAAATGGGGAAGAACCTATCAGCATTTATAAAGTGCCAGTCACTATACTTGCTAGGTACTTGACCATGGTGTCTTGGCTTTCTGTAATCTCTCTGTTGTACACTCATTGTTGGGAACTCAGGCTGTTGGGAACAGAGTAGACTAGAGGGATTTGCTGGATGTTCATTTATGCCAGCCCTATCTAGTAAGGAGTCTGATTGTTGTTGCTGTTTATACCAGGGCAAAAAAAAGAGGGAAATTGACACGGCTTAAGTCGTGCACAATGTCACAAAGTATTTAAGCACAGCTTTGTTTTATATGTAACACAGATAGGGTCAACTCAGTCAGAGTCTTATTTGCATTTGGGACTGTTTTGAAGCTGGGAAAAAGCTGCCCCAGCACTCTGCAGGGAGAAATCTTGTAAGGCTTCTGTGTCATTTACCTGGCGCCTGCACTTGCTCACGGAGATTTATGGCACTAGAGGTTCCACCCCAAAGATCAGTTGCTGCTTTCAGCTGACTCCATTTCCATTACACGCCAAGGTGCTGAAGCACCATTGGCACATTATTAGTTTTTCATCTGAGCGGCACGATGAGTTATTGCTCTTGTCAGCATGACAAGAAAGAAAGGAGACGGCACTTTGAAGGGAGGTGACAAAGCAGGGAAGAACGGCACATTTCAAACTGATGGAATTCCCAAGCAGAGAGAGTTCAGAAGATGTAGTAAAATGCATGCACAGGTGTGAATACCAGGGATCACTACTATTCTAAACTATTCCCATTTATTCCTCCTGATTTCAACAACTGTGTAAAAGAGAGGGGCTCAAATGACCTGGGGCAAATAGATTTAAGCGCCTAAAGATGCAGACAGATGCCTAGTGGGATTTTCGAAAGAGCATAAGCAGGTTAAGTTTCAATCAGAGTTAGGCGCCTAACTTGCTTAGGCATTTTTCTAAAACCTGCATCTTTTGGCACCTAAATACCTTTGTGTATCTGGCCCCAGGGCGATATTTCCCAGGGAGTCTTTAATTTTTAAGAGGGCTTTCTTTTTTTCTCAGGTTCATTTAAGGGTGGGATTTTCAAAAGGTGCATAAGGGATTTAGAAACACAAGTCCTAAAGTTAGTGAGACTTGTGCTTCTAATTCATTAGGTATTATTGAAAATCCAGCATCCAGGTCCCGGATCAGCAAAGCACAAAGCATGTGTTTGAGTCGCCATTAAACTCAGTGGGCGTTAAGTACAGGTTTACATGCTCCGCTGAATAGGAATGGATTTAAGCACATGCTCAAAGTTTAGCATACACCTAAGTGCTCTGCTGAATCAGAGCCATATGTTTTGAATTTATCCCAACCTCTACCATCAGGGTCCACTTTGGTTTTATTCTGTACATGCATATGGTGCCCAAGCCTTTAAAACAAAGGGTTTTCAAGTCCTGGCCCAAATAGCCTGTTAATTTTCACACACGTCTCCCATTTCTCATTGTCATCTAAACCTGTGCATGGCACAACCAGCACCAGTACTGTGAAAGGGACACAGAACCCTTCCATTGAGAGGGGGCCATCCCACCTCTCCCTCCCCTGGTCTCTGGTGGCTGTTGACCCATGGAATCTCCTGGGACCTCTTAGGTGTGACTGGCAGAGGAGACACCAGTAAATATCCTTTCTCTGGCAGGAAACACCAGGGTAGAGAGACACTCCACCTGAGCAAAGGTGAGGGCACTCGGGGTGCTCAGCATACATCCAGAGAGAAGCAAGCCTTCTCATCCTCACAGAGATCCCCAGAAGAGAGGCAGGAGAAGAGACTGCAGGTACTAGCCAGATGGGGAAGGAGGGAGATGTGGAAAGGAAAAGCTGAGTTACACCCGATCCCCTGCAAACAGCAGCCCCTGCAGTGAGTTGGGAAGGACTGAGCAGTCTGCTTTCCTATTCATCCCTGAACTGAACTGCCTGCTGCCCACAGCTCTGACACAACTGAGGCTCTAGCCTTGAGGCGAAAACCCTCCGAAGGCCTGTGCCAGCAGGTGCAGCTAGCTGATGGCCTACGGAAGCAATGCAAAGGAGTTCTGCATCCCTTTGAGACCCCATCATAACAAAGAACTGTATGGCACACAATATTGACAACCTCCAGGGTTCAAAAATCATGAGATTGACTTAAAAATCACAAGAGCTTTAAAATGAGACATTTGGGGCTGTTTTGATTTGCTACCTGACGGTAGGCCTGATTCCACTCTCACTTACACCAGCATAGCCCCATGGGTTTCAGTGGACTTAGTCCTGCTCCACAGCAGTGGGAGGACACTCAGGCCCATTCTCCACGGGTGTGTCCCGAGAGTGGCTCCAGTTTCAGGATCCTTGCTCTGTCCAGAGGCTGCTTAGGCCAGTAGCATAGAATCTACCACCCCTCCACTTAGCCAGTCATGCAGTGAGAGGACGGAAGCTACACAAGGACACTGTTGGATACATGGAGGCCATTGCTGTGACTGCTAAGAATCCTCCTTTTTCTCTTCTTTTTCCTACAGGAAAACTGCATGATAAATGAAGCAAGACTGCCTACATCAAGATCCAGGACGAAGTCTTCATCCATAGCTCAATGGCATTAAAGGCTGGGGTTGCTCCTGACCAGCCTATCTGTTTATCCTTAGGAGAGCTTTCCCTTTTATACCAATGACCAATTCACTTTTTAGAACCACAGCTAATAAAAATCCTTGGCCGCTCAGACTAACTGACCAAAAGCACAATCAGATGTTACCCAGGGAGCGAGTCGTTACCACAGGCTCTGAGCAGCCCCAGCACTGATCTGCATTGTGACAATGGGAAAGAGAGGAGGACAAAGCAATTTGCCTCATTTTCATTCCCAGCGCAGAAAGCATGCTTCCATGAACAGTATATGACCTGTCCTTTCTGTTATTTCACCAGATACAACATATTGCTTCATGAACTATTAATTTAATAGCTCTGAATATTGCTCTCATTTTCATGCCAGTTGAGCCTACATTACCTATTGGATATAGATAATCTTCTACATTGATTAATTCCTGCTGCTGTCAGTGCTAGTTGTCATCGGAGATGTTTCTCTCCCCTTTCATGCTAAGGTTGCAGATGCAATAATTCAACCGTGTAACTGGGGTGCCATATCGTAAGCCAACCTTTCCTCTCCATGCTCATTTCTCAAGACTTGGGAAACATTAGCATTCAGCTAGGGTGCAAAGAGAGAAAATGCATGACTGCAAATTTAAATGGACAATACCTGTCCATGTCACATTCAAATAGAGCTACACCAGCATCACTGGGACAGGAGAACTTTTCTGCTACATTTTTTCAGTCATTTTAATGTTTTTCTCGTAATTTCTTGTGCAATTAAAAACTTTGTGTGAAAGTGGGAGCAAGCAAAAGGCTTTCTTCTTTGACTTTTCTCTCAAAAGCTGGGCAGGGTAAGGAGCTGTGGCAAATCATTTGGTTTGAAATGAGACAATTATTCCAGGGCCTAAATCCATTGTGGAGAAATTATATTTGGTGTCTGCAAAGAAAGGGCAGAAATTAATGTATAGTCCAGCAGAGTACTTATGTGAAATCTCTACAAAAATACTGGCCATTCAGAATCAGGGCAGTGATTCAAAACTACATATTTGGGTTAGCTTGAAAGGGGTTTTAAATCACTTATTCGGAATGTCAATGCCATATTATTGCAGAGATTTCACCTAATTGCTCAGCTGCTGCTCTTGGATCCAATACATTGTGTGTATTGGTCAAACAGCTTGTCTACATTGGAAATTTTTCCAATTATACTGGTATAACTCCCCATGTGGACACACTTATTTTGGAATAAGAATGATCTTTTTGGCTCCATTTAAACTGCTTCCAAAGGGACAAACTATACTGAAAAAAGGTCCTGTTATAATGCTGGAATAAGAGTATCCCCACTGGGAGTGATACCAGTATAAGCGCTTTAAATTCACACCCTACTTTATACTGGTATAACCTTCCCCTGGAGATAAACCCACTGACACTCCTCTGACACAACCTCTGCTGACTCTGACTCACTCTTAATTGCCACTCTTCTGTCCACTGTTAAGGATTCTGTGCAGGAGACTGTTTGGACTGGAATTTGACAGGTACGTGCAATACCCCAGTTTTCATTTCTTGGTCTCTCTGTACAAATAACTGTTGGTTTTGGTCTCCACCTTGTATGTTTAATGGAGGACGAGGTGGTGGTAAGCATTTCACAATGTTCATCAGCATCTCACTGCTAGTTCTCTCTGGTTAGCTGTTAGTCTGGTGTGTTTCTCTATGGAGTTGAACATGGATGTTATGCTTCTGGAGGTCCTTAGGAGTAAATATACCTCTGTGGATGGTAGGTTTGCCATACTCTTTTACTGCAAATATAGAGAATAATCTTCAACATCACTGCTGTGAAAATATTGAAACAGGTCCACCCTACAAATCTTGATTATTGGCTTTGCTTCAGACTCCGAAATATTTCTGTTCTGTTTTTTCAGCATTATTTATTATTATATTCAAGCTCTAAGTACATTGAGCACAACATACTTTGTGAATTTCACAAAGAAATTGTATATCCTGACTCATAACCTATGAATGAGTATAATCAATAAATCAGTATAATCACCAGCAATTGGATATTTGAAGGTCACTGCCAAAATCAGGGTGGAGAAGGAGTACAAAAGGTATATAGGAATTGCCAGACTGGATCAGACCCAAAGTCGATATAGTCCAATATCCTGTCTCTGACATTGGTCAGCACTATATGCTTCAAAGGAAGGTGTCAGAACCTCGCAGTAGGAAGACAATCTACTCTGAATATTATGTGTCATACAGATCTCTAATAGCTAGAGACTGATTTAAGCTCGGAAGCACTAGGCTTAATATCGCTTCCAAAATCATCATCATAAATTTTGACATTTGGATATTCTTGCTATCCATAAAAATATCCAGTCCCTCTTTAAATCTTGCTAAATTCCTGGCCTCGATAACTTCATTTGACAAGGAGTTCCACAGCCTAATTACACATTGTGTGAAAAAGTATTGCCATTTATCAACTTTGAATTCTCCACTTTTCAATTTCTTTGAACATCTTTTTATTCCTATGTTTTGAGACAAGGAGAACAGAAGTTCCTGATCTACCTCTCTACTCATTATTTTTATCATGTCCCTTCTTATTCATTTTATTTGCAAAAGAAGCAAAGAGACACAAGAATATTGATTTCTAAAAAGATGACCCTGAAATTCAAACACAACTGGAAACATGGGACGCTTTAACTTCCTACAAACAACTGGTACTTCCATAAATCATATAATTCCACCTTCCTTTGTTTAATTTATGAATTATGGTTAATACAAGAACATTAACACTCTGCATTGTTTCTGTTCTCCTGTGGGCCAGATCCTCAGCTGGTGTACATCGGCAACGGTGGCAATGAAGCAATGTCAATTTACACCAGCTGAGGATCTGGCTTCATGGAGTAAAACATCAGGTGACATATCCATGTCTAGCTCGAGAGTCCATCTCAAAGTCCCAATTGCATAGCACACCTGGTTTTGTTTTTGGAGTGTTGTCAATGATTTTCCTTATTGGACAGGCAAATATCCACAGTTCCCCGGATTTATCTCAAAGATCAAGAGTGTGCAGGCACGTTCACAGGATAGGATGTGAATCTTTGCATTAACCAGGAACAGTAGCAGTAGAGTAGGATCAGCATAAGCAGAATGTATAGCGGTAACTTGCCAGGCTACCCCTTGGAAAACACCCAGATACAGCCACTATGGGCTGATGCCAGCTGCTTTTCTTTTGCAGCATAATACTTAGATCCTGATCCTCAACCTGTGTAAATCATTATTGCTCAACTGAAGTCAATGGCATTACGGCAGTCGACACCAGCTGAGGATCTGGGCCTTAGCGCACAGTCTCTATTAACCCTTGCACAAAGCTTTTAAAGGAGGTGAATCCTGTCTACATTCAAGGGCAAAGGCTACTAAAGTTAAAGAAGTGAGCAAGCAGATTGAGCTGAGCTATGCCAATTGGAACATAAGAACACTGACCGGAAGAAGCTTGGAGCTGTGTGAGGCCTCAAAGGGGAGAAGAGAAAATGCAGCATGTGTACAAAAGACAAAATAGAAAGGTTGCCAAGCTAAGACGATGGTGGAGGTAGGATGACCAGACAGCAAGTGTGAAAAATTGGGACGGGGTGGGGGGTAATAGGCGCCTATATAAGAAAAGCCCCCAAAATCTGGACTGTCCCTATAAAATCGGGACATCTGGTCACCCTAGGTGGAGGGCTACAAAATCCTGAAATGGTATGAGAGTTATTCTGTATGAAACCACGAAGAGGCACGTGATAGAGATTATCAGAACATCGGACGACAGAGGGATGAGTGTTGGGAAGAGGGAACTATCCATGTAGTAAGTGGGTATGCACTACAGTTAGGAGAAGATGAAAAGGTAAACGAGTTTTTCAGTGGGTTATTGTGTTTCACTGGAAACATACTACCCAATGAGAAGATAATTCTCAGAGCAAATCCACGTGCAGATGTTAGCACTGAGAAGGCTGTGTATGAAGTATTCCATGGAGGGCACGGCACTGGAACCAGAAACTCTGAGCGGGCAATGGTCCCACAGACTTGTCTAGCCCGGGACATGGTGATTGCAAACACAAACTTTCAGAAGAGGGAAAGTCACCTCATAGCCAGTGGAAGACAAAAGTCCCAAATTGATTTATTTTTAACAAGAAGTGATCAATCACCAATAATCAATTGTACAGTAATACCTGGCAAGTGCATTGTGAACCAGCACAGACTTTTTCTTATGGACTTCAGAGTGCAGAGACCTTGGAAGGAGTGAAGCCCTGGACACTGCAAAAGCCTAAGTGATGGAAACTTAAAGGAATAAAACTTATGAGAATAAAAAGAAATCTTTAAACAGGACATAATGCGTAAACTTCTTGACTACACACAGGGATGTATGGAGGATAATGCATGCAAACTAAAATTAATGCTGCTGGATAAGGTACATGAAGTCTGAGGAATGATGAAACCAGTGTTGAAAAAGATAAGAATGGAAACTTGAGGGTGGAATCCTCAAATTCAAGACTCTGTTGAGAAGGAAAAGATAATCTTAAAAAAATGGCAGGCCAGTGGCTTGAGCAGGGATAAGAGTGTGTATATGGAGGCAAAAAAGGAGCCAAGTGTTACAATGAAGAGCAACTCATTATACATTTTAATCTTCAAATCAGTGCAAAGCACTACCTAGGAATTTTTCCATCCATTTTACACGCTGACAAAAATTTCAGGTTGCCACAAATATCAGGGCATCCTGAGGTACAAGTTAGTGCCACAGAGCATTCAGAAAGACATAAGTATAAAAGTTTTGCAGTAACAAACATCAGCTTTCAGTAGCTCACTGCTAACTTGTAACACAACTAAGTTACCATATGTTCTAGTAGTTCACTAGACTTCTTTCTTCAGATCTTGTATCAAAGCTGATAATCTTTTGCTGGTTGCAGCCTAAATTTGCTATGTCCCAGGTTGCCCGTTAGTTTGCCATTTGATAGGGCATAAATAACCAGTAATGTCAGAGCTACCAGTAGGGAAAACACCATCAATTCTATTATAGTAATTCATTTGGCCCGTTTATGATCTGCTCCAAAGCCCATTAAAACCAACTGGAGTCTTTCCACAAACTTTGAGTTTGGATAAGGACCTTAGTGAACTCAATACAACAGCCAAGGACCCCAGAATGATGGGTAATACTTATGAACTCTGCATACAAAGCAGAAATTTATGCTGAACCCTTCTATCAGATTAAACACCAGTCACAACAAACAGATAAAAAACAGTGCTCAAAGAAGGGAATCAAAAATCCATCAAAACCAAACAGATTCAGCCTTTGACAACATACAAAAAGAGACCAATAAAAACCACGTCACAAGTCATCATGTAATAATACAACATGCCTTCTTCCCGTGAAAAGAACCCAGCCTTACCTCACACTCTAGTGGCAAAGGGTGGCTGGCATTAAGCCCTCGGAGAGCATCCGCTTCCTTACAGACCATGCAACGAAGTGAGTTTAGTGCTTGTGAAAACTTTAGCTGCGTTGACAGACATGGAACCTGAGCACTCACTCACAGCACGGGAACAAGGCAGGCAGCGCAAGCTTCTTCCAGTTCTTACTGATATGCCTCCTCGCTGACCTCTGTGAGGGGCCTTCAGTCTCCATGCCCCGGAGACAACTCTCCGAAGTGTCGATCAGTGTGAGCTCAAGGTTTGTGGGGGATTGGGCTTTGTTTGCTCGTTTCAATACTTCTGAGCCACCCTTCAGTCCTTGTTTCTTCACTTCCTGGCTGCTCGGAGCATGTCACAGATTTAATTCTGAGTTAATACATAACATTCCACCATGCTCTTTTCCTCTATAGCTCTGTAACCCATGTGCCTGATAGGGAGATATCTCTTCAAGAGACCCGCTGGGGGGAGGTAGGAGTGAGTTGCGTCTGGGTCATTGTTGCTAGGTAGATTAAGCACTCCACATCCAGAAGCTTCTGGAATTGGGTGTGGTAGCTTTGGGTATGCTCCAGTACAGGGGTGGCCCACATCTGGGTGGGGCAATTATATGCAGGGCCATGAATGTAGGGTTGGGGCAGAGGGTTGGGGTGCGGTAGGGAGTGCAAGGTGTGGGAGGGGGTGCGGTGTGCAGGAAGGGGCACAGGACAAGGGGGTGGGGCACAGGAGAGGTACAGGGTTTACAAGGGGAATCAGGGCAGGGGGGTGGGATGCAGGAGGGGGTGTGGAATGCAGGAGGGGGCTCAGGGCAGTGGTTGGGGGCTCATGGCAGGGGGTTGGGGTGCAGGAGGAATGTGGGTGTGGCAGGGGGCTCAGGGCAGGGGGTGGGGATGCAGGAGGGGTTTGGGGTGTGGGCTCTGGCCCAGCGCTGCTTACCTTGAGCAGCTCCGGGGTGGCAGCGGGGCTAAGGCAGGCTCCCTTCCTGCCCTGGCCCCACGCTGCATTGCTCCTGGAAGCAGCCAGCACCATGTCCCTGCGGTTCCCCGTTTCCAGCCAAAGGGAGCTGCGGGGCGTGGTGCCTGCAGGCAAGAGCAGAGCGCGGAGCCCTCTGCTCCCCCCCACTCCCCCGGGGCCCCAGGGACGTGGTGCCGGCCACTTCCAGGAGCGGTGTGGGGAGGGTAGGCAGGGAGCTCCCTTAGCCCCGTGGTGTCATGGGGGTGGCAATCCCGCGGGCTAAATCCAAAGCCCTCATGGGCTGGATCTGGCCTGCGGGCTGTAGTTTGCCCACCCCTGCTCCAGTAGGTTCCCTGTTGCTGGGATCAGACTCCAGTCAGGGCAGCTACTTTGCAGAAGGCCATGTGCCCTGTGAGAGTTGGGAGAAGTTGAGCCCAGGAGCAGGAAGCAGGCTGTTGTCCCGAACTCTGAAGCATTTTGCAGCATGTTAGTGATATTGTTAAACCTCTGACAGGGAAGCCTGGGCAATGCTAATTATAGCCAGGGGAAATTGGGAGGGAAAAATAACTATTTTAATTGTAAAAAGAAAAGGAGTACTTGTGGCACCTTAGAGACTAACAAATTACTCTGAAACCTGTCATTATTTTAATTGTATGCTTTGAATGTTGTTTTGATTTTAGCCAACTTGTTCCAGTTAAATTGTCTCAACTAGTCTGAGTCACCAACCTTTTTTATAATGTATTAATGGGGAAAGAGTCATTTCTACTTTGCTATTTTCAGTTTTGTATTTTCTTGTAACAGGGTTTTCTTTAAATCTATACACGTAACTGATGGTGGGTTAATCCATCAGCTGACTGGCTAGCAGTGATTTCAGCAGGGGAAGAGTCTGCCTGGATCCAGCTGAAGAACCCTACGAGCAAGGGGAGGGAAGATATTGTTTTAGACTCAGCGGACTGTCTAGATTTGGTGGTCAAAGACTCTAACTCAGACTTAGGTGAACTAAACCTACACTTCTGGGAACTTTCCCTTTCTTCTCACTGTGTTTCTGTGGGGACTGAACTGTTCAGATTTTAATTTGTTTTATTTATGTTTATGTATAACTGTGAAGATAATGACAGGTTTCAGAGTAGCGGCAGTGTTAGTCTGTATTCCCAAAAAGAAAAGGAGTACTTGTGCACCTTAAAAAGAAAAGGAGTACTTGTGGCACCTTAGAGACTAACAAATTTATTAGAGCATAAGCTTTCGTGAGCTACAGCTCACTTCATCGGATGCATTTGGTGGAAAAAACAGAGGAGAGATTTATATACACACACACAGAGAACATGAAACAATGGGTTTATCATACACACTGTAAGGAGAGTGATCACTTAAGATAAGCCATCACCAACAGCAGGGGGGGGAAAGGAGGAAAAAGGAGGAAAGGAGGGAAAAAGAACGCCACTAGCCATCACCTTGAATAGAGACTGGGAATGGATGAGTCATTACACAAAGTAAAACTATTTCCCCATGGTATTTCTCCCTCCCACCCCACCCCCCACTGTTCCTCTGATATTCTTGTTAACTGCTGGAATTAGCCTACCTGCTTGTCACCATGAAAGGTTTTCCTCCTTTCCCCCCCCTGCTGTTGGTGATGGCTTATCTTAAGTGATCACTCTCCTTACAGTGTGTATGATAAACCCATTGTTTCATGTTCTCTGTGTGTGTGTATATAAATCTCTCCTCTGTTTTTTCCACCAAATGCATCCGATGAAGTGAGCTGTAGCTCACGAAAGCTTATGCTCTAATAAATTTGTTAGTCTCTAAGGTGCCACAAGTACTCCTTTTCTTTTTGCGAATACAGACTAACACGGCTGCTACTCTGAAACTTGTGCACCTTAGAGACTAACAAATTTATTTGAGCATAAGCTTTCGTGAGCTATAGCTCACTTCATCAGATGCATTCAGTGGAAAACCGATGAAGTGAGCTGTAGCTCACGAAAGCTTATGCTCAAATAAATTTGTTAGTCTCTAAGGTGTCACAAGTACTCCTTTTCTTTTTGTGAAAGTAATGTCTGTGGATTATAAAATAGTCATGCCATGCTGTAAAAATTAGATTATTTGTTTCTTTATCATACGATTTTATAAAGTTATTTAATTAAATTCAGTTCTTTAGTTCCTTTTGGGACTTGAATGTGGAGAGGTTGACCCTGTGCGATCCTTGCTGAACTCTGGGTCTCCAACTACTTTCTATGAGAGTTGGGTTTTTTTAAGACACTGGTGATGGGAAATGAAGTGAACTGTAGCCCACATAAAGGTTACAGCTCCTCACCATTGCTCAATGGTAGAAGATGCCACCGTTGGGGTGTTTTTTGTGAAAACAGTTGATTTACAAAGAGGAAAGATGATCTTGTGATTAAGGATCCAGACTGGGTATCAGGCTAAGTCCAGTTCCAAGCTCTGCTACAGCCTTCTGGTGTGACCTCTTGTCAGTCTTGTGATCTCACGGGTTACGTCTACACAGCAAACAACTGCCCCCACACGGTGTCAAGGTTCAGAGCCAAGGTCAACTGACTTGGGTTCAATGTAGATGTTCCTGCCTGGGCTGGAGCCCAGGCTCTGAGACTCTCCCCACTTGCCGGTCTCAGAGCCCAGGCTCCAGCCCAAAGGGGAACAGGTATCCTGCTGTTTTTAGCTCCAGAGAGTGAGCTCAAGTCAGTTGACTGGGGCTCTGAGACCTGCTGCTGTGGGTTTTTTTTTCCTGTGTAGATGTACCCTCAGCTCCTCATCTGTGACATGGGAATAACACCCCTTCCTTTCTCCCACCTTTTGTCCTATCTGTTTAGACGGTAAGCTCTTTGGGGCAGAGACTGTCTCTCACTATGCATCTGTACAGTGCAGTGGAGCCCTGATCTCGGCTGGAGGCTGCAGGCATTACTGTAATACAAACACTAATAACTTTTGGAGGTGCTGTCTGGTGGTCTCCTCCCTGTCTCCAGATCTGTCGTGTTTAATACATTT
Source organism: Dermochelys coriacea (assembly GCF_009764565.3). Lineage (NCBI taxonomy): Eukaryota > Metazoa > Chordata > Testudines > Dermochelyidae > Dermochelys > Dermochelys coriacea. The sequence continues at coordinate 132,443,366 of NC_050072.1, forward strand.
GCTGACAGATGGTAGTGCCTGCTCAGGAGAGAACAAGGTTTTGAATATCCAAGGTATGGCAAACCAGGACTGAAGGGCATTGACAGCTATATTGAGAGCCCTGCACAAGAACTGCCTGCATTACTGCATGGCTTTAGCCAGTGCAGTTATCACCTGCATTTCACAAGCACCAGACTCACAGAACACTAAGCAGCCTCAATCTGTTTCTCTTTTGGATAAGGCCGCATAACAGGCATAATACAATCAACAACAATTTCTAGCTTTCAGATCTAATCCCAGGATTTGTTACAATCTGATTACATGCAGTAACTCTTGAATCAAAAATGTGAAGTTGTGCAGTGAGACAAAGTAAGACAGAGAGGAACTATGGCAATGGGACTTTAAAAAAGGCAAAACATGTGGAAGACACAGAGTGGCTGAGGGACACTCAAGAGACAAACAGTGGCTTTTAATTACAAAATTAATTGCTCTGCAGGGCACCCTCACAAGTGATAATAGCATCACCAAGTTTTTTTCTTTTTTAAAGAGGAACCAGTAATTCATAGAGGGACTATCAATGATCATCTGGTCTGATCTCCTGCACAGGCCAGGCCACAGAACTGCACCCACCCACTCCTATAAGAGACCCCTAAAGATGTAAACACTATGCTGAATGTCATACATACTCATTGAACAATGTATGCATCATATCCAGTTTACCTGATGACATGCTCAGGGTCAGCAAAAACCCTAAATCCCCAGGTGTCCTATACAGATACTCTAGGGGCACGATTCAGATTTAAAATTCATTTCCCTGTGGTACAAAAACAGGCCCAGATTCTGCAAATGCACGTGAATAACTTTGCATCTGAGAAGCCTCATTGATTCCAAAGTTCACCTCCATATACTGCAGGAATAGGGCTAGGACTGCCGAAACAGCTGGTTTGATTACCCAGGATATTGACACTTGTGAACAACAATTGAAACAGGCAAATCACAGATTACAGGTACTGTGAAACTTGAGCAAACTAACAGAGAACAATTTACAGGGGAAAAAACAGCACAGATCTCTCAGATCATGGAAGAACAAGCTAAATATGGCAAGAAAACAAACAATTCTCATTTTTACAATCAAAGAGCAGTGAACTATTGGTTTTGTGCTGTAACTCTCCCACCGTGTTCATCATGCAGCATAATACGATCAGATTTCGGTTTAGGCCATTATAATGTTATTTCAGTTTTATTTATGGTTCATGAGCAAGAATTTAACAAATATCACTCTAGCAAACTATGTCCATAATGTACTAAGTGTGCAGTATCTATCTAACACATGGAAAATGTTAGAACTATGCTGAGGACAACAGAGTTTCCTTTCGTAAAAGAGAGGCAACCCCATCACTAAGGCTGTATTTTTCCTCTGCCCTAGAGGGGAACATTAGATTTTCATAAACACACAGTGCAATAGGCAGTATAAGGTGCTAGAAATTATATTGTACCTGTGGTGAATCCTGAACTTGTGACAGGCTGAGGTCAGGGATCTCTCCCTTTCTGCCATGGGAGGGACCATTTCACAATAGGGAGCTAGGATTCCAGGTTTTCTGATGGCCAGCTTACCCATAGCATGTTCTTGGCATCACTTCCATCACCTTGGAATGTGTCTCAAGTCTCTGATGCCTACTTGCCCCAAATCCATTCACTACTCTCCACCTGTCATGTCCCCTTCCCCAATTCACTCATTACTCCCCACCCCTACTTTATCTCCGTAGTCTCCTTCAGTCTGTGCACGTGCACACTTCACTTAGACTATCTCCACAGTCTCTCCACCCCATCCCCACTCTCTCCTTGCACTTCTCCTCCTCCAATCTGCTAACTTCTTCCATCCCCCACACCAGCCCAATCCACCTGCCGAACGATGCCTGGGGCAGGGGTCTCAGTAGGATCCCCAGCTGGGAAGCGGTTCAGCAGAAGTCTGTTGTTCGCTCCTCTACGGGGAACAGAAAGGTGCAGCTGTTTCTCCCCTGGACCTTCTAGAAGGGTCATGCATTCTTATCTTTCCCTTCTAGAGCTCTTTCCCCACTGCCAGGGCAGGGAAGAAGGCTGTTCAAACTCAGGATCCTGACAGGTTTCAGAGTAGCAGCCATGTTAGTCTGTATCTGCAAAAAGAAAAGGAGTATTTGTGGCACCTTAGAGACTAACAAATTTATTTGAGCATAAGCTTTTGTGAACTTATGCATCCAATGAAGTGAGCTGTAGCTCACGAAAGCTTATGCTCAAATAAATTTGTTAGTCTCTAAGGTGCCACAAGTCCTCCTTTTTTCAGCATCCTGAGTGACTGGGTGGGGGTATTACAGCTGAAGAGTCAATGCTCCCTTTCCCTCCTATGCTGGGCAGCACAGGGAGGGGTGAAGAAGCCCAGGTTGACAGCAGCTAAATTGCCGCAAGCCTGCAGGCAGGATCTCTGCTGCTCTAAGAATAGATCAGACAGAGCTAATGTAACATAGATCAATGCTCCTACTCAGCACCAAACTAGGATGGGCATCAGTCCACTGGAGCATGCCAGGGAATAAGCAAATGACTGTTTGCCTGATAGCTCAGTCTGTGTCTGGCTTCTGGCCTCTGGTTTCCTGGGCTTGCTTACGTCATTAATATGCCTATATCCAGCACTGCAATAAGTTTTTCCGAAATTCAGTGAATTTCTAAAACTCATTTTGTTAGTGACATTCCCTGCTACTGGCTCTCAGGTCAGATCTCCCATGGCTCCTGTAATGGATCTTGCTTTGGGGATTGGGGGTGAGGGTATCAGAAACTCTAAGGATGGCCCTGCCGAGTACAAATACATTCCCAGTCCTCAGTACAGTTACTGCACATTCCATGTACACAAAGTCACATCTTTCAAACGGTTCCTTGATTTTAAATCCACTCACTGTTGTAGCTGCTGTTGTTGTTAGTCTCTGTCGGTGGCAGGCTGTGCTGAATTGGCCCTTCAGAAGTGGCCCTTCCTGACAGTAAATGGGAGAAGAGAGGGGAGGCGGGGAGGGGGAAAGAAAGAGAAGGGAAGGGGATATTTAGATAATCTCACTGAGCAAACAGCAAACACTTCAACCGTTTAATGCTATTTGCATGCCAGTTTGTATTGCAATGCCCTACCCCGCCCTCCCATGCACCTACTGTAGACAACAGCAATGGAGATGTAGGGCTGTCTGCTCAAGGTTGACTTGGAAAAGCTGATGGCCTGGAGTCCAGCCAAAGAGGACCATTAGCCCTTGGTAAGCATCAGTCCCCAAGAAATGCTTTGCACTGTACTGAGATCAATACACACATGAAGAAAGAAGGTAATGGGCTGTTCCTTTTTTATACATGCCAAGCAGTCCCAACAGGCATGTCCAGGGCATTCTGTACATCGCCTTATCAGCATGCTTGGACCATCTTTCAACATTCCATCCAACAGCCCTTAAAAACATACGCCAGGTGCTGCATATTCACAGTGAACAAATCATCTTACTCACGAACTGATATAAGAGGCGACAAAAAAAATTGGCAACATTTCTCTGGACAAATAATAAGCCCAGTCTTTCCTCAGGAAGGAATCACCAAACACCTCTTTTGTGTTACGAATGTGTTTAATTCATGTTGGTGAAACCGTTGTCATCTTCCGGGTCTGCTTTTCTTTCACAAACCGTACTTGCTACATAATCTTGTAAGGAATCTGCCTGTGCAAAATTTACACATAGGTGCTTTATAATCCTCTCATGTAATTACTCCCAAAGATATTGCGTTTTAAATCAAAGTTACAAAATGGCAATTCACGGGACCTTAAAGCCTGCTGGGTTGAGAGGACTGCACATTTTAATGTTGGAGATGATATTTACCATGCTTAGGATCCATCTCACAGCCTCATTGTCCTCTTGCTTACACCTGTGTAAATCAGGAATAGCGCCACTGTTTTCCGTAGAAAGAAAAGGAGGACTTGTGGCACCTTAGAGACTAACACATTTATTTGAGCATAAGCTTTCGTGAGCTACAGCTCACTTCATCGGACGCATTCAGCTGTAGCTCACAAAAGCTTATGCTCAAATAAATGTGTTAGTCTCTAAGGTGTCACAAGTCCTCCTTTTCTTTTTGTGAATACAGACTAACACAGCTGCTACTCTGAACCCTGTTTTCCATAGAGTTACACTTATGTAGAGAAGTGTAGGATCAGGCCCCACGGTTATAAAATTAGCAGCTACTGAGGATGCACACATACATAGCAGCTAATTTTTCCTGTGGAGTGATGAGCTTGGCATTAGTTCCTTAGTCTGCATCTGAGTTTGGGAGATTTCCTGGTATGCAGTCCTGGTAATGAACAGAGTCAAGCTTACTCTGTAAATATGAGTCA